>NC_139699.1:43209055-43551941 GCF_964188405.1 Protomyctophum parallelum | reverse complement strand
AGATCAGCCCTGGGGAGAGGATGAAGGACGACAGCACAAAGGTTACTCAGACAACATTAGGACCAACTGATGAAAGCTCAGACACGACAATGTGACAGGGACACTGTGGAGGAACACAGCGGAGCTCAGGGGTAGAGCGGCGGTGGCTCAGGGGTAGAGTGGCCGGATGGTAACCGCACGGTTGCCAGTTCGAACCCGGGCTCCCCCAGAGTTAGTGTCGAAGTGTCGACACTGAACCCCTAATTGCTCCCGATGTGCAGGTTGGTGCCTTGCATGGTTTCCGCCGCCATCGGTGTATGAATGTGTGTGTTAATGGGTGAATGTAAAGCGCCTTGGATAAAGGTGCTATATATAAATGCACCATTTACCATTTAGAAATACACTTAGCATGCGAGCGAGTGGAGTTAGGGGACACGGGGAGAACGTGACCTTGATCGTTCGACATGAGATATTTGTCTTGGAGCATAGCTCAGCACAGCATGTCTAACAGTATAATAGATAATCATATGGAAAACTCAACAACATCCAAGCAGTAAAAACAACAGATGCTTTAACAATCGGCGAAACTAAAACAATAGAAAGCTATAGGGTAGAAGCTACAAAACACTGTACTGTTTACTGTAGGATATCAAAAGATGTAAGTCATCCTCAGGGCAGTGGATTCATTAGACCATTGGCACCCAAACTAGTGAAAATAGCAGCTTGTAGATCGTCTATCTTCACTACTACTAAAACATTGTTTTTCTAATTTCTTAGATTCTTCTTTTATTACCTCATGAAATAAATCATGGCATTTGTTTTCAAATTCATGAACATTTTTAACTTTTTGGGGGAATGTTTTTTTTTAAATATATTTTGAAATAATAATAATTAAAAACAAAATGTAGGAAATAAAGAAATATAGGGATTCATAAAAAAAGATGTGCCTGGCTGTGACCCACAAATGGGTCCCGACCCAGAGTTTGGGAAGCAGGGCATTGATTGGACGACTCACCCTCAGGGCAGTAACATCCATCCAAACACAGCAGTTTGCTGTCGATGCACAGGCGCTCCCTGCTGCAGGTGGCCGGGCAGCAGCTGATGCATTCTCTGTACTGGAACTCTGGAGGACACTGCTTTGCTGATCACAGCAAGACAGAAGGAAGGACATATTATGAAACATCATTTCATTATCTATTATATAATAGTATTCTTATATAACTGTCACAGCCCCTGTAGTTGGCCTACTAGGGCCTGTGTGTATTCCTAGTGTAGACCTATGCATTTGGCTTCCCACAGGTTCTGAGTTGCTGATCAGGTGCATTGGGAGCACCTGGCCAGTGTTCCCAAGGTGCACTATAAATGGCTGGACGTTGGCCACGCTCAGTCTCTCTCTCCTTCCATGAGACAGCAGCATCTTTGCACCATTCTACCACAGGTCGTTTTGAGGAAGCAATCTGATTGGTTGAAACAGCCTTCTAGCCGGTGGTTAAACCAGCACTGTTCACCACCTAATCAAAACAAAGAATTCAGCCGCTCTGTTCTCCCAGAGCGCTAGAAAACTCAGTGGCTAGGCTAGCTAGTTTCTTGGAACATTTGTGGTCGTAGTGACTACATCTGTCATTAAAAATATATATTCTTTCAGCGATTTTCTTCGTTTTAAGGGTAACTGTGGTAGAATTGCAATATTACACTCGAGGGTGTGGGTTAACGTGATTATTGCCACTTCAGTGATGCTTGCGGAACTCGACTCCGTCTCGTTCCTGACCGCATCCCTGTCGTGGCAATAATCACGTTAACCCACACCCTCTCGTGTAATATTGCTTAATTCAACACCCCACACTACACCCACCACACATCCACTCACTTACACTACTGATCTACTGATTAACACACTCCACCTTAGTACTGTATTATTGTTTGATTCTTATTAAGTTGGTTATAATTATTGTAAATAAATATTGGTTTGTGCACTTTTAAACAGCCGTGTGTCTTCCTCCTTTGTTATGGCCCAAGAGCCAGGTCATAACAATAACGGTATTTAAAATAAGTAAATACCATGATAAAACCTTAGTAAAAATTGTGAATACATTTATTTGAGTTAGTGATGTGATCTGCTTTTAGGTATAGTCTGAGGGAACACATTACATCTCCTCCCCCAAAACAGGGGCCTTCCGAATCCTCCATAGTAGATACAAGTAGGTGTAAAACGACAGGTGGTAGCTATAGGGTGGTGGAAGGTGAGTACTGAGCAGCGATTACTAGAAGTGTAGCATGACAGCAGCATGACTATGCAGCAAAGAAGCAAATGACCAATGGAAACTTTCCCCGTTTAAATGGGATGCTCTGTTAGTGAAGAGTGTAATAGAAGCGTGGAGCTGAGGCTGACCAATGGTCGGCCACTACCAGCAACTGAAAAGAGTGTCCTGACTGACGTTGCTCTGCACGTTTAATGCGCAACACTCGTTTAAGCCAGAGTAGAAATGGACCAGTAAGGCTCCACATACTCTCAGAGTTGAGTTAATACTGAGTATTTCACTTAGCAATCACTTTGTATTGTAGGTCATTTACAATCACGCAGGTGAAGGGTGTGAAGTTGTATAAGTAAATACCGTAGATAGTTATTAACCATGGATAAACAATAGAAAATAAAAAACGAGAGGGAGGAAGGAGAGTAGAATGTACCACACTGAGGTATGTGCTGCCTCCAGGAGTGTAGAGGGTGGTCAGCGTGGGCGCAGGCGCGGGCATATTCAGTGAACACCAGGCATACCGCATCACCGTTGGGACCCGACCTTCAACAGAGGGGGGGGGGGGGGGAAACAAGAGGGCTACTCATTTAGTCGAGCCTGTTTAAACCGTTCAGGGCGGGAACCCCTTTTGGTGTTTTAACTAGCTATTATGCTTTTGAAAAATAGCAGATCTACAAGCTCGTATAGCGCGGCACCGAGCTTGTAGATCTGCTATTTTTGAAAAGTCTTTGTATGTATATTCTTCTAGAGCAAACGTTTTTAACTCAAATCTTTGCTTCTGGGGGATCTCTGGAACAACAGATTTTCAGATGGGGGTCGGCGGCCAAATACATATAATTCTAGGGGTTCTTGACATGAAAAAGGTTGAGCACCACTGACATAGAAACATGAGGTTTTTCAGAAAGCTGTCGTGTCGACGTTTTGTAGAATCTGGTCTCAGGTCGAAATGGGTTAAGACATACCTGGAGCCACTGGTACACAGTGGTACACTACAATGGAGACTAAACTAAATCTAAGCCCTCATCCCAATAAACTTGACCCTTTACAAGTTATGGTAATAATCATTTAAACCTTTACATTTCATCGTGCAAATAAACATAATCTTGTGAAATATGACACATAACGTGAATCTTACTGGCAGAGGTCATTGGAGCAGCTGGCCATGTAGGACAGGGGACTGACATAGTCATGGCAACTTCTGAAAGGCTCTTCAAGCAGCATGGCACACACCTCCTCCACCTTCTGCAACATTACATACAACAGTATTTAACATTACATACAACAGTATATAACATTACATACAACAGTATATAACATTACATACAACAGTACAGTATATAACATTACATACAATAACACAAGGAAGACGCGTGAATGTGGGAAGCGAACGCAGCTCGTAAATTGCAGACAGACCGTCAGACAGACAGACAGACAGACAGACAGACAGACAGACGCAATTACATACAACAGTAGCATGGCACACACCTCCTCCTCTTTCTGCAAATTACATATTACAATTCATGTGACCTTAATTGATACTTTTCTTTTGAAAATTGAAATATAAAATTTCTATAATAATAATATTATCTATCTAACTATAAATGCACTGTCTCTGTGTGTATACGCATTCACATCTGAAATTCGAGAACTGTTTCTCACCTCCCACCGACTTCCAATTCGACACTCGCATTCCACACCCCCACAGGGAGTGCCCGGTGTCGAGTCGGTCGGACCCACGGTTAGCATAGCTGTATTGATATAGCTATATCAATAGTACTGTTCCGGGACTCATCCAGGCGAGACATGAATCCATACATGGAGTGCCTTAAGGGAGCCTCACACATGTACTTCTACATGTACATGAGCTTCCACATGTTACAAACAGGTGACTGGCACTATGCCATCTAGGAGGCTTAAGTAGTAGAAGCTTAATTTAATTTAAAAGCCCAAATTTGGCGGGAACCCCTTTTGGCTCATAGCGTGGCACCGAGTGCCGCGCTATGAGCTTGTAGATCTGCTATTGAAAAATCGTGAAAATGTGGCACAAATCTGAATGAATATATTCTTTCAGAGCGAACATTTTTAACTAAAATCTTTGCTTCTGGGGGGTCGCTGGAACAACTTATTTTCAGATGTGGGTCGGCGGCCAATTACATTATATTTTTTGGAATGGAAATGTTTGAGCACCACTGACATAGAAACATAGGGTTTTTCAGAAAACTGTCAGGATTTAGAAGACATTTGTAGAATCGAGCTCAGGTCTAAATAAATGGGTTAAGGGAGCCTCACATGTGTGGCTTCCACATGTTACAAACAGGTGACAGGCACTGTGCCATCTAGGAAGCTAATGCAGTAGAAGCTTAAGTAGAATCCCCAGGGCATCCTTTTACAATTTTGTTCAAGGTCACATCCTTTTGGAGCAATGTCGATAATGCCTATTGGTCGATTTCAAAAACATTGTGAGAGGAGGACATGTTTCAACGGCTTCATTAAAAAGTTGGGTGAGTGATGTTTGGGGAAATTGGCCAAGGTTTTTGGCCAGGACTAGACTGAACTGTTGTCCTGTGTTATGTCAAATGTGTGTATGTGTTGCATACAAGTGTGAACTGACAATAAAGTACTATTTCATATCATATCATATCATATCATATCATATCATATCATATCATATCATATAATTTGCCCCAGGATCATGCATGTATTTGGTGACTGATGGTGCCCCTATTGGGATATTGCAAAAATAATTTCACACACATGGTTCAACAGTGTTATGAAGCGTGTGTGTGTGTGTGTGTGTGTGTGTGTGTGTGTGTGTGTGTGTGTGTGTGTGTGTGTGTGTGTGTGTGTGCGTGCGTGCGTGCGTGCGTGCGTGCGTGCGTGCGTGCGTGCGTGCGTGCGTTTAAACAGTAAATTACCAGCAAAACGTGTGCATCTAGATCAGCACAAGGTGAAGGAAATCCAGTAGGAACTGTGGGACACCTGGCCTGGTGAGGCTCCGCCTCTAACCAGCTGTTCCCAAACATGGCAATGTCCTGGGTCAGTACACCTGGGGAGGGGGGGGGGGGCAGCATTTAGGTCAGTACAAGCTAAACAACACCAGTGGATGTCATATGTTCACTTAAACATGACAAAAGACTTTAAAATGTTTTGTTGTCACAATACTAACCTAACAGTGGATCCCAGGGTTGCTTCTTTTTCGAAACAAACCCTGGGGAATCCTTAACTGACATCCATCCTTAACTGACAACTGAAGTGGATAGAATGGGGCTGTATGCGTTATGTGACAGTATGTGTCATCCCATGGGGCGGGATGGGTGAGGCGGTGGAGTGCATCAACAACTCAATGAAACAAAACATGGTGGCAGCAGCAAGTAAGCCACTAAAGCTGTTGAAGTGTGTCAGGTATAGATGGATGTATAGTCTTTAAATTAGTCTATTTTGTGCAGTGCACATACTTGCTTTCAATTCATGAATTTATCTTCTATGTTTTCTGCAATAGTAGTTCCATCTAATTGGGATGTGAGAAAAATACGGCTCTTCACAACTCATGGTGCTTGTCACATTTAAAACAACATGATCCGGAGTGGTCACTGCAACCCGGTGCACTGCCATCAGCATCATATTTATGCACTGGCAAAATTCATTCAGGCGTTTAGACGTGAGGAACTGTCCATGGTCCTGGAATGGTCCCTCATGCACTCACTCAGCTAGCATACAATTTGTTTAGGTGAAGTGATTTTCTAGTAATTTTTGAGTGGTGCAACCACTCCCTTACGGAGCTATGTGTGTGTGTGGGTGGGTGGGTGGCTGGCTGGGTGCGTCTGAGCATGATGTCGGGTGTGCCAGTACAGTACAGTACCCCCAGTTTTTTCCATTGTGAGGATTATGAGCAGTCTGTCTAACATTCACTTCACAAAGATCTTCTTTAAACCAGCAGCAGCTGATTTAATGCGTTAAATCACTTGTTTTCATGGTCATCTAACTTGGGTCAAGAAACATCTTGACATAGCTAAGCTTTATTGTGATTTTAATGTGATTTTAAGACTTCATAAATTCTTGCAATGCACATAGAATGATCCTCAGTGCTGGCTTGGAGAGTGAAATAGGTAAATTCTTACACTTCAAATAAGACATGCTTTTACTCAGTATACCGTATCTTGAGGGTTCATGGGTGACAACACTGAGAAGCAAGTGTACCATAGCTGGTCTTGAGGTCATCTTGGACATCTGCGTTGAAGTTGCCACAGAGGCCACATGTCCTGCCCACAAACTCTGGGTTGAGCTTGATGTAGACGGAGCCACTGTGTCCGTCCCATGCCAGAGTGAAGCCTTGCCGCTGGGTCACCAGGACGTAGTGCGAGATCATCTCCAACTCCAGGTCATGGATATGAGCAGGCAACTGGAGACTAAACAAGTCAAAGTGGATTTATTTAGCTTTCTGTTCAGGGGTTTGGCAAGGAGAATAGTTGCACCGAAAAACGTTCATTGCCAGTGGCGTCGTTGCCTGTTTATTGCAATGCATTACAAAACGGCGAATTAAACATATAAAACAAATACATAAACTGCAGCAGAAATAAATCTATGGCCATTCTGACAGGTAACAAACCATCATTTGAAAGGTATTTTTATCCAGCTATTAGTGTCGATTTTCGTCTTACACAAACAATAAATTCCAATTGACAATGAATGGAGAATTTAGTCATTATGTGTCTGAGCAAATAGACATGTTATGTCATGATCAGAGTAATCTAGTAAGAGAGTGGCGACACTATAGCGTTGACTCCCATTGTAACAATGGAATGCGGAAGTGCTCATTCTATCTCAATGGGATAGTTCCAATGTTTGGAACTATAGCCCATAGGCACCCGCTTTGCGGCGAGATCAAAGTGTGTCGCCTGCACTCTCTTACTATTCCACTCGGGTCATGATGATTTACGCTGATAAGAGCGCACCTCACTTCACACAGGTTAGGGATGCACCGATCCGGCTTTTTGGCATTCGATACCGATTTCGATACATGGGGGTCCAGTATCTGCCAATACAGAGTACCGATCCGATACCCCCCACAAAGAAACGTAATAACCTATTAAGCTGTATGCCTCACTGTGTGGAGTCTGGAATCATTATTTTGTGTAAGGCAACATCAAGGCTTGACTTAAACTTAAATTACTTTCCCAACTTTGTAAAACAAAATGTAACAAGCACAGATATAAATGCACTGAATTATTTATTAAATAACTGTGCAACATGGCTGCATTCCACATGTTATACTGTCAATACTACACTGCTGTGTCACAGAGGAGGTATAGTTGTTTTCATACTGTAATTACACATAATTAACGGATCGTATCGGATCGCATAATGGATCGGCCACCGATCCGATACCCGATCTAGAATTTTAGCCTGGATCGGCGCCGATCTCCGATACGAGTATCGGATCGGTGCATCCCTAACACAGGTGTGATGTTTTCCCCTCTATTACCAAACCATGTGCAATGGTAAAAGTTAGGTTGCCATTGAGAGTTACCTTTGTCCCTTAAAGCTGACGTCGGTTCCGTTCAACCGGACTTCCCCATCCCAACTGAGAAAGAGACTGACGGATCGAATGCAGGTGTAGGGGAAGGAGTGGCAGTCTGGGTCGTTGTGAAGCTGTACATGCAAAGACACAAGCTTATACAATTATACATGAAGACATAGCAATGATATATTATTTTCAACAAACACAATTATAATGCATGTCCAGCAACAGCAACAACAACAATAATAACAATAACAATAATAGCAACCCCATTACAGTCAGAATTAGTTATCGTTAGCGTTCCATAGTTAGTTTTCCCATGGAGAGGCATCTCCTGTCCATTTGGGGGAACAAAGTCAAGGTTTGTTGTGGATGTTCTCAAGGCCTTGTGGATAATTGCAGTATTTAATGGTAATTGACCCTAATAACCAGATAGCTTTCACTAATCTTCAGAACAAATCTCCTCCTGAGGCGAAAACTAGACTTCAGAGACGATTGCAAGAGGCAAGTATTTTGGGGAAAAGGATACTTTAAGGTTATTATGAGTGTCTGCACTAGTTTCTTCACTTTGTATGAGCACTTGTACATCTCTATAAATCAAGGTCATGTTGTTATTATTATGTGTGAGTGAGCGTTTGTGCTGTCTCTCCGCTGGTTTACACAAGGCATATTCCACTACACTACCTAGATTATGTTTAGCAACAATTATGTGATTCTTATGCTGAAACCCAGTTGGTCAAATAAATGTTTGGTCAACAGCATCCTCCTGAGCAAATTCATTTTAGAGCTTGAATTGGATGGATGGTCACTAAAAATATCCTGTGGATTTAGGGATTCACGTTGGAATGTCGTGGCTCCAATGAGGCCCATCTATGAAATCAGTCCACATTTGGGCACGGTTATAATTAACCTGAGCCTACTGGCAGTGTGCATATAAAATTTGGAACTGATCGGTCCAGAGGTTTGCACGCAAGGGCACACTCTCACACTCACTCACACTCACACTCACACTCACACTCACACTCACACTCACACACACTCTCACACTCACACTCACACTCACACTCACACTCACACTCACACTCACACTCACACTCACACTCTGAAAAGGTTTAGGGTGAGGGTTTGAGATAGGTTGTAGTTGTAGGACTAATGACTGGTCTAACCAATGACTAGTCTAAACCAAAAACTGTCTAAACTAAGTACTGCACCCGGGACTTGAGTAGCTATGGGGACTCAAGTCCCTTAGTCCGACATGCAGATGAAAAAAGGGGAAACAGAGTTTCAAAGCGAGGCATTGGTCCGACTGGATTAAGGTTGGTGAAGGGTGCGTTAAAACGACCGGATTAAGGTTGGTGAAGGGTGCGTTAAAACGACCGGATTAAGGTTGGTGAGGGGTGCGTTAAAACGACCGGATTAAGGTTGGTGAGGGGTGCGTTAAAGCGACCGGATTAAGGTTGGAGAGGGCCGGTGCATTAAGGTTTGGGAGAGGGTTAAGGTTAGGTTTAGGTGTGCTGCCCCGTGGGAGGTTAGGGTTAGGGTGAGGGTTCGAGATAGGTTGTCGTTATCGGACCAATGGCCATTGTTGACCCTTCGCCAAGGATTTTCCTAGTACAAGGAATCAATAGAGCGTATCAAATTGAAAATATACCTGAACGACCACGCTGGACTGGGAGGTATCCTCACAATCTTTCAGCAGAGTGTACGTGCATCGACCAGGGAAGTAGTAGTACAGGCCATCAAAGGTCTCAAAGTTATACTGGCCCCACGCTCTGCAGGTCATCTCCCTCTCATAACCCAGGTTTGGAACTGTATACAGAAAGGGCGACCACAAAAGGGTGTTGAGTTAAGTAGCCCATAAATGACCACAGACAATCATACATGTGCACCATTAATATCATTATTATCATGTTTGTATTGTTAAATTAGTCAAGAATGCTTTCGTGCCCAGCAATCATTTTAGAATAATACAAGTGGCTCAAGCAGGCAGCTCAAACCACTTTTGCTCACAGTAAGCGTCGCAATCTAACGTGGCTTTTAAACTTCTCTAGTTTGAGGCCTGTAAACGTTAATGTTTATTGCCAATGCAACTGCAAGTTTGATACACAGCATCAACATTTGTACAGCTGACACTAAAGTATTAAAAAAGGTGGCCCTACTGAAATTAGGACGATTCTAAAAACGCCTTCAAAATAATGACCTAAATCCAATTACAACGTTCAGAAATGCAGTTAATTTACCTGTTTGACATCGGTGGCCAGTAGCTTGGTAAAGGGTGCAGTCACATGACTCTGACAAACCACATCGGCCCCCATTTAGACATGCGTCCAAGCAGTTCTCTGCAAAAAGAACATCCACATGCAGGTAAGATTCTCATCTTTAGATAATGCACTCCAGTCAGAGCATTTACATCAGTATGTAGAGTACAGTACATAGTCCCGCCCTAAAGAAAACAAAAAGAAATGCTTGTACCCTGCCCTTTTTTTCTTATTTTTAATTATTTGATCGGCCCAAAACGCTGTGTTTATTGTCATGATTTCTCACAACAAGAGTTGGCTTTGTCCGAGGCTTAAAAGGTCTTTACATTTTTTTAAACGACTATGGGAAAAATGAATGGGGAATTCTCTTACGGGCCTGTCGTTGTCATGAAAAATGTATTTATTAGTAGGGACTCACAAGTGTGGCTCTCTACAATTGGAAGCATATACTAGAGTACTTGCACATTATACAGGCATGAATAAATACATATTTCACTTCAAAACATCAAGCAATGCCACAATTGCTTCTTTCCATAAACTCTCTCACTCTTTCTTACTGCCATAACATCCTTAGCTAACCTCAGATTCATCCAGCTTCAGTTCCTAGACACAATCATCCATCCAAGCTTCAGTCCTAGGACCACAACCAACACAAAGATTAAAGTAAGAACCCACACAAAGTGTAAAATGACATTGTTTTTTTGTTACGTTGTACAATGGTCAAAGCCAGAGCAGTTGGTCAACGATAAGTGTCTGAGGAGTTCTTTTCTTATGCAGTGTTCCATGTGCAGGATCTGGGGGGTGGGCATGGAGCTAACCAGTTCCAGACATTGCACACACATTGGCTCCTTATGTTCCCTCGGATCACTTGCTCTCAGTGATCAATGGGACAGGTGTTGAGCAGTAGACCTCCTAGAGAGTGTGCTTCCAACCACGGCAGCCCATAGGAGGACAGCTGTAACATAGAGTACTGCATAGCGTATGCGCCGACAACTTCCCTAAAGCATCCTGCACTCATAAGGATGTGCACTTGTACAGTAACAACTCGTTGCCATGCACAATATTACATTGTACTCTAGACCGCATTGTGTCACGGAATGATTGGAAAGTGGTTACTTAAGCAATATTACACGAGAGGGTGTGGTTTAACTTGATTATTGCCACGACAGTGATGCGGTAAGGAACGAGACGTAGTCGAGTTCCGCAAGCATCACTGAAGTTTTCTGGGAAAACAGAGCAGCTGAATTATTTGTTTTGATTAGGTGTTGAATGGTGCTGGTTTGATCCACGGCTAGAAGCCGTTTCAACCAATCAGATTGCTTCCTCGAAACGACCTGTTGTATAATTACAAATATATGTGTCATGAGCATGTCAATATGAGACATTATAAATTGCATATGGTGATTATCACAATTAGTGATTAACCACATTCATTCTAGGGTCCTTAATACTCTGGGTATGTCATAATAGCCAAACGTTCGTCAAAATATATACAGTAGGTGAATATTTCGTTACCTGTATAAGTGAGTGACAAATAAACCCTCTTGAATCTTGAATCTAGTATTCATTCATAACATTCTGTGTTAGGCATCTATTCATTTGTATCATGTTATTAATTAACCCATACAATCTATAAACCATGCGAGGGCAGGACTTGTGGAACTTTCCTACCTTCCACCTAGCCTTGATGTACCTTACAGTACTTAAGTTCTCTCTTCTCTTACTTTGTATCTGTACCTTAATTGCTGTGCTGCCTCTGGCGACTGATATTTTCCCTAGGAAGGATCAATCAAGTCTATCTATATTCAGCAACTCTTATTTGCTTATATAAATGGATGTACTCAATCAGTGCTAGCAAATCTCTACAGCTCCAACCCAACTTTACCTGTAACTTGCAAGGACGCCCTCTGACCTTGCTTTGCATGTCTGACAGATGGAGCATTATCTTGAGATGCAGGGTTTGGATGTGGCTCAGCTAAGGATGAATTAGTAGATGTGTATAGTGGTTGATTGGATGGCGCTTGGCTGTTTTCTGATTGGTTGAATGGCACTGGGCTCTTGTTGGATGATATGTTGGAAGTCGTGTGGCTAGTTGCCGATTGGCTGGAAGCTGTTGAGCTGACTTGTGGTCGGCTCGGTAACGTCGGGCTTGTTAATGATTGGTTGATAGCCCTTGAACTAGATGATGATTGGTTGGATGGCATCAAATTTGTTGAATGGCTGTAAACTGTTGAGCTGGATGGTGATTGCACAGAAGCTGAAAAGTTTGTTGGTGAAGTCGTTGGGCTATATATATATCCTGTCACACTCGATAGCGTGTGGTTGGACGATGTAGAGAAAGTGGCGGTAGATGGCTGATCAGACTCAATGGATGTCAAGTTAGATGGCGTTGAGCTGATTGACAGTCTGCTGGCTGATGTTGTAGGAGCTGCACTCCGAAGTTCCTTGGATGAGACAGAAACAAATTAGCAGTTGTTTCATGAACATTGAGAAACTATTCAATAGCATTCTGGAAGCCGCAATTTGATGTTATCAAGCTGTGTCTAAGCCTCTTCCAATGTCATTATGTTATAATGTAGCTATTGAAAAATAGCAGATCTACAAGCTCATAGCGCACCTACGAGTGGCGCGCTATGAGCTTGTAGGTCTGCTATTTTTGAAAAATCGTGAAAATATTTATTTCAGAAAACTGGAAGATTTTGAATATTTGACTGGTGCAACCACTCCTGCAACCAGCAATGTCTGTGTACACTTATGTGTTGTTCACCTATGTATGTGACATGTATGTGACGTTAATGAGCACCAGTATATGACTATTAGTACCAGTAGGGGGTGCCAGAAACAGAGAGAGGGATAGTGCTGCTCTGCTGCTAATGAGAGAGAGAGAGAGAGAGGTGGGGAGGGGGGGGGGGGAGTTGCACCACTCAGTTCACACGGGTGTGATTTTTATTTATTTATTTTGAGGTCAGGCCTAAATGGGATAATATCCTATCATTTACATAGGGAGACTCTTGGCAGTGGAGCAGGGGAGTGACTGTGTTCAGCTAATCAAGACTAAGACTTTGTAACATAGCTGGATTCTCGTAATTAAGTGTATTTGAGTTCTCCCGACGTTAACATATAAAATAAGGCAAAAGCTGAGAAACAGGCTTAGCTCTTGGGTGGCAGATCTAATAAAGATTTGATAGAAACGCTGGGCCGAAATCAACATCCAGACGTTTTACAATTATAAGTTATTTAAGTGGAAATCCTGCCTGGCAAAGATGGAACTGGTGCAGCATGGGGGGGGGGGGGGGGGGGTGAGGGGTTTTGTCCTATTTTCTCTGCTCATAAAATGTAAGGTCCAGTAAAAATGTGATAATCTAATCTATCCATGTAAGGTCCAGTAAAAATGTGATAATCTAATCTATCCATGTAAGGTCCAGTAAAAATGTGATAATCTAATCTATCCATTCTGAGGTGCCCATAATTGTATTGATATAACATTACCAATTACTTTATATGCTAAATGGAGAAATTCATAACTGATATTTGTCAGTAAATATATCAACAAACCTGATTTGTGAACATAACAATTTTTTGCATTTCTTAAGATGATTTCATATGTCATTATTTTTGGAATGTTTTTCACACAAGTATATGGCTGGGTATTGTGGATTGTACATCCCAGCAGATGGAGCACATACAGTAGGTTACACAACGTTACCTTAGATCCAGTGTTGTTTTTGGAGGCAAGTTTTTATTTTAGTTTCAGTCATAGTTTTTTTAATAGTTTACATTTAGTTTTAGTCACATTTTAGTCACCTGGAATGTCTTAGTGTTAGTCTAGTTTTAGTCGACTAAATATCATAAGATTGCAGTCGACTAAATCTACAGTTGATTTAGTCAACTAAAAGTCGACAAAGATTTTGGTGGGCCTTGATGCCGTCTGTTTTTACACTTGCTGAAAATAGCCGATCTACAAGCTCAAAACGCGTCATGCTGTGACGCGTTGTGAGCTGTAGATCTGCTATTTTCAGCATGTAACGTACTGTAAAGTGTAAAATGACTTGTCTTGTCCACTAGTCCCTCCCTAAGATTTCAGTCTAGTTTGTATTTGTTGACGAAATTGTCAGTATATTTAGTCTTAGTTTTGGTCATCATAGCTTGGATTTCATCTAGTTTCCATTTAGTTTTTGTCAGTGAAGAAAGGTAGTCGACGAACATTTTTCGTCTTAGTTTTAGTCGACGAAAACAACACTGCTTAGATCCCAGTATTACTGACAGCTCTAGTACTCCTATAGTGGGTCTGGAGGATACCTGAGAGCTCAAACCTCTGCTTTCATCTCAAAGGGCAGGAACAAAGACTGCACGTCTGGGTAAAAGCGCTAGATAGATGTTAAGATGTTACTATGAATTATTAAGCACTTATTGTGTGTGTAAAATAATAGCAAGGCTAAACGTGAATTGATTCCTTGTTTGTCAAATCATAGATTCTGGGCCAGTGAGCAATGAACAAAATGCAAAATGTTGCCCCAATAAAGACGTTGTCCACTCACAATCAAAAAAATTATTATAGGTTAATACATTTTCATCCAATGGAATTTGACATAATGTGGCAGAAGTTGACTCAATGTGTTGAGGAATGGTTAAAAGGGTGGGCTTTTGTTACAGAGAAAACAACATGGCCAGATAAAAGTATAGTCCACATCAATTTGGATTTCTTCAGTGGAGTGGACGAAGGGAAATCAAGGAAACTGGTCTTTTTCCATCTCAGTGACCTCCTAAGAGGTATTATAGAGTTTGCATTACATGTATGTTTGTATTGTTTCCTAGGCCTATAGTTTCTGGAGAGGGAGGTCAAATGTTAAACGTTCCTCCCCTTAGTAACCTGTAGGCCTACTAACTTATTAATTGTTTTGTCAGTTTCCTAATCCCTATTGTCGGCGTCTGGATTCTCACGCCTTTTTGTGTTAAATGAAGCGTTGTACAAAGGGAGTGACCACATTCAACCCTGATGTGATGCACTGATAGTGTCGACAGGGAGACAAAAGTCCCTGTTATTTTATATTCCTGCTGGGACCTCCCGAACCTGAACAATTTTTTAAACATGCCTTTTGAAAGAACAAATGCATGGAATTTTCCATTCACACATGATGGGAAACACAACAAATGTTGACAGTCTTCTAATATATCGTTTAAAGTAGGATAAACAATCAGACAGACAATAGCAACTTAAGTTTCTCATGTTGGCAATTTTGTGAAGGGGGTCAAGCCAGGTGTAAGCAGGCTTTTTGTTGCCGAGGCCAGGGCCACTGAATGGTTTGCTTCTATGAAACAAGTTCCGGCCAAGCCACGTATTTGTATTAGGGATGACTCTGCTGTCTGCAGATGTCTGTGTGTGCCCTGACGTTATTTAACGTGGCACATCCATCAATGCAGCGTTTCAAAACAGTGGCTCCGCTCGCCTACCTGCCCTCTCTGGGAAGCCGGATCCCATTTCTGCAGCATTATACTGCTGCTGTCGCTGCTGGAAGAAAAGGGAACAAGGGAGGGTTTGTTCTCGGCAGGTAATCAGCACTAGATTGACTAGAAGCCCTGCATAATACACACACTGAGCTTTTCCCTGACACTGACATAACAGGCAGACAATCTGCAAAGGAGGACGGACTCCGATCATATCCAATATGTGATGATCCGAGTCCTATCTGAGTGGTCAACACGAGGACATTGAAATAGGCCTAACAGGCCTACTTAACAGAACAATTTATTGTTAATATTAATTATTTAATAATAATGTCCTAAAATAAAGTATGTGTTGTTTTAATTTAGTAGCATTGGTAGTAGCATCTAATAACAATAATAGTAATTAGCAATTAGTAATAATAATAATAATAATAATAATAAACTCACTTATTAGTACTATCAAGTACATTCGAGTTCGAAATGTTCACTATGCCAATACCCCAGGAAATGTGTGCTGGAAAAGAGTTTAAAAGATTCAGAATTCAATGCTGGTTCACTTCAAAACAAACTTACTTAACAGTGATTAAACAAAGAAAGTAAAATATCCGCTATGCAGAATAGAACTTCTGGAAATATTACATAACCAACTACAGACACATACGACAAATACAATGCCCAAAACAAAAAGCACATCTGTAATGCAAATTGGCTGGCAAGCCAAAGTGCTATCCTATCCATCTTGTAGTTCTAGGCTACTCTAGCCCTACACCTGTAATGAACATTTTCATTAATTGGAGCATTATTTGTGGCGATTGGATTTGGAGATGTTCTGCTAATGATTGCATTGAATGCACCTGCTACTGCCCTATAGTCCGAGATAAAGTGCAAAGTAAAGCTGACTGAAAGCAGTCCTGTTTGTCTGTCATTACAAGTGTTAGTTAGAGCAAATAAGTTAGGAACGCTATATTACCTAGACCTACTGCTCACATAAGGACAAACAACAGCATTTTAAGTAGGCTTCAGGACTGGAGATAAAATCCCACAAAAACTTGTGTCTCTATAAACATTAAGACAAACACAGTTCTTTCTTGTGCATCACAAAAAAAATAACAATCTGTGTATTCAGGGGCTAGTACTCACCTTGATAAATTAGGATAAAATAAAAAGATAATATATGCAAAAACCTTTTCCGGCTAAAAAGACTTAAATTAGGATCCATTCGTGATTCAGGCGATCCACAGTGAGTGGATCGGCTGCTCTGTGTCCTCCTGCCTGCCAGGTGAAGTGTAGTTTCAGCAGCAGCACCATGCACACATGCTGGACTCACACCGAAGCATCACGTCGATCTGTCCTGAGCCAGCTGAGACCCGCGGGCTGCTGCATGCGATGCGACCTCCTCTCGTGCGCCATTCAGCCTCCAAAACACGAGGAGCAAAGCAATCAACCGCGCGCTGCTGTTAAAGAACACCGCGACGGGCGCGACCTCACCTGTTCATTTGCATAATGTATGCATGCCCGCGCGTGTCCTGGACAGGTGGCAAAAAGGAGAGTAGAGCTCGATGTTACACCGAACTTGGTGACCCGGCCACCACTAATAAGAGTCTCTCGGGGGGCTACCACCCGCCCGAAATCGCACCGGTGCACCGCCGGTCCGCCACCAGTCCATTCTTGTTGTAATTAACCTACAGAGTAGGCTATACAGACAGCTGGGTCACAGACTCACACTGCACAGAGTGCAAATTTAGGCCTATTTTGCCGGTATTCATTGCAATTCTCTATAGCCTAAGTTGCAAAACAACAACTTTGGGAGTAACGAAATTTCATAGGTCACGACTCACTCACAGTCACACAATCCCATCCTTGCATAGAAAATAAACAAAATAAAATAAAGTAGGATATAGGGTAGCTTCTGAGAGGGGGTTATAATAATAATATACTGTTGTGGACTTATAATTACGTGGTGGATTGGAGGCGAGTGAATGATGCCACAACAAGGTTTCCCGGATGGATTTACAGATGTTTACTTCACGTTCAGCATATAAATTGACAGACAGAACTTGGCACATATAATGTCAGGTAAACTCACACTGTGCATATAGTCTTTTGCTTTGGTGACGGTCCGTATAGTTCTCGGGCAGAGACGGAGACGTCCAAACCATAGAGTTATTATATAACTCTATGGTCCAAACACATTGAAAACCGGAACATAACACACTAAACTGGCGGGCTGAACATAACCTACCCAGAAGTTAGAACCCCCTGAGGCTGAGACCCAATCAGAACCTTAGAGTAGATATATATACTCTATGATCAGAACACATAGGCTTAATAACTAACTACACACACAATAGGCTGTAGCAGGGCATAGGTTGCAAATGTTCCCACATTACAATACCAACAATAATAGTCTTACTTTTGAATGCCTTTCCTGAGGATTTAAGGCTGTAGCAAAGTATTTTAAATGACCTAAAACATAAAGCCATATCAGGCCTTTTCTTATTTTTATTTTTATTTAGTTTAGACTACTGTTTGTCTCAATTAGTATAGCAATTTAGCCTATATGTTAAGTTATTTCTGTTTTTGACTCTTTTAAAAATCTAATTTAGTAATTGCTAAATGCTAAAGTAATTATTTAACAATAATAATAATAATAGAAATATAATAATATAATTAGTAGTAGCATCTAATACCAATAATAATAATAATAATAATAATAATAATAATAATAATAACCAGTAAGACGCCTGAGGGCGAGAAGCATGCACTCATCCGTCTGGGCGAGCGCTGGCACTTTGGAATGGGGGGTCAGATCAACATAATGGAATTAATTCTGTACTGGCCATATATGGAGCGTGTCTTGAGTGTACACTGTACAGGGTTTGATGATGTCAGATCAACATATGGAATGTCAGAACAGCTCAGCTCCATATATGGAGATCTAAGTGTGGCAGCGGGGGCACTGGGCAGTGTCTTGAGTGTACAGGGTTTGATGAGGGCCCAGGTATAATAATAACTTTGGTTCTAGAACTGGTTCAGTGCTTTATATTGGTTTATATCACATCTGCAGCTTCCAACCTGAATATATAGTGACACGCCCACTTCCCACTTCAGGGCAAGAAGTATATTTCGGTTCCAGTTCTTTCCAGTTCCAACTTTTAGGGATCTGAACCAATTAATTAGGTTAAATCAGAGGCAGGCGGGGCTTCTATAGACGGACGTAGTTTAGAATCATGGCTATATATTTTATATGTTCCTCAGTCATCATCGCCGCCTCTTTCATAGCATTCTTGTGTAGACACCATCCATGCAGGGCCTGGTGAGAGTTTCCATGTATACAGCAGTGCTGAGCCACGAACAGCCATCTTTTGAGGTCATCTCCCATCTCAGATTTCCACACTTTCCTGAGTTTTCTCATCCCATACAAGGCATTCAAGTGTCCCCAGACATTCATGTCTTGTTCCGTCGAGGCAGTCCAGGCACCATCCCCTGGCAGTATAGCAATGGTTCTGTCCTTTTGTAAAATGACATTACTTTTGTGGCATCGAGTTTGGCCGATCTTCCTGCACTTTGTTTCTACTGCCAGTAGTTGTTCCCTTCCTTTCTCTGCTGTGTCCAAGACTAGGGCAATGTCATCTGCATGTCCAGGTTGGAGATCAAAATGGGATGTATTCGCATAGTTTGCCTCAGGACCAGCGTGAACACCAGTGTTTCCTCCCAGCCTCTGATTGCATGCCTCAGGGCATGCATTGTCACAGTAGAAGTAATATTCTGCTGTGAAGAACAAAGAAGAAGAATGGACGACAAACACAATTTAGTTAACAGCAAAAGCCTTTAATAATATGGTTAAACTTATTATCATTACATTAACATTAACACAATGCCTGCTCATTGTAAGGAATACAGCTCATATTGCTCTGCACCGCTGCTGGAAAAGGAACATTTGAATGTGAATAGTTACATGGAGAC
The DNA here is from genome assembly GCF_964188405.1 of Protomyctophum parallelum. Classification (NCBI taxonomy): domain Eukaryota; kingdom Metazoa; phylum Chordata; class Actinopteri; order Myctophiformes; family Myctophidae; genus Protomyctophum; species Protomyctophum parallelum. The sequence goes on along the minus strand of NC_139699.1, from coordinate 43,532,523 downwards.
TGGGCTTTCACCACAGGAAGTGGCCCTGTGTCTCTCACAGAGAAAGAGAAAAAGCCTTTGAGTGAATCCCCTCAGAGACAGTCTGGGGGACTCCCGTGTCCTCTGCTTTGTGCTGCTCCACCGTTGGGTGTGCAGTTTCATAAATGGAAAAAAGACCAGGGTTCAGGTGGGAGTTGGGGGGGCATTGTTGGGGCAAGGGGTGGGGTAGAGGGGGCAAAAGAGAAAAGGGTTTATGAGGTCATGATAGATTTTCACACTAGATTGTCACATTATGTTGATTATGTCATGCACATTCTGTATATTGTTGAGAATTAGGATTATTCCAAAGGCTCTAAACTCTCTGGGGACTATGCCACAGCCCTCCTGTAAGTGAGTAGATGCACTGAAATGGTGATAGCATCCGACAGGAAGCACGCACATCTTCAGAAATTCTACAGGTGCGGGTCAAAAATATACATACAATGAAAAGGAAGGGATGTCCGCACACTGATTCACTGCTTCCAGGAAAATACTTTATTTAATGAACAACGTTTCGTGGGTCTTCGTCAGGTATCCCTTCCTTTTCATTAGATAAAAAAATGGTACCATAGTATTATGAGCATTAGTGAGAATTACTGTGTAGGAAGATACGTTGAAAGATCATGCACACAGGCTACAGTTAAAAAAGTAATTTCCACATACTGGGATCAGAACATTTCTGTCAACATTTCTGTCACTCACCAAAATAATTTGAATAATAAAATGTTTATATTACGTTTTACAATTTTACAAAACATGGTACTACTTTTGGCTCAATAAATGTGTCCTTTTTGTCTCCACCAGGCCGAAGGCATGGGGAGAGAGTATGTTTTGCGAACAGCTAATCTCCGGCACCGTTAACCCGGTCGATGCCAAATTTTGCACACACACTCCCTGGATGCCAATGATGAACCTCTGCCCCAGAATTTCCAGAACGGCCTGTTATAATGCCACCAGGAGGCCGCTTTGTGCAAAACAAGTTTTTGGACAGTACACCTACAGATTTTGTCCAAAGATCATGCAAATTGGTACACAGTCTCTCTAGAGCCATTCAACGAAACCGGTATTTCAGAAATGTTCACATCTGCTCTTTATAGCGCGACCAGGAGTCAGACATAATTATGTAAAACACATTTTCTAATATTACTACTTCAGATTATAAACCAAATTTCACGCAAATCGGTACACATGCTCTCCATAGTCATGTGATCAAGACGGGTTTGTTTGATTTCTCATAATCTACCCTCATTGGCTACGATTGGCTTCTAAACCTTTCAGGAGTAGCCCGCTTTGTACAAATCGCCACAACTACTCAATGCAGCGTCCGATTGTGGTGAAACTGTGCATGCATATTCCCACTAGGCTTTGGAAGAAATGCCACTTTACTGTTTTCAACACCAATGATTCACAACAAGCTACTTGCAACCATTACCCCCAATGGCAGTTACAAAGTGTTGCATTGTGGACTGACCTTAAAACTGTTTTGTTGCAAGGAGTTGTGACTATAGTTGCATAGGTGCGGTCTGGCCATAACTTTAGAGAGATCATGAAACGGGGAAACTGTGGTCACTTCTAGCTTCTGTTTCCTGTAAGTAACAACCTGTCCTACACCTTCCTGAATACATTTAGAATTTATAATTGCATATGGTGTCGAACCACAGAGTCCAGCAATAGGGAGAAGTGTGTGTGTGTGTGTGTGTGTGTGTGTGTGTGTGTGTGTGTGTGTGTGTGTGTGTGTGTGTGTGTGTTCAAGCGCATGTTCTCATTTAGGGTAGTAGTGAGGATACAAACAGTATATCTTCAGTGTGTTGTGAAGAGGTCAAATACTTGCAGGAAGAATGAAGCCATGAAGGTACAAATGGCTGTAGCTACTATAGCTAGGCATTGTGAGAACATTGAGGTCAAAGATGAAGACCAAGACGATACAAACTAAGACAATGAAACCACCCTCACTGCAAGAAGAACTAATGTAGAAATGTCTGAAGAAGGACATTATGAGAGTCTTGATCTGCAAAAGATAGACGATGCAGTCTATGAAGATCTTCGGACCAAGCCCAAGAAGGAAAAGGCCTACCAAAGTCTGGTAAGATTTTTTTTCTTTTTTTATATTTATATTTATTGGGGTTTTTTTCTTCAACATAACATAACATAACATAACATAACATAACATAACATAACATAACATAACATAACGTAGCACATCACGGTGGGAGCGGGGGAAAAGGAGGAGACATCGGGAAGCCGATTCACACACACACACACACACACACACACACACCATGCCATTTTGGTCACACCGTAACCTCACCACTTGACGTAGGAGGGGGAGTCATTCAGGGATGACCGGGAAAGTGATTCCCTCTGCAAAGGCAAGGAAAGGGTCCCATACTGTGTGGAATTTTGCGACAGAGCCCCTCATTATGTATCTAATCCTTTCTAGCTGCAGATTATTAAAAAAATCTCTCTCAGCCATTGTGTATGGGAGGGTGGGGTGGGTGATTTCCATCTCATAAGAATTAGGCGTCTTGCCAGTAGTGTAACAAAGGCTGTAAGGTCTGCATGGGCTCTAGACAGAGGGAGTTGGGAAACGCCAAACAACGCTGTAATAGCGTTAGGCACTATAAGTGTCCCAGTTAATACTGTAAGTGTCTCAAAGATTTCAGTCCAATATGTGCTCAGAGACGAGCATGTCCAAAACATGTGTGCGTGAGTTGTCGGTGTCTGATGGCATTTTTCACAGTTAGGATCAATGTTATCGTATATTTTTAACAGCTTAGCTTTCGTCCAGTGGGTTCGGTGAACAACTTTACACTGGAGTAGGCCATGTCTGGCACAAGCTGATGAAGTGTGAACACGACTGAGGATATCCTGCCAAAGATCGTCTGAGATTTCCATCTCCAAATCCTCCACCCTCTGGTAAGATTAATGAGTTTTAAAATCCCCCCCCCCCCCCCCAAAATCCCCCCATATTACGTTTTTTCCTTTTAAACAAGATAGTTCAGGAAGATATATAAGGCTACTTGAGAGGTTTATAGCACCACAACAGGTGGTGCTATATCTGTTTATTTACCCCCACCACCTTTTACCTAAGAGTTCTGTTTTCCCCTGGAGGGATTTTATATATCCTGAATGTACTTTATATCTCCCTGCTCTTACATGGTTGTGATTACTGGTTCCCAAACAGAGACATCACAATTCTGTTTTGAGTCTCAAGCTAAAAAGTTTGGGAACGTCTTTCAATATGCTGAGCAGGGATAGCAGAGACTGAGACTGAGAATAGTGGACAGTTAGAGGAGTGATTAATGTAATATGTAAAAGTATTGTTGGAGGTCATTTCAAAGCACTTTAGTCTGGTTGAGTTTAGCTACTGTAGCAGGACTTTTAGACTCTTATCTTGTTTTTCTCTAACAGGGAGAAGGCCTTTCAGAGTGGTTGCTGGGTGTCTGGGGATGCTGTGTCTTATACTGCTGAGTGTGAACATAGCCCAGGCTGTGAGCTGTGAGTATTATGTCTACCTAAACTACCACATCTCTCAATCAGGGAGTTTGTTGTCTGATATTTTATAGCTGTGACAAAAGTACAGTATTAACCCAGAACAAATTTGTATTTTCTCATCGTTTCTTTTTGTGTGTATTATTGCATGCATCTGAAAATGATGATGAATAAAGTATAGTGACAATGCACATAAAGGATACATTAATTAACAACATTGAGATTTCTTCTTCTGAAATCAAATTTTCCACATATGCTTATTGACCGCATCATGAACAGTAGCAACAACTGTCTTTATCATCCATTTCTGTCCCTCGCAGATCGTTCACCCTGCAGTAACAGCATGACCAATGACTGGTACATGATAATAACATGCTGAACCTGACGCAGGAGAAGGACCGGCTTCAAAGTGAAGTAAACCAGCTGAATAGACAGATAGCAGGTTAGAGAACATACAAACAAAATATTAAATAGTGTATTACTATTGATATTTGAATTATTATCAGACACACAAAGTTGTGCATATAGGAGCGTCTAGCGCCGCTCAAAAATACTTGTAAATTGTACTGTAAACATGTGTTGTAGACAACACCATTGATATAAAAGATGAATAGTTTTACCCTCGACTCCACTACATCTCTGACTACTATTACTACAACTACTAGAATTCCGTGAGCCTTCGGCCCGCTCATCCTAGCGCCACACGTCACAAATTGGAAGAAGGCAATAGCGGAAGGGCGATACTCAATACTGTTTGTTTTTTGTTTGTTTTTTGTACTGTATTGCGCTGTACTGTACTCCACTGGACTGTATTCCACTGTACTGGACTGTACTGTGCAATGTGCTGTACTGTATTCCACTGTACTGTACAGGTAGACATAATACTCACAGCTCACAGCCTGGGCTATGTTCACACCCAGCAGTATAACACATCATCCCCAGACACCCAGCAACCACTCTGAAAGGCCTTCTCCCTGTTAGAGAAGATAAGAAAGTCCTGCTACAGTAGCTAAACTCAACCAGACTAAAGTGCTTTGAAATGACCTCCAACAATACTTTTACATATTACATTAATCACTCCTCTAACTTTGTTCTGTTCTGTGCCTTTCTTTGTGTATGTTTTATGTCTGGTAAATTCTCAGTTAGTAAAACTAACTATGTGTAACCTGGGCACTAAGGCCCGGAAACAGAACCAGACTACGCCACAATGGGAATTTCACCCAGAGAATATAATGTACAATAGCCCACTGGGCAATGATAAGGGGAGCAGAGACGTGTAGTTCCAGTGGAAATATATTGTTTTATCATGTTTACTACAAAATGTTCATTAAAACGTGACTTTAATCAAGGGTCGATATCTAAAATGATCTAAAAACTGCAATAGCCTACAAAGCTTAAAACTGTATACCAGTAGCCAGGGGGTGCCAAGGTGTCCTTACTGACAGGAGGAAGGCAGGGAGTGAGGGGAATGAGGGGAAAGGTCACCGCCACCAAAATAGCGCACACTTCACATCAAACACTGCAAGAAAAGAGAATAGAATTACACACACAGCACTGATCTCACATTAAACAAATAGCATGCACTATAACTAAACCCCAAGACAGCCTACAGGACCACGTGACCACCACCTGTCGGGACTACAACTACAGCACCCTTAGCTACTGGCACTACTATATAGACTGATAGGCAGAGCCCAATATTACATTACCCGTTATGTTCAATCAAGCATTTATCAAAGGAAAGGGGCATTAAGTCTGAGATACTTGGAACAGGGCTAGGTTTGCACCAAACAATAAAATAAATAAAATAAAACAAAACAAAACGAAATCATAAACAAATTAAAGAGGACAAAAACAGCAGAGGCAAGGCAGACTGGATTGGGTTCTCCTAATACAAACAAAAAGATACCATTAATACCTGGACATGATTAACTGATTTCAAACTATAGTCTAGTATAGCAGAACTGCCTTACCTCTGTTAAACGGTTCAAACACATATTGGGCAGACGTGCCCACAGCACAGGACAATGCCTCCGCTTGCGAGGCAAACGACGGCAGACGTGCCACGGCCCAGGGCAATGCCTCCGCTTGCGAGGCAAACGAGGGCAGATGAGATGACAGCCTTGGTTGAACAGTAGGCCTACCAACTGTACCAACCCACAGCAGCCTATCCCAGGGTGGGATTCCCACTGTCAGATGCCTGTAGTAGATTTTGCTCATAACTTTACAATTACACAAACACAGGGAGACCTTACATACCGTCAATGACATTCTCTTGCACATGCGACCCCAACACAACACCAGGCAAACACAACAAAGCCAGCCAGCTACTCTGATAGCTGGGTGTGGCTCCCTCTTATTCAGTGAGCAGCCAGGTCTATCAGCTGTCCTGAATATGGGTAATTGGGGTGTCACATGATTGGAAAAGCTCAACCCACTACATATGGTTTGGTTTGATAAAAACGTACCTTTTGATTAAATCAATGCACACAAGAACAATGCAGACAAACTTGTAATAAAAAAGTAGAAGACACACATTTTGTGGAAACTAAAACCACTAACATAGAAACTGTAATTTTACCCTGATTTAGAAGGAATCTTATACAATTAAAAAAGAGGGAAATCTATTATTCAGTATACACATTTTAATTTGCCTAAACTTAGCAATTCATCAGCTACTGTAAGCCTATGGTGTTAGTGTATGAATTAATTATGGCAAAAAAATATTAATTATTCATGATTTGCATCATACTTTTTGAAGTGGACAGTCCATTTCCCATTGTCATTTTTTCTTTATTAAGACAGCAGGAAAAACTGAGAGGGAGACAGTATACTGTAGGAGACACTCAGACAATAGGAAAGCTGAGAGGGACAGATACTGTATTAGGAAAGCTAAGGAGGAGACAAACAGTAGGAGAGCTGAGAGGGGGACAGTGAAGCACCAGGAATGGGAGAGGATAGCTGTTATTTTATGCCAGAAACAGGCACATTTCATTTTATTTCCTTTTAAGTCATAATCCTGCCTGCAACAGTCTTCCTGTTTAGGCCAATACAATAAAGCACACTGGCTGAGCCCAGGAGCCCACTCTAAACAAGATGTACTCACAGACCTGTCTCCTGGGCTTTACAGAATTTAAAGCACCACTGCTGTTATCTAGAGTGAGCAGGTACAGTATAGGGATTCCGGCATCCTTTGTCAATACTGCAGCAGGGACTTGAACATAGCGCTGCTCTGTTACATGAATGTCTACCAATACAGTGGTTACTAACCCTTGCCCTCAAGAGTCCCCTGTGGTCCTTGTCATTCTAGCAGTCCATCGAGTCCAATCAGGTACTAGTTGGAACTGGAATCCTGTCAGGATGGACAACAACACAACAGTGCTATGTGTGCCAGGGCCCTGTTAGGAAAACCAGCTGTGCCAGAGTTAGGATAGAAGAAAAGCATAGTTGGGAACCACCACACTAGACTATAGGCCAGTTTTCCAAAAGTCCCATCCATATTGAAGGCTTAAAAGAATAAATCCACATATCAGAATGTGATTTATATGCCCAATTTGTTCTACCGGGGACAGGGTGCAGTTCTGAGTTGGTAGTTAAAAAAAAGTAAAAAAATGAATCTTCTGCTGACATTACAATCATAAAACAGGAAACACAGAACATACTTAAGTGGTCTTGACGTCTTGTCACAAAAAAAATATATCTAATGGAATCTGACCAATGTCTAAGCGATCAGGCTTTACTGGGTGAGAATACTCAGTGGCCCACATACTGGTGTGTCCCCTCACACAATAAATCATATAGTGAAATATGGACAGAGTTTATTGATTTGAGCTCACTCTTTAACAGAGGAACTTTGCGTATGCTATACATGCCTGCCTGTCACTTTTGTAGCAATTCAAAGCTCATGTTGTAAAGGGATTTGGTGTTGTGTGTTGTATTGTTGTTGTATTTTAAAGTTTTTATTCATGGCTGTTCGATTGTTTGGACCCAATGTTTTATACACGTGTCAATAAAGTAACTAACTAGGCACCTTGCTGAACCAAAGTTTAACGATTTGGCTCAGAAGAGTGTAAAAGGCAGTAACAAATCAGATTAATATGGTGCTTCTTCAGAATAATGCTGAAACGATTCCCCAGGTAGAAATTTTGATACTCCAAAAACAAAGCGCAAATGTTTTTTGCATCACTATGTCCAACTACAAATACTCAAATACATGACCAAAATCGCCAGTTATTCACAAGAATACCGCATTTACCCCAAGCACTACTTGACTTGAAAATCCTTATATGGCATTATCTTGCATTCTATCCACAGTCTTGACTTTAAAGTTGCTGTACTTGTGGAATCGTTTTAACCCCGGCCAACAGTAAGATTGTGGTTGTTATACTTGGACAAGTCCCAGATATGAAATGTGCACAACTTTATTATAAAGCAGGGTGTGTTGCTGGGAAAAAGAAATAGGAACATGCTAGCTCAGTTAACCATAAAGGTTAACGAGTTTATAAAACAATTGGCATTTTAACCAATTGTGTAGAGAAAAGGCCAGATACCAAGAAACAAGCACTCCACAGGATGCTCGTCTGACCTTTGACCGACACATGCTGTAGTAGTGAAAAGGCAGTTCAGTGACCTTCAAATCAACACCATTAACATCTGGAGTCACCACTCTCACCAAAATAGGGTCCTATACGTCACTTCATATTATGGCTCCTAAAGTGGTTTCAGTTGGAAACGTGAAGTACCATGTCAGCATTTGATGTAAAATAACCCAGTTGGTTCTTTGTAAAGAACCAATTTATATAAAATATTCCATATGGAACCATGGTTCTTGTATGGTTTCTCTATAAAGAACCATATAAAATGGGACTCGTATACAACCCTTTGTGATGCCATGATGTAACCTATAGGGCTTCACTTTTTGGTAAGAGCGATGCATCAGAGAATTGGCCACACTTGAAATTAAAAGGCATCACAATTTCATATTACTACGCTTATCTACCAAGTACCAAGAAAACATAATCCAGATAGATTGACATTTAAATGTAATCTCTTTGCTATACAAAGACTTTAATCCACGGATCAAACCTGTGCATTTACCCACGTTAACAAAATGTTTAGTGTTGTAGCACTATGTAATAATTTGATGAAAATGTTGCAAATAGCTTAAATAACTTCAAAAGCCTTTTAAACATATGGTATATTTTTAGTAAGAACAAGCACAGTATTATGTACTTGCAATATAAACCTATAAATACACAGGTTCATTCTCTGGAATAAGGACATTGTACAGTAAAGCTTTAACAAGCTATATATATAATTAACCAAATTTACCTAATGCACCCCATATTCATATTTAAATTGTTAAGTATTTCTGTGCATGTACAGCTACAGAGAAAATGCAAGTAAACCTTCTGCTAATGTCCTCCATTTGTATTCCGAGTCAAAGGTATATTTGATCATTTAAGGTCTGACATAAGACTGAACATAATGTCATGTTTACAACCACTAAAGAAAGTGTTCATTAAATACCTGAAATACATTCAGGTCAAATCTAAACATCTCATTGAAGAGCAGACACAATATTTTTTGCTTTTATAAGCGACAAACATGACTAAAACAAAATCCCATTGGGATGCACTGAAAAGAGCTAAGTAGAGCTAGATTTAAAAAAAGATGGAAAAAAAAGAAAAGTTCTGATGCAGAATTTGGACACAGGACAGTCACACTGTAGTTACATTGGCACCGATAAAATAAGCCTCGTGTTCTTCATCACCACTTGCATGTCATTGGAGGGGATGAAATTAAATGTTACATTTGCCTAATTTAATTTGTATCCCCCACCTCAAACAAAAAAACAAAAATCTAATTATGGTCTCAAAATTACTGAGTGTGTTAAGAAGAACTATTATTAACTTATTAACAATTACATTTTGTGATACCTACAGTACAGTATGTGTTTTGTGATGCCTACAGTTAAGGCATATGTTCACTTGTTCCCTGCATAATTTTCATTTTTTTACTAAATGGAAAGTTATGTTACTTAACCTTTACCCGTTTAAGAAATGATATCAGCATCAAATATCGCCTTGATTCATTTTGTTTCTTAGTATGACAACAATGAGCAGATTAGCAGAAAAATCACAAACTTCCATCTTGCCAATGACCAAAGTGTATGTATGTGATTTCTTCTCTGTTTTTTTTTGGAATAAAGTCCCCAGTCAGATCCAGCACAATGCGTTATCTGGGCCGGTGGTTAGCGAGCAGAAAGTCTTTGTCTTTGCAGGTGAGACAGAGTTTGAGGTTGCGCAGGGAGCCGCCGGCGCAGTAGAAGGCCCACACGCCCATCAGGAACATGATGACGTATGTGGGCACCAGGCTTCCCACATACTCAGGGTTCTGGAATGTCTGAAAGAGTTGGTGAGGAGGTACAATAAGCCTTTATTTAAATACTCAATAGTAGAAAATTCCTTTATTATTCACTATATGCACAATATGATCTCATTTTTATCATTTCCGTATTTTTGAGGGGTCCTATGCCCAGCCTTGTGGGTCTGTGCGAACACAAACGTTGGCTGATGATTGGCTGAACACCCCATAGCGATGATTTTATTGGCTGAGCCAAGTACATATTGAAGATAAAAGTGAGGGCAGAAAAGTGAAGACATCAAAAGTGATTGGCCGGAATGACATTTGTGATGAATTGATTGGCTGAGCACAGAACGGAATGTGATGTATGATGATAAGAGCGCCCCTCACTTCACACGAGTCACGAGTGTGATTCTTTTAAAATGTATGTATGTATTTGCATTGTTCTTATTTTTAATTCATACTATACTGCTTATAATCATACTAGTTTCCATCCGTTTGCATCTTACAAGATTAACAGGATATACTACTAAGTATGACTGGTGCCACACCTTTGTACATTTCAATACTCAATGTGTTGCCTTGTAAGTGTAAAATCAAGTAACTCATATCTGCACACCATACTCCGCAACAGACTCAACACACTAAAACAGCCCACTTTTCTGTACATATTGTGACCTAATTCTTCTTATTGCTAGATGATCTACTTTTATACTTACCAGGCATGACACAAGGAGGTGGCTGACGACGACTGCAGCCAGGGCCCACCAGCGCTGTTTTTCACATGCGTCAAAGAATACCACACCCCAGAACATGTGCAACAGGATGATGGCCATGGTCATGAAGGCTGGTGAGGACAGCTCACAGGTTAGACACAGGACCCTACCAACCATTTGGTTATATAGAATGTACTGACCTCTGGTGTCCATTCAAAATATTTAAAAAAGGATTCGTAAAGTGCTCTGACCAACTCCAGCAGAATATGCCTCATCTCGCCAGAATGAACATGCCTTAAATCAATAAATAAACTCGTTTTTTTTAATGTGATTTTCTTTTTTTTCTTCATTAACACAGTTTGAATGTTGAAGGTTTTCATTCGAACAGATTGTTCATTTGGGCAAATGAAATGTATACATTTATACGTCAAAGTGGGCTTGTTTTTTAACACTGTTTTGGGGGCTGAGAAGCGCAGTTCCGAGATTTGCATGTTGTTTTCGATTGGTCCTGGAATCTCTTTGTCCTCAGGTTTCACGCTCTGATCACAGCCCATTAGCGTGCTTGTGTTTGTAAACACAGAATTATTCTACATGGCTATATGAAAAGGAAATGTCGGGAAATCGCTTTATAGACAGCGTTTGTGTTGTTCTTTTTTTCCCCTCGTGCACCCAGCAAAGAGCCAAGATCACTCGTCTTTTCTTTAAATCATAACTCGTTCATTTTTTGCTCATTTAAAAAAAGGATATATACTATGTAAACTACGAAATGCAGGCTTTCATTTGGTATATATATCGTTTGTGTAGGTCTTCTCTACAAAACGGTATCAATTGAAAAGGAAATGTCGGGAAATCGCTTTATAGACAGCGTTTGTGTAAAACGGCCGTTAGCACTGTTAATTCAACATCCGGTGAGGGGAGGATACGGATCGTGTATGTATTGTGTATGGAAATCAGCGCATACAGTGGGTGGGCTTTAGACCGGATGTAAGCCTTGCACACTAAATAGAAACCAGGCATTATGACTTGCTGTTTGCTGTATCTGTTTTTTTTAAATAGCAAATCTACAAGCGCACAACGCATCATAGCCTGATGCGTCGGTTTTATTTATTTAAAATACTGGGTCAATTGTCTGACTTTGATTGCTTAAAGTAGACCTGCATAAAATGCTGTACTGCAGCTATTTACAACCAGGTAGTGTATAAGTTAAATTGAATTGTTGTACTTTCAAAAGGGTTTATTGGGGCACCTAAGGTGTAAGATCTCATTCTTCTGCCCTTTGTTTCAGTGCACACATGTAAAAGCATTGGTCTAAAACTACATAGCCTATATCCATTGAAAACTCAGTTAGCCTATAGTTACTTTTTAGATTGTATTATTACAAAACATACACTAAACAACTTCAGTCCTATATTTCTTTACTTTAACTCAAGTAAAACAACATGTACTTGTGAGGCACTTTTAGCTGGAGTTGGTCACAGTTATTCGGCCATTTGCTCTGAATTTTCCGAACGACCACTGCAAAGCGGAATGGTACGCTTACTACGCTAAGACCTTTTTGTACCTGAGGACAGGAAATAGTGCTGGGAGTCTCCATGGATCCCCACAGTGCCAGGCCCCACAGAGTCAGCCAGGATGTTGACCACGGAAAACGCTCCGCTCATGAAGCCAAACCCCAGGCCGGAGACTAGAAAAACAACGCCAGTATTAGGTCATGTACAGTGAAAGAGAAATCAAGTTACAGAGACAAAAATGTGTCCAAACAAATAAATTCCCTCAGGACTAGGCCTCAAAAGTCACACACGCTGTCAAATCTATTTATAATGTTATTACATCTATATCGGTTCTTATTCATGCACATTCATTTCTTTATTTTATTTTATTGCATTCTTGATTGTGTCGTGCTGTGCGTCTGTGTTCAGCAGTGCGATCCGAGTGAGACACAAAGTACAAATGTACAAAGTGTACATTTTGAAAGAAGGCAGAGAGCGATTTATCTTTGCCCACTGACCGTGTGTTTTCCGTGCTGGGCAGGTTGTGTTGTTGTTCTGTGTTGTCGTTTCTCTGTGAATATTGTGTGTCCGCTGTACATGTATATTGTTTCGACAGAGACCGATTCTACAAAATGTCTTCTAAATCATGACATGTTTCTCTATCAGTGGTTCTCATACTATTTCATGTCAAGGACCCCTAGAATTATATGAATTTGGCCTCCGACCCCCATCTCAAAATATGGTGTTCCAGGGACCCCACCAGAAGCAAAGATTTGAGTTAAAAACTCTCGCTCTGAAAGAATATATATTCAAAGATATGCGCCACATTTTCATGATTTTTCAAAAATAGCAGATCTTGTAGATCCTAGATGCTATCCTATTTTTCAATGGCTAAAGTATAATATAACACAATGCTTAAAACACCAAAAAGGGTTCCCACCCAGAATGGGTTAAGGTTTTAGGAAAGCTCCGCTGTGATTGTAATCGGGCCATAGCATCACAGAAAGGAAAATAAAATAAAAACAAAATCACAAAATTGGGTTGAAAGCGCAGAGGTAAAGTCAATGATGTTACGTATCACAGCCACAAAGCACAGGCGTCAACGGCTAAAATACTCACGTGCACGCACGTGCAGTCTTTATGTGCATTATGGATCGTAATGTGCAAAAAAGCGATATTCGGCGCTTGATTCGATTTCGACCTTAGATCGACTTATTTATGATAATAAATCGAATCGCTAGTATAGAAAGGCCTAGCACCACTACGGTGACCTGGCCGACTTTCACGTCAGGTTCAAACTGATGTCAACATCCACTAGGTTTTGGGACTAGTATTTCAAATTCGGCTGGCACTGGGCAAGGACCCCATCGTGTGGCCATTTTTGGTATGGCACTGAACCAGTTCTCAATTGTTGTAGTAAAAGATAAATAATAGTATACCGACTAGTATTTCCATGCCAACTAGCAGGAGCAGCAAAATACAATAGACTTGTCAACTAGCTGCACACACATCCCCACTTGAAAATGTACTTGCCACATCAGGCAAGTGAGAGGTCAAGGTCATGGTCAAGGTTGTTTATTAGTTAGAGGCAATGTGAGGCTTTGTAAATTGTTCACAGAATCTCCTATTTCTAATTTATTACAAGACAAATAACTATTTATTTGTATAACTGTATTTATTAAATGTGCCTCACAGCGCATTTCTTTGTATCCAAACCACTCATGTATGAGTCATCAAGTTAGCAATGGAATTCATTGTTAACGGTAAAGTAGATCACAAGATCCAGTCTCCAAACTCATGTGACCAAGTTGAAGTTATTGGCCAAGTTGAAATAATTTCCATGCATCAACTCACAGTAAAGCGTAACTTTATATTTTGAAAAATGATCAATCACCAATCAAGAAGATTTGACACTTTAACATTAAATAGTAAAGGACGGATACCACAAGAAGATTATTATTATTATTTAAATGCCTACTGTATGTGTCAGCAGATTAAACATTGGAGATATTTCACTTATATCATCATATAATTCAGAGAACGACTGGAGCTGCTGTACCATAGACCAGTGGTCTTACAACAGTATATCAGCAGCTGTGCACGTATGAGGTTAATTCATGAGTATGAGTGGAGCTGTACCGTAGGCCAGTTGTCGTATGGAGATGGGCATAGTCTCCTCTTGACTGAGAACCAGAAGACCTTCATTTGCTTTCCTGGAGGAATAACAAAATAAGAAACTGAGAAGAATGTCCATTTCCAAAATACACTCCCGGGCCTCAACAACTAAGTCAAACTGTGACCCGGCCTATAGACAAGAGCATGAGGACGATTCTTTAAAAATGTCTTCGAAATCCTAAACGTTTTCTGAAAGACCTGCTTCTATGTCAGTGTTACTAAACCTTTTTCTTGTCAAGGACCCCCAGAATTATCTGTATTTGGCTGAAAATATGTAGTTCCAGCCAGGGACCCGCCCCCAGAAGCAACATTTTTAGTTATTTTCACGATTAAAAAAAAATAGCAGACCTACAAGTTCATAGCTCATAGCGCGGCACTCGGTACCGCACTATGAGCTTGTAGATCTGCTATTTTTCAACAGCTAAAGCATAACATAATGCTTAAAACACCAAAGGGGGGGTTCCCGCCCAATAAATCCTGAGTGTTCATCAACTTTGATGGGTTTTATAGTGCAGATTCACACTATGGTCCAGGGTGCGCACTCGACACCACTTGGCAGATGTTGAAGTTAGTGTGAATGCTGCATACTGTTCCACGAAGCGGATCACCCAACCTTTCCCGGGACCGCATGGAGGCAGTCTCGGGACCGATTGAAGTGTACTCGGATACGGATCAATGCAATGTGAAAGCATTGAATAAATTTGCAGTGATGTAAATAGCTTTTCAATGTAATGAGTCCCGGGATGCAGGGATGGTCTTTTAGATGAGTGCCAGGGACATTTTACGAGTCCCACTTTAACGACGTTAGGAGTCATATTTTGCCATTATTTTTTACAAATTGCAGCATTTAATTCCCATTTCATTTTATATGGTTATAATGTGGTTATATTCATGTAGAAAACAGAAGAAGAAATGATAATTATAACTAAAGCTAGCAAAATAAACTAGAATAATAAACATAAAAAAATATAAAGGTAGTGCATCCCGTGGATGCAGAGGTTGTCGTTTTATTGTGTCCCTTAACTATAAACTGCGTTTTGGGATGCAAAATGCACACAATTTTAATCTCTGCATTTGAATGAAGTGTACTCGGTGGGGAAGAATCAAGGCCAATGTGATTCATGGCCATTGTGGACCAGGCAATTGTATTTGGGAACAGTTTGAATCAAACAGACTGTGTGAATCTGCCCTTGTATCATTTGCACCTTCTCAGTTACAAAAGTGGACAAACCCACTCTTAAAGTTACAAATGGATGATGAACATAGGGATGGGATGATATGACAATTATTTACATTACAAAACAATTTCAATCAACAATATTACCACGATAAACAAAATATGCTTCAAATGTAAATTGCCACTTTTGTTAACCACTTGAATCCCCAGCATCAAGTAACATCTGGGGGGAAGCTAGTGCTACATCTACAAGCTCACACGTCCCACAACATCAAACATTCATAATAGTCATTTAAACCATAATTTAACCAGGACGTCAGTCACGTCACCCTGCCAAAGTGTTTAAAGTGTTGATGCAAAAGGTGTAACATAATTTAGACCATCAGTGCACTTGGATTTAGACTTACTTGAGGAGCTTGTAGTAACCGAATCTGAACGTCTCTTGGAGAACCACAGAGAGCACCACGCCGAATATGAGCAGGCCTTTCTGCTGGGTGGCACTTTCTTTGTTACTGATCTGAACTGTGATGAACCATACTAGAGAGGACAGCAGCAGGGACACCAGCCAGAAAAATGCTCTGGAAGGAAGACAACAAAAGATAAACACAAGTACACAAATCCTGGCCTAGGCTAGTTGGTACACACATTATTTGGCTTGGAAAGGCTAGATTCAAATTCTGCTGCTTTGTCAGGTTTTGAATCTTTCATGCTTTGTTCTGGATTTCTAAATAGTTTTTGTTGTGCCTTATTTACAACTACAAGTAATAAATGACACATTATGTTTTGCACAAAGAGAAAGAGGGGTAGATGTGCTTCCATGCTGGGAGAGGCCAGGAGTGGACAAAGCAATCACATCATCACACCAATTATGTGTGTGCTCCTTTGATGATCTTTTTCATTTTCATACAGTACACTGTGACCACATTTCCCCAAAGGAGATAGCCTTTTGAGCAAGTTTATTTTCCCTTTGAAAAAGCAGTAAGTGTGATTTTTTCCCCCCCTCAAAAATAAAGGGAATATGCAATTAATAACATCTGTAATTGCATGAAAATCAGTAAATCACAGTAGATCAGCAGTTTCTGAAATAATAGGAGCCCATTGAATATTAAGTTACTTCTTGACAACAGTGTGTGTGGGTGTATGGTTTACACTAGTGTGCACCTTTCAGTGTAAATGAAACACCCGCAATTCGAGCCGTGTGGAAAGCAAACATCTTAACCGCTAGATTAAAGGTAATCATTCTTGAAGATACAGAAGGTCACGGCACAAACGTAACTGTGTGATAGGGTTCCACACAGGCAGATATTTTCTGCAAAGAGCCCAACCAAGCGGAGCCCCTCTCAGAACCCTGTTTTGTATCACGGGGTGATGCTGGTCATCTGTGAGGGCTAGGTGGACAACTGCACATCAAATGTTTCATTAAACCAGATTTATTTTCAAAAGATTTATGACAGATTTATGTAAAAGAAAAGTAGAAAACTAAACCTACATGCTTTCTAGCAAGCAATTTAAGCACAGCCTAGTTTACTGTAAAATCCGCCGTAGTCTGAAAACCCACCTCTTCAGACTCCACCATGGCCCATAGCACTTGCCCTAGCCTAGCCCCTTAGATAGCATTTTATGTCGACTTAGATAGTATTTTAGACAGACTTATAGCTCGTTACGTAGACAGCACTAGAATTGCATTTTATGTAGTCATAGCACATTATAGTACACATGTATATTGTATAATATATAATATAGTATAGTATGTATAGTTGACATAGATACTCCACTGTTACGTTCTTATAGTTTATACATGATTCACGATAAGTACTTTTTATATATGTGATGTATGTTTGTTTTTGTTTAAATGTAAGTCGCTCTGGATCAAGAGCGTCTGCTGAATGCCTAAATTGTAAATATTGTAATAATTGTACATACATACATACATACACGGTTCCGAATGGAACAAGCCCAACCATAACCATGATTTATTTAAAATTCCATCATCTCTTTCTTTGTATTATTATTTAAGTGGTACTTGAAGTGCTTGTTTGTTTCAACAATCATGTTGGTGTTGCTTGATTTGTAAACAATTCAAATTGGGACACCCTCTGCATCTCCAAAGAAATTGTCATCGTTTATTGAATTAAATCCTTCCCCACTTGAAAATGGAAATCACTAGCTAGCTAGTCGTAATTTGTAGCGAACCGTAGCCCAGCTACGTTACGCCGACGTTGGTGACCTACCTAATACTGTAAACCAGAAGTCACTGTTATAAGTCTTTACTGTACAAATTAGAGAATGCTGTTACGTTGAAAGGGGTTAGTAGATGATGTGGGTCTTATTTAAATATAGCAAACTGCTGTTAGGAGAGAGTTTTCTGTTTGACACGTTCTAGGCTACCCTGTATTATGTCAATTTCTATAGCAAAACAGCGATCTCTGGAGTCACTGACCTCTATACATCACCAGAATCTGTGTAACAACTACGGTTCGCTAGCTAAAAGGCTATCGTGCGATAGCCCATCAACAAAGAACTAAAGGAACATTCCATTGGATAGTCAGTCCTTCGCCACATACCAGCCACCAAGCCACTTACCCTGCTATTAAAAAGATGACTCTCAGTGGGTCTCGGGCGATAGTAAACAGGAACAACGCAATGGCGGGGCCAAATGCAATGAAGGTACAACCGAAAAACACAGAGGCTGTCATTTTGTTGTTGGGAGCCTTTTGGTCTGCAGCGCTACCTAATGCGCTTTGTCTCTTTGTTGCGAAAAGAACCAAACAAACAGGTTCCCTAATATAAGAAGCGTAAGATAATTACGTGTTGTTGCCAATTTAGTGTAGTAGATATCTCATTGTTCTTCATAAATAATACAAATTCCGTTTTTATCCCCCCCTGTGTGTGAAACGCTTCCTTCCTGCTCCTTGGCTCAGCCTCACATTGTTTGGAAGAGACCACGTGACCTGGACAGATTGGGTGTGTTCATTATTTCATACCGGGTGGGGTAACCTGTCACATGCCCCTTGGGTCAGCGCTCTGATATATAATAATAATAATAATAATAATAATAATAATAATAATAATAATAATATGCAGTATATAGGGCAGTGGTTCCCAAACCTTTTCATGCCAAGGACCCCCAAATTGACACTGATTAGCCCGCGGACCCCCATTTGAAGAGATATGCCTGGGAACAGCATACGAGAAGATTTTTACGGCTTTAGCTGGGGACCCCCTGGAATTCCCTCAAAGACCCCTGGGGGTCCCCGGACCCCACTTTGGGAACCACTGATATATCATAAATTATAGGGCATAGGGGAATGGTTTTTTGGCAACCACTGAAAAATCTGCCATTCATTTTTCCCATAGAGATTTATATTTATATAGCCTAAATTATTGTATGCCTAGAATCTGCCCTTGACCATAAAACCTTTGATATTGTGGTGGGGAAAAGAAACAAAGGATATTTAGTATATCATATAATTAAATATTCTTTGCTCCGATGAGATGTGACTTCACCCTCCCCCCGACACATTTTTTGTTTCTCTACCTTTGGTTTCTAGTTTTTAACCTTTTAATTAGTTTATTTTTGTAATGAAATGACAGATTTTTTTTTATCTTGAAAAGCACTATATAAATTGTATTATTATTATTATTTGTTGCCCTTTTACCTCAAAGTGCCCCTTTCCCCAAAAAAAACATGGCAGACTGTACAAAAAAAGGCCACAGATGATTGTATATATATATATTTTAATGTTTACATTTTAATGACAGCATATTGCTTATTTTACTGTCGAGTGACATGTGGCAAGTTATTGTCGAACATCTTGCGCCATTAGCATTGGAGACATCCAATGTAGGCCCACTACATTTCTTGTGAAATAGCACGAGGGACGGACCCCACGAAAAGACCACGCCCTTTCAAGAAAGGAACATAGAAAAAGGTCAACAACAGGCATAGGACAGAGGACATACAATAATTCAAACTAATAAAATAGAAATAAAATAAACATGGCTATAGTTGCAAAACATTTTGTTTTGTTTCTGCTAAACAGAACAGAAGTGCAATACTTACAGAAGTATCATTGCTGACTAAATCTTTTTACACCATGAACTGCTAGTGTAATACTGTACACGTGGCATCCATCTGTAATGTCATATGCAGCAGCTTTGAGTCATCATTGTTGTGAACACAGTGTCATAGCTTTCAATTCTCACCGGCATAATACAACAGGGGCACAGCACGGATATGTTACATCTACTGTATTGTCAGGGATGACTATACTCCCTTATGTCTCTCTCTCTCTCTCTCTCTCTCTCTCTCTCTCTCTCTCTCTCTCTCTCTCTCTCAGAGACTAATGTTAGCCAAATAAAATAAGAACGGTGGAACAACGTTTTCCAGATTATTGTGTGGGGAAAAGTGAATAAATTGTGATTTCAAGCCTGACCTTCACGGTAACACGGTAGCACAGAGAAAAACATACATGCCTATTAGTACAGATGTTATCCTCATACTGTCATATATGCACACAGTTTTACGAACACAGAATATGACGTTATGAATTTATTATCCAAAGTGCCTTGGACTCTGCATGGCAGGGGCGTCCTCCTCCAGTCCTCCCTAAGCCAAGCTTGCGCACCTAACCACATACCTGAATGTGACCTGAATGGGACTGCATGGTGATGTCTTCTCCATGTATGGACTATCCAGGGTTTGATGAGGTCAGTGTCAGGATCTCAGGCTCAGGGCCAGTACTAAATAAAAATCGAGTTTATTTCTTCACGAGGCTGAAGGTGGGTGCAATTCTACACAGGGAATAGTTCCACACAGGGAACTAGCTAGCTGTTCACACGAGCTGAAATGTCAATACCTATACTTCATGATTTGAACATGCACATTGCATGGTACATCATTCATAATCATTATCAGACCTTTTTTTTTTTTTTTTTGAAGGGCACCGCTAGCCCCTCCTATGTCCAGCTTTGAGGGTTTGTGTAAACACAAACATTGTCCTAAAACAAACATTGTGCCTTTGACAATGAATGGCCACTTTTGAGTGTTTGTGTAAACACAGACATTGAAGACAAAGGTGAGGACACAACTTGTGCTTGGCCGGAAGTATGTGATGATAAGAGCGCCCCTCACTTCACACAGGTGTGATGTTTTTGAGGGGCGCCTATATTCAGCTATTAGTGTATGTTCTTCATCCTACACGAACATTAAATTCCCATTGACAATGAATGGATACTTTTACGTTACAGATGTCAGAACATCATTGTGATGTCAGGACAGGCCAGCTCCATATATGGAGATCTAGGGGTGATCAGGTGTGATCAATTGGCTAATTTGGGCCCTGTCCAGAGCCTGGGCAGAGGCCCTGTCCAGAGCCTATATTGCACTCCCTGTGGGGGTATGGAACACGCGTGTCAGGGTGCATACTTAGTTTAGACATTAGTCATTGGTTAGACATGGGTTAAGGTTAGGTTTAGGTGGGGTGTGCTGCCCCGAGGGAGGTTAGGGTTAGGGTGAGGGTTTGAGATAGGTTGTAGTTGTAGGACTAATGACTGGTCTAACCAAATGACTAGTCTAAACTAAGTGAATTTGAAGTCAGTGGGGCTAATGGTTCTCGAGTTACGTGGATTACAGAGGTACACACAGACAGACAAACATACAGAGAGTCTTATCGGCTTATAGTGTCTATTTTTGTCCTACACAAACATTAAATTCCCATTGACATTTGACAATGAATGGAGAATTTTACATCATAGTGTCTGAGCAAATAGGCATACTCTATTTTACCTAATGATGATGTATTGTACATGGTAAGAGCGCCCCTCACTTCACACAGGTGTGATTTTTTTATAAAGATTAGTTTATTTGATTTTAACAGAAGCATGTAATGTTGCATAGGCCTATCATACAGCATATTGCATATCAGCAGACCTACATTAAATTAGGCTATCTTTCTTGTTCTTATATGGCATGTTTTATTGCAGCAATTTAGCAATTGTTGTAATATCATGCCATAAATTATATTACTGTTGATATATTACTGTTCTTTGGCTATAGGCTATCAATCAATCAATAAAAAAACTGTCTACGCGTCTCTGTTTTGTTTTTTTAATCTCTGTCAGTCAAAGCTATCAGTTATTTTGGGCAAGAGACACCGTTGTACTACGGATTATACATTATACATGAGGCTCCTGTCAGCGGCGTTCTCCTGCCGCCTAGCGGATCCTCGCCTTCATTTCCCTCCCTGAAGATGGCGGCGTGCAGACGTGCTCGGCTGCTCCTGCTGTTGACGTCCCTGTCATTCTGCGTTGTGTGCGGCGCCGAGGGGCCAGTGGGCGCCTTATTAAACAATGACATCGCGTTCAACGACCCCGGCGCGGATCCGCCGAAGCCACCGGCCGCGGCGAACGCGGCGGAGCCTCCTCCTCCTCCCGCGGCCAGGGATGCCCCCGCTCCGCCGCCCGCGGCCTCGCAGCCCCGAAGGGCGACCGCCGTCTGGAAGCTGTCCGAAGAGGAGGCCTGCCGGGAGGACCTGGCTCGGCTTTGTCCGAAGCACACCTGGACCAACAACCTGGCCGTGCTGGAGTGTCTGCAGGACCGGACCGAGGTAAAGCAAAGCTAGCCTGCCTGCCTGGCGGGGAGACGGTGGGGGGGATACCGGTTAATTCCTGCTGAGTGTGTTTTACAATGATCTTAGCTACAGATGAGATGAGCCTCTCTAGGCAAGGCAAGGCGAGCTGCTGCTGTCACAACAGATCATGTGTGTAAATCCTCGGTCTCTCTGACTCTCTCTGTTTGTCTGTCAGACCATTCCGTGGTAGTGTTGTTTGTGTCAGCTCAGCTTCCCCAGCGGACAGGACGCACACACACACACACACACACACACACACACACACACACACACACACACACACACACACACACACACACACACACACACACACACACACACACACACACACACAGTCACAGACAGACAGACACGTGTTCCTTGTTAAATGACAGATTATTGTATCATGTATGCGAAAAAAAGGAGAAAAATGAATTTAATCCCTTGTTAGAGCCGAATCTGGGTTGCTCGTGGAATCTGGGTAGGCCAAGTAGTAGCCTGACCAATTTGTTTTGGGAGCCTTGTTTTAAGTGCCTTTGAGGTGCTTTGGTACCATGAGGTGCATGCATAGTCGAAGGAACTAGCTTGTATGAGGGCAATAGGTATTATTTATTGACCAGTGAGGAGATCCTGTACAGGAATCTTGTTCTTTGGTTGACCTTTTTGATTACATTGGTGGCCATTTTTTCACAGGAAAGATTAGCCTCCAGGATGGAACCTATAGGTAATTTCATCTTTTCTCGTGATAATATTTTAACTCACTTTACCCAAGAAGCCGTTGGCCTTTTCAATGTGCAGTCTGTTCCTGTCTGAGACCAGCAGTGCAGAGTCATTAGCAGGAACAAATTGAGAAAGATGGTACAGAAGATGATACAGATTTCACCATCATGTCCTGTCATTATCTGGGTATGCGGCTGCACACAAACAATAACGCTTGTTTTCAGGGACGAAGACCTAAGACACACACACACACACACACACACACACACACACACACACACACACACACACACACACACACACACAACATGTTAACATCCTCAGTGCAAATTAATACTTACCTTAGAATTGACTTATGAAAAGTATGGAGGAGAAAGCGGCCGGGGAAGAGTACAAGGTGTCCAGCTGGGATTGAACTGGGTCCTTGCATTTTAATGAAGTAAAAATAAAATATAATTCATGAAAATGTACGGACATGCTTTTCTGTTATAAAATTACCTTACACTCCAACATATTGGTTAACATTGCACTTGGTGATATTAGTGCCAGTGGCTAACTCAGTGGCTATAGTTTGATATCTTCAAATTGGCTGGTAGTAGCATCTACTACTGTTACACACACTTTCCTTTATTCAGACACCTGTCTCGTGCCAACCAACTTGATTTTTAGAATAGAGTGTGGGACAATAGTATAGATTAGGACCCTCCTCCAACCTGATTCTTTTGAAGTACAGCCGATGTTCACTTCTAGTATATTATTTGGACACTACTTTTTTATTTTTACTGTAGATAATTTCCTTATTGCCCTTTGCCATGAAAGTTTGATTTGCTGAGCAAATATCACATGGTCATCTCACATCTCACTGCAATGTGAGAGAACATTGCTTTAACCCATTTTGGGCGGGAACCCCTTTTTGTGTTAGCACTATGTTATGCTTTAGCTATTGAAAAATAGCAGATCTACAAGCTCATAGCGCACCACCGAGTGGCGCGCTACAAGCTTGTAGGTCTGCTATTTTTTAAAACTGTCAGGATTTAAGACATTTTTAGAAATGTTTTTTTTTTATTTATTTTTTTAAATGCGTTAAAGAACCACCATTCTTCTGTGCGTTAGAATCTGATCTCAGGTCAGAATAACTTCAATGTTTCTAGCCTACGTTTTTTTCTTCTTCTGGCGGTGGGGTGGGTTGGGGGGGACAGACAGTGAGTTCCTAATCTGTTTGTGGTCAGGCCGCAGGGAGGGAGATGTATTTGTGTGTTTGGGGACCACCAAGGTTTGAATACATTGATTGCGGGCTGAGCTCAAGGTTTTTTTGGGCTGATTCGGGAAGGGACACGTTTGGTACTTTAAGGTGTAGAATTTCAAAGTGTGGGATCCGCACATAATTCCGACGGAGCATTAGTCCGACATGCGGGAACCGCTCAAACATGCGCTGCTCCCGTGCTTGCGGTTATGGTTCAGGTTTGAGGTAGAAACATTCTGTCTTGCCATATCTTAAGTATGTAGACGCACAATTTGCGAGGTTGGGGGGGGAAGGGGGGGGGGGGGAGGGTTACAGGATTTACTGCACTGTTATCTTAAATTATGCCATGCCTTGCTCAAGGGCAGTTTAGCAACCTTGGTGGGCCTGCAATTATGTGCTATATCTACTAACCCTGGCCTGGGGTCACCAGAACACACAGCAGGAATGCTCCCTGCTGTTAGCCTATACAGGAAAAGCAGCATTCGCTGGGTAGGCAGCACTAGTGAGCCTTTATTTTACGGCTGCATTCTGGAGAAGGAATAGTACACACAGTGTGTTTCTGCCAAACGCTATGACTGCATGTCTTTATCCTCTGAGCTCACATTTTGAAAATGTCCTCCCTTCTTTTTTGTCTCTTCATCTCCCTCTTCTCCTCCCCTTCTGTCAGTCTCTCTATGTCTGTGAGCCTAATTGCTAGCAGTGTTACTGTGTAGTGTGTATGTGATTATGTGAGGCTGGCCAGTCTGCGACCTCGGAGACAAACAGAAAGTGATGTGTGTGCAGTTGGAGACATTACAAGTACTGTTGATGACGGACATTATTATGATTGACCCATTTTATTCTCTACCTAGTTTATTATTACTGTTGTGTTCATGTGTTGTATGAAGTCTACTACAATGTTTCAACCTTCAGTTGAGACAACATAGGGACAGTGGTACAGTGTAGTACTCCTCTGTGTTCTTTATCTCATCATCCTTATTGGGTTGTTTTCTCTCTCTCTCTGTCTGTGTGTGGTGGTGTCATTGGGAGCTGGCTGTCCCTATGTTGTCCAAGACCTTTAGCTCAGTGCTTTCAGACTGCTGTGTTGATCACGGCAGATGACAGGGCCTGATTAACTGTCACCACTGTCCTCATCATCACGCTACTTCCTCCCCTGTCCACGACTACAGTAAATATTTCCTCCCCATCTACAGTAAGTTGCAGAGTGTTCATTTATCACTCGTAAGACAAAAAAAAAGGTCCTGGATTTTTCTTTGGTCAGCGACGACACGCCGGCTAATACACCTACAGTCATTTCTCATTTAGATTGATGCTTTGGTCATTATTACACATGGCAATAAGTAAGCAGTTTACTTGGAGAGTTTTGCAGAAGTTTGTGCAATGCACACGGTCATCGGCTGTTGATTGGACCGTGGATTTGTTAATACTACTTGTTGTCTCTAAATGGACCCTCGGTCTGGTTCTGACAGGCTGGTAGTGTGTGATAATCCAGTTGTATTCCTTTGGTACGGTGGCGGCGGCAGGCCCAGGAGAAACAATAACGCAACGTGAGACAGTATCACGCTAAAGGTTCACAAAGTTTATTACACAAACAGGGAACATATATTGTGCTGGATCATAGTGACGTGACAACAAGATATGACGAGACATAGAAACGTGACATGATAATGACAATGCAGCAAGGCTGACTAAAATATGTCTCTCGTAGCCTATCTATAAAGTAGGCTACAGTACAGGCAGTACACTGTATCTCAGTGTACTGCTGGTGTGAATTAAGGCCCAAAGTAAAACCACACACTGGCTGTGCAAAAGAGTGAATATGCCTCCGTAGAGTGCTGTCACATTTCTAGTTGCTCTTGTCCTCCTTGACTCACATCATCCTCCTACATGCTCTATCCTCCAAATGCTGATGCGATACATGACTGCTTCCCCTGGTGATCTCAGGCTTGAGCAAAGCCCTAATTACAGAAATAATGACTTTGCTCCACTTGAGTAACAGCTGTACTCTGAAGAGGTATAAATGGCTTATAAATCTCTCCTCTCTTCTCTGCATGGATGGACCCCTCCTCCCCCAGATGATGTAGATTTATCTAAACCCATTCAGAACGGGAACCACTTTTGGTGTTTTAAGCATCATGTTATACTTTAGCTATTGAAAAAGCAGATCTACAAGCTCATAGCGCGGCACAGAGTGCCGTGCTACGAGCTTGTAGGTCTGCTATTTTTGAGAGAACGTTTTTAATTCAAATCTTTGCTTCTGAGGGGTTCCTGGAATAACATATTTTCAGGTGGCCAATTACATATAATTTTTGAGGGTCCTTGACATGAAATATGGAGCACCACTGAAACATGAGGTATTTCAGAAAACTGTCTAGACTGTCTAGAACTTAAAAGACATTTTTTTAATTTCAACGTCGGGTCTGCCTTGCCACCAGAGTGTTTGTGGGTAAGTTTGAGCTGTGGTTGGTGAGTTTAACTGTAATGGCACACCACAATCATTTAGGCTACCGTGTGTATTCTGCTTTCAGCTTCTGTATTCAGCAATTTCAGATTTCTCGCTTTGTGGGGAGGCTAACATATTTTATACCATATGCCACTCGATATAACTTCAAACACGGCTGAAACAGTGCAGCGCAGCCAATGCCAAGCCACAACAAAACAGTCATTGACCCACACACAGAACGTCGGAAAAGAACACAAACAACGGCCGTGAGCGTGAGGCGCAAGGTTGTGACACACTAACGTACACGTTACAAAAATAATAATCACAGCTCTTTCACCTGACAAATATCACTATGTGATCATTTCTGGTTTTTGAGTGGTGCAACCACTCCAAGGAACAGCTATGTCCCTATGTCCTAACCATAGACTGTAAAAAATATGGACAAAGCGTTCCCCGGGTCTAACATGGACGTAAAATGAAGCCTGTTATTCCTGCACTGTAAGTCGCCATCTTTCTAGATCCGTTTTGGCCCAGCTGGCCATTGGCTGGCTTCGTTTTGGCCCAGCTGGCCAGACAACGAGGCGGGACTCTGTTGGTTTTTATTTTGACTCGAGTGGGAGGGGAATCCCGATCATAGACTGTAACGGTAGCCACGCCCCTCAGAACATACGCTACTTTATGGTCATCCTGCTACCCTAATAGACAGGGGGTACACGAGCACATGGCCATTTATCCGTGGTCTATCTCCGACCGAGCCACACTATTAGCACACATCTCTCCATGCAAAATAAAATCTGCACGCTCCCAGAATCAGTATAGGCTACTTTGCATCGACACAAATTTCTTATTTACAGTACAAATATTACTTTTGTGAAACACGCTGTTGTTGCGCAAGCTCATCAGCCTACGTCAAAATCGTCATGTTGGGGCCAGACTGGGCAGTCCTTCACAGTGACACGCGTTACATTTTAGTTTTAGTCATATTCTCTTTTAGTCACCCGGAATGTTTTATTGTTAGTCTAGTTTTAGTCGACTAAATGTCATTAGATTTTAG
Organism: Protomyctophum parallelum; assembly: GCF_964188405.1. Taxonomy (NCBI): domain Eukaryota; kingdom Metazoa; phylum Chordata; class Actinopteri; order Myctophiformes; family Myctophidae; genus Protomyctophum; species Protomyctophum parallelum. The sequence continues at coordinate 43,505,018 of NC_139699.1, read as the reverse complement.
TCGACTGAAACTACAGGTGATTTAGTCGACTAAAATGTGAGGCCGTCGTATGTAGATCGGCTATTTTCAGCATGCAACCAAGTGTAAAATGGCTTATACACTGGATCTCTTGTCCACTATAGTCCTTTCCTAACATTTTAGTCTAGTTTTTATCTCTTGACGAAATTGTCAATACATTTAGTCTTAGGTGGTATTTAGACGAGAACGGTGTTCATAGAAAACGGCAAAATAAAGTATCGTTTGCTGGGGCCCCTTTAGACGAGAACGGCGTTTTGGGGAGGCGGAAACGCAACAAAGTGAAACCACCTTCCAGAGTGGAAATCTTTGAGAACGCTGTTTCCATCTAAACAGGCAAAACGGCGAATCTTATCAAAACCTATGACATCATGGCTCACGTTGGCTCACAACGCATGTTTATTAGTTGGACAATGAACAAGCCTCCCTCCTAACAAGCGCCGGTGAATGTAAAAGCATGATGTAAATGAAATGCCTTGTGATAGGTGGCACCGTCCGTGGCAGCAGCGTTTATGTAGCCTAATGTATTATAAAATATATAACCATACCGTGGCATGCTCTGCCTGCGTGCGCGGCGCACACACACACACACACACACACACACACACGGTAGCTGTGCGTTATCTCTCTTTTGCAGACTGTGTGCTCTCCAATACAACGATGGATGGCTGCATGGACCATTAGCTTTCAGTGTACTCCTAACACACACACACACACACACACACACACACACACACACACACACACACACACACACACACACACCACCTTTTTCATGCATATAATATATGTACATATTGTAGATCATATACATCATTCCTACGAGAATCAGGAGTGTTGGCAGACATGCTGTTGTAGCATTACATCACATGCTCACAGCCTCACACGTTGTCTTTCTCTTTCTGACAACATACATCTAGCAGCACACAATGTGTTGTTAAAACCCATTTAGACCTGAGGACGATTCTAAAAAGATGTCTTCTAAATCCTGACAGTTTTCTGAAACACCTATGTTTCTATGTCAGTGGTGCTCAACCTTTTTCATGTCAAGGTCCCCAAAAATCGATGTATTTGCCATTTGGCAGCCGACCCGCATCTGAAAATATGTTATTCCGAGAACGCCTCAGAAGCAAAGATTTTAGTTAAAAACGTTCACTCTGAAAGAATATATATTCAAAGTTTTGCGCCGCATTTTCACGAATTTTCTAAAATAGCAGACCTACAAGCTCGTAGAGAGGCACTCTGTGCCGCGCTATGAGCTTGTAGATCTGCTATCGGAATGAGTTTTATTTGAAAGTTTGCTGGTTGCTAACAGACAATAGTCATGAGTCATGACGCAAGCACAATTAAAAGAGGGTTGGTTCACTGTTATAGATTGTCAGACAGTTGAACATGGTTTCTAGAGAACCTCAGCATCTGTGCATCATGTATGGTTTAGGTCAGGATAGAATATAAAAAAGGTATGTGATATGCAGCTGTGTCCAGAATTGGATTATCATCATACTATAATTCACTCAATGTCTTGAGTGTCTGTCTGTCTGAATGAATGAATGAATGCATGAATGAATGTCTGAATGAATGCATGAATGTCTGTCTAAAACACTGTCGTAGCTCCTCACTGCCTGCACCAATCGCTCTGACTTTTCACACAGGCATTGGCCATAATATTAGGGAGGTCTTAACAAAGCCCTTTTTTCAATTTAACAACTTATTAATTATTAAGTAATTTATTGGTGAATTAAAATGTCCTATCGACTTACATGGGAAAATGCAAGAATTCACATCAAGTCTTTGTCTCGCAGTCAGAGCTACAGTTACACCACTTGGAAGGGAGGTCCATAATAACTATTAAAATTAATGTAATACATAATTACCATTTTGCCACTGCCATTTTCACTTTTCTTCAAAACACATTTTTGGCTCTTCCACCTACAGCTTTTGTGCAAATCTCACAAAAATCGGTACACATGATCTCTGGACCTATCCGATTAAAACACCATGGGCAGAAGCTTCATTGTCCATATCGTTTGGATGTAATCCGCTTCCAAAGTTAGTGGGAGGGGCCTGTTTTACAAAAAATTACACAAATCACCAACGGAATGTCCAATCCACCCAAAAATGTATTCACATGTCGAGGGTGGTTTAGTCAAAGGAGAGCCCAAAGCAATTCCATTTTCAACCACAGGGGGGCGCCGCAAATGCGGAATTTTAAATCGTTTATTGCAAAAACTGGCCATACATGGCAGAGATTTAGCAAACACTGTTATCCTGGACGACATAAAAAGTGCAGCGTTGGATAATGTTTTTAATATCCTTCTACACAGCATACCTACTGTACAGCTCCATCCCATGTAATTAGAATATTTTGTAAAAGTTCATTTTCTTGAATTATTTAAGTATTTAAAACCTTTTTTTGTTTTAATCTTGATGATTATGGCGTACAGCTCTTGGAAATCTAAAAATCCTATACCAATGAATTAGAATATTTTACGAGACCACTAAAGAATGATTTTTTTCAAAGAGAATGTCGACCATCTGAAAAGTATATTAATGTATGCTGTTAATACTTGGTCTTGGCTACTTTTGAACAAATCATTTCATCAATGGGGCGTGGCATGGAGGTGATCAGCCAGTGGCACTGTTGAGGTGTTATGGAAGCCCAGGTTTGCTTTGCAGCTTGGCATACAGCAGATTTGGATTCAGCAGACCTTAACCCTTTTACTGCTGCCATTTATTGAGAAATTAGGACCTAATTCATGCCAGCATTTTTTTAATTTGAGCTCTTATTTTGAAAAGCCACATTTTGCCTCAACCGGAAGTGAGCTTATCCCTGCCAGCTTTACGTTGCCAAGACAACCTTTGTTTACATGATCGAATCATGCCGGTACATTTTAGCACTCCACAACGTCGGCTCGTGCCGTCAAAGAAACGCTGTTTTGACCAAAAATGCCATCTGGGACAAGGAATAGGAGATACAGGCGATTGAAAGAAACGGATAGAATGGATTCTTATGGCGACGGTGAATTAATATGAACGATCCAGTGCAGTGCTAACAACATTGCTAGCTAACCGGCTAACGTGAGTAGCATTATGGCTTGATCAATCATAAGCACTATAAAAGAGCAATTGCCGAAGGGCTTCGGCAATGGCAGCAAGCGTTAATATCAAATTAATGCTTCAATTGCCGAAGGGCTTCGGCAATGGCAGGAAGACGGTTAATACCCCTAGAAAACATGTATGCCATAAATTAACACGATTTGCCTTCATATATTTGGGAAAATGACCCAGACTATGATAACAGCCGTAAATTATTTTTTATTGTTCAGTCTTATGTCTCACACCTTCCTCTTGACAATACAACCTAGATTCTGTGTGGGGTTCAGGTCAGGCCAGTTGGCTGGTCAGTTAAGCACAGTAATACCATGGTCAGTACACCAGTTACTAGTAGTTTTGGCTCTGTTGGCAGGTGCCAAAACGAGCTGGAAAGGAAAATTAGCATCTCCATGAAGCTTGTCAACATAGTGCATACTGAAGCACACAGTGGTGTAAAATATCATAATAGATGGTTGTGTTGAGACTCTGGACATGACAAAACACAGTGATGATTTAGGCCATGTTATCTGCTGGTGTTGATCCACTGACTGTCTCATGACTGAAAATTTAACAATGGTTTTAACACAGCCATCTTTTTACATTGTGCTTCAGTATGTTGACAAGCTTCATGGCGATGCAAATTTTCCTTTCCAGCTCGATTTGGCACCTGCCCACAGAGCCAAAACTACTAGTAACTGGTGTACTGACGATGGTATTACTGTGCTTAACTGACCAGCCAACTGGCCTGACCTGAACCCCACACAGAATCTAGGTTGTATTGTCAAGAGGAAGGTGTGAGACATAAGACTGAACAATAAAACATTTTTTTACGGCTGTTATCAAAGCAAACCTGGGCTTCCATAATACCACCTCAACAGTGCCACAGGCTGATCACCTCCATGCCATGCCCCATTGATGAAATGATTTGTTCAAAAGTAGGCCAGACCAAGTATTAACTGCATACATTAATATATTTTCAGATGGTCGACATTTATTGTTTAAAAAAAAATCATTTTTTTAGTGGTCTCGTAAAATATTCTAATTCATTAGGATAGGATTTTTTTTATTTTCATGAGCTGTACGCCATAATCATCAAGATTAAAACAAAAAAAGGTTTTAAATATCTCACTTTATGCACAATTAATTTTTGAATTATATTACGGAAGAAAATTAACTTTTACAAAATATTATAATTACATGGGATGGAGCTGTATATCTATACCACACTGTTACCAATCCCTGTCAGCTGTCTCTCGTACTACACTGTCTCCCTCTCAGCCATCCTACTGTCTCTCCTTCACTATCTTCCTCTCAGATTATCTACTGTGTCTGTCTCGTCTATATTTTGTCTCCCTCTCAGCTTTCCTACTGTCCGTCTCTTCTATACTGTCTCAGTGTCTCCCCATCAGCTCTCCCAGCCTGTCTCTTTAGTCTCTAAGCTCTCCTATTGTCTGCCCAAGCTCTCCTATTGTCTGTCTCTCATACACTGTCTTCTATGATGCATTCTGGTCCCAGCATGGCCAAGGACGGTTCATCCAGTAAGGCTGGAGAATCGCTGGAGAATGTGTACTTGGCAAGTGTTAAGATATGTCGATGTGTGGGAGCTGGCGAACTAGTCTGTTGTCTCTCTGACTGTTGTTGTATTTCTGTCACTGGCTACGTTTACATGAGCAGTTAAATCCCCTTTTCATTCCGAATAGAATTTCAATCCTATTAAACGTTGTTATGTAAACACCTACAAAAACGTACATCCGAATGAAAACGCTCGATGCGATCTAAAAACCATTCCGATGTCACTGGCCGGATTACTCCGATGTTCAATGCGATTGAAAGAAAATTGGACTCATGTATACACTAATTCGGATGCAAGTTCATTCTGGTCTTTCTGAGCATGCTCCAAGGCGCTCATATCCAAGGCGCGCCGAGGAGTTTGCACATAGAGCGCGTTATTACGTTCCTTTTTTCAGATCCGAAATCCACAAAAAAACGTGGAGCAGCAGCAGATGACGATAACCCTGATCTGTGTGTATGTATGTGTGTGTGTGTGTGTGTGTGTGTGTGTTCAACGTTCTCTCTCTCTCTCTCTCTCTCTCTCTCTCTCTCAAAAATAACGAGCGACCCGATACAATAATAATCAGTGTGTTGCGTGCCCTGGCCGTGCTGTAGATAATAAAGTACAAATAAAAACGAGATGATCACCTTCCCAGCGGAGAAGCGGAGCCGCAGCGGGTGGGGAAAAAAAGACGGTAAACATATTTGCCCGTCCCTATCCAACCAGCAGCCTCAAAGCTACTGCGGAATGAAATGATGGGATTTCAAAGTATCGTCTTTCGTCTGTAATAATGTATTGTTGAGACAGTCACGATGAATGAACTGCCTATATTTTATGTGTCCAACAGATGGCGTAGTTTCACGTGAATTAACATGTATCATGTCTTCTATCACTTCTCCATATAAACACTCATTCGGAATGACCATTTCCCATGTAAACTCGCGGCAAAAAACATTACATCGGATGTATTTTATTCGGAAGTATTTATTTGGAATGATCACCCTTCATGTAAACGTAGCCATTGACACTGTCCCTGTCACACTCACTATCTCATCACTCTTTCTTTCTTTCTTTCTTTCTTTCTTTCTTTTGGAAAATATGCTATTTGGTTTAGTTTTTTTCACTTGCTGAAAATGGCAACAAGCCCACAACGTGTCGCGACGCGTTGTGGGCTTGTACAGTAGATTGTAGCTTGTACAGTAGATCGGCTATTTTCAGCATGCAAAGTGTAAAATGACTTATACTGGATCTCTTGTCCACTAGTCCCTTCCTAACATTTTAGTCTTACTTTTAGTCATCATAGCTTAGTTTTCATTTAGTTTCCATTTACTTTTCTGCAGTGAAAAAATCTAGTCAACGAACATTTTTCGTCACTGTCCCCGAGCAAGTTCCTTCAAACCCCAACTGCTCCCCAGAAACCTCTAATAGTTTGGATGGATCCTTTTGGGGTTAAACATAGCCCAAAATGAGCACTGGGTTGGGGCCATATTAATTTATCTGAGATTATTTTTTACAAAATGTGAAAGATATTTGGGGATTGACTTCCTTACCCTACTGGCTACGACGTGACCAATAATTTGGCACTGGCTGTTGGCAAGATTAGTCACGGACAGACAAACAAAACATTTTGGGGATAGAGTGTACTACTGTACATTGACGGATACTCTTCTAGACGGCTTTAGAACCCACTAAGACACACATCAACATACCAGCCTGAAATGATTTTTCCTCTCTAAAAGATTGCTAATATTTATATTTCCTTATTTTATAAATAGTGACTCCTGTCCTGTTACACCTTACATGTTCAATTGACACAATATTAAATGATGATGATGTGGTTTCAGAACTTATACTATACTATACCAGTGGCACACACACACACACACACACACACACACACACACACACACACACACACACACACACACACTCTTCGCTGCCAGTTTGTGTGAACAAATAAATGCATGCTGAATGCATTTGCACATAATTTTGACAACTGTTTGTGTGTCTCTCTCTGTCTGTCTTGTCTGTGTTTCTGCAGGATGCAGAGATCTCCAATGACTGCAACCATGTAAGTTCCTCCCCCGAGTACCCTCCTGCTACCTTTCATCACATTGTCATATCTGTACATGTGATGACCTGTGGCCTGAGATTGCCCAGTTTGCTGCTACTTTGAAGCCTTCAACCTTGCAGCTCCCAATGCATTGGTGCTCCCAATAAATTCACTGGATTTTAATCCATAAACTACATGAAGACAATGCAACGCAACATGTGAATGAATGAATGAATGAAAATGAATAACATAAGCTTACACCAGTGGTTCTTAACCCATTTTGACCTGAGATCAGATTCTAAAAATGTCTTATGTTAATGTAGGGTCCAGGGACCCTCAGGTGTACCCTTCGTGTGGTTCCAAATTAACCTTTACTGGTCTGTAACTCTAACGCCCTAACCACACCAAAGGGTCACCATGCAACTCCTTGGGTCTCTCGACCCTTTGGTGTGGTTAATAGGGCTTTAGAGTTATGGGGGTCCTTGAAATTAAAACTTGTGAGGACCTGGCTTACACCCACGGTTGAAGTCACAAGCTTATTGGACCAGCATTCAATTGGAAATGAGCACAAACTGTCCATTTCAGAGACAGAGATGGGGTTTCTTTTTTAGCTGATCCTACGGCTAAAGTTTAATCTGATATAAATGGCAAACACATCAAAGTAGCTTGCCTGCATAACCTCTGACTGAACTGAAGCCCAAATGATCTTTCGTCACATGACTTTCTTTGTTGACAGTTATTGGAAAATCACATTTTCTCTGTGTCCCTCTCCCCCTGCCTCTGTCTTATCATTTCTCTAACCTCTGCCTGTCTCTCTGTCTCTCCTCATCAGCTTCTATGGAACTACAAACTCAATCTGACCACAGATCCCAAGTTTGAGTCGGTGGCCATGGAGGTCTGCAAGAGCACCATCGCCGAGGTCGGTCTGCTCTGCTGTGCTCTCACCAGCTCTGTGTAGACTCTAGACTATAGAGCATGAGTCATCATGACACTGACTTTTATGATTTACACTCTCCCAACACTAAAATCTAAACCTGTGTGTGTGTGTGTGTGTGTGTGTGTGTGTGTAGAGGTGGGGGGGCGATATGACTTTCAAAACATAAAACGGTATTTAAAAAAAGACATAGTGAAAATAGCAGATCTACGGGACACGTAGGGAAAATACATGCTTCTCGATTATTTGATGAACCTACTTGAGCAAGTTTAACAGTTCTACTGCGTAACCCGCGTTCCCCGCTATTTAATCCATGTGTCGGTGCTGCGTAATACGCTAAAACCGCTATTTAATCCATGCGTTTAATTCGCCATTGTTTTAATAATTAAAAAGAGAGCGGATTTGTCACAGACCTGGTGACGAGGCCGTCACGTTATGATGACGAAACCGGAAATCAAGAGAAGAAAAAAAAGAGAAAAAATAGAGTCTGCAACACTGGTATGAAAAACTCAGCTCCACTGGTTTATTTGATTCAACGTTTCGATCCCTTAGGATCTTCTTCAGGAATGTGAAACCGGAAATCAAGCCATGCTCTGGGCTGCTACTGCTCCTGGGAAAATGAGTTCAATTCAAGTGAATGAGGGGTTTTTTGGACTACAACAGGCTGTCCATGCTGTTTTGGTTTCGCATCGTAATGGCGGCATGCGTAGGCCTATGCATTATTTTTCTTTAGAAACAAGGCCAACTAATTATAATAAGCAGACATGGCAACGCTGCTGGTTGACTAATGGAGGAATGAAGGGAAAACAGCACCCCCTAAAGTCACAGATCACTGAACTAAAGCTTTGAAGCCCATTTTCTCTGCTTGGTCTTTTTTCCACTACTCCTGCAAGACATTTTTCTATAAGCCATATCTCCAAAACTGGTGGGTCAAACTGAACAACCAATATGTCAATTTGAAGCTATGATTCTCTGCTTTCATATGACAAAGAAATCCAATGGCAGTCTCTCGATCAAATCTAGTCACAAATGCTCACATCACATCATAGGCTTGAATTAGAAAACAAAAAAAACATTAAAAAACAAATGTATATCCGCTCTCTGTCATTTATATTTCCATTTCCACAACAATAAACAGGAAAACATGGCATATTTTTTGGACATATTTCGAATGGTGATTAATCATGATTAATTCATTTTGAAGCTGTGATTAATTCTGATTAAAAATTGTAATCATTTGACAGCCCTAGTTTTTGCTTGTGTGTGTGTGTGTTCTATTCCCACGCCGCAGACAAAGGAGTGCAACGAAGAGGAGCGTGGGCGAGGCTACCTGGTGTCCTGTCTAGTGGACCACCGCGGCAACATCAGCGAGTACCAGTGCAACCAGTACATCACCAAGATGACGGGCATCATCTTCAGCGATTACCGGCTCATCTGTGGCTTCATGGACAAATGCAAAGAGGACATCAACAGACTGCACTGTGGCAGCATCAGCACAGGACAGAAGGTATGTGTCGCTGTTGTTTTTGACGGCGCACTTTTATGTTTTTAGTCGTAGTCTCTTGAATAGGTTTCATTTAGTTTTTAGTCACCTGGAATGTTTTAGCATTAGTCTAGTTTTAGTTGACTAAATATCATGAGATTTTAGTCTACTTAACCGTCTTCCTGCCATTGCCGAAGCCCTTCGGCAATTGAAGCATTAATTTGATATTAACGCTTGCTGCCATTGCCGAAGCCCTTCGGCAATTGCCCTTTATTAGTGCATATGATTGATCAAGCCATAATGCTACTCACGTTAGCCGGTTAGCTAGCACTGTTGTTAGCACTGCACTGGATCGTTCATATTAATTCACCGTCGCCATAAGAATCCATTCTATCCGTTTCTTTCAATCGCCTGTATCTCCTATTCCTTGTCCCAGATGGCATTTTTGGTCAAAACAGCGTTTCTTTGACGGCACGAGCCGACGTTGTGGAGTGCAAAAATGTACCGGCATTTTTCGATCATGTAAACAAAGGTTGTCTTGGCAACGTAAAGCTGGCAGGGATAAGCTCACTTCCGGTTGAGGCAAAATGTGGCTTTTCAAAATAAGAGCTCAAATTAAAAAAATGCTGGCATGAATTAGGTCCTAATTTCTCAATAAATGGCAGCAGTAAAAGGGTTAATCTACAGTTGATTTAGTCGACTAAAATGTGTTTTGGCGGGCCAATGCCGTCGTAATTGCTGATTTTACACTTGCTGAAATTAGCTGATCTAGATTTGCTATTTTCAGCATGCAACTAATTATAAAATTAATTATACTGGATCTCTTGTCCATTAGTCCCTTCCTAAACTCGCCAGTTTACCAAGTCGCCACGAAAACTCTTCATCCATGTCTTCATCGTTATGCTAACATGCTGTCTTCATCGATGTCTTCATCGTTATGCTAACATGCTGTCTTCATCGATGTCTTCATCATTATGCTAACATGCTGTCTTCATCGATGTCTTCATCGTTATGCTAACATGCTGTCTTCATCAATGTCTTCATCGTTATGCTAACATGCTGTCTTCATCAATGTCTTCATCGTTATGCTAACATGCTGTCTTCATCAATGTCTTCATCGTTATGCTAACATGCTGTCTTCATCGATGTCTTCATCGTTATGCTAACATGCTGTCTTCATCGATGTCTTCATCGTTATGCTAACATGCTGTCTTCATCAATGTCTTCATCGTTATGCTAACATGCTGTCTTCATCAATGTCTTCATCGTTATGCTAACATGCTGTCTTCATCGATGTCTTCATCGTTATGCTAACATGCTGTCTTCATCGATGTCTTCATCGTTATGCTAACATGCTGTCTTCATCGATGTCTTCATCGTTATGCTAACATGCTGTCTTCATCAGTGTAGTATGTCAAACTCACAGATGTTATAGTTCACTTCCAGAGTGATCAAATTATTTTTGTGCAATTAAATGGTCAGCTAGATGATGATAAAAAGGTGAGTATGTGAATACCAATGATAAGTAGGCCTACCATTTCAGGAATTGTTTACTAATGAATTACATTGTTCGGTACTTTGGTGTTTAAACTTATCATCATCAACATTTATTTAACTCATGACCATGATCACATGGTTTGGAGCACAGATTCATAAAAGTATACAGTCCAAAGTATACAATACATTACACAATATACATAGACATATCGGAAGGCTTTCCCTATTTGTACATTGGAAGAACATTTTTCAGAAAAGCACCCAATTTATAGATTACTTTTTGTTTTTCAGATTTTAGTAATGCAATTAATCTAAACATAGAAGGGTGGGTAAAAAAAATAAAGTGGCAGCTTGGCAGGTATTTTTGCCTGAAATTCATAATGTCAGTATTCTTACATTCCAACAAAACATGATACTCATCTCCAATTCTGGCTTCATTACATAGGTTACAAATCCTCTGACTTCTTTCCAATCCTTTATATCTACCGATGACCTTTGGGATTCTTGTGTTGTTTAGCCTAAGGTTGCAAATAGCCTGTCTATACTTACGGTTTTCACATAGAAGGTATTTTTCTAGTTTGAACTCTTGTTTGTATTCAACATAGATGTCACATGATGTCATACTATTGAGTTCACTTTGCCACTTTTGCAGAAACTGATCTTTCAACCTTTGTTCGACAGTTCGCTTCAACCAGTCAATGTTATTACATTTCTAGGCCAACCAAATGTAAGACATACCACAGTCATCCAGTTTTTTCTTCACCTGTGCAACCCAAGGTGACACATGGGCACCTGTGTTGAACAGGTTAAGCAGACAGTCGTACATTATTCGACTCAGTTTACTCTCTTTTCCTTCGATCAACCGGGCCCAGTACCCGATAAGTCTCTTTTCAACAGCGATACAAATTGTGTACCTCCCCAGCTCACCATGGCATACACCATATTACTACAGGTAGTTGTTTTAACTTTTAGGATATGCTTGAGAAATTTAAGATGCAATTTTTCTAGTTTTTCTAGTTTTTCGAACCCCCAGATTTCACATGTGTACAGCATGACTGGTGAGACCAGTTTGTCGAAAAGATCCAATGCAACATTTACTGGTAAATCAAATGATCTATATTTACTAAGGAGGGAGTACATGGCACGTGAGGCCTGCTTGTGTAATTCTTCGATAGCAATCTTAAATTATCCATTATCCACACTTTGCATGTCACAAATGTAACGTGTCCATATATAGAGACTTTCTCCATGGAAACGCAACATAAAGAGCCCTGAAAATACACTATAGGGTAGCAGATTGGTGACACAATTGTTCACTTTGTGATACAAGCATCGCATACGGCGTGAATAATTGCTCGAACCTTCCTTTTCAGAAAAGCCCATTAGTCACCTAAAAATCCAAGATGGCAGAGATTTTGTGTGGAAAAATGCAAAACAATATTTTTCATTGTAGAACTTCAATGTCTGAACCTATTTTAATGTGGAAAAATGCAAAACAATATTTTTCATTGTAGAACTTCAATGTCTGAACCTATTTTAATGATCTAGTTATCTAAATGTATGTATTTTGATATGATAAATTGTTGTATAGAATGACATTGACCTGTAGTTATGTATCAGAAGATCCGCTTAAAGTCCAGAGGCGACCGAGCCTTCTCTGTTGTAGGCCCCACATTATGGAACGCGCTCCCACGTCAAATTAGCCCCTTCCATCAAGTCTTTTAAATCTCGCCTTAAGACCCACCTTTATACCTTGGCTTTTAAACCCGCTTGAGTTTCTTCGGTCCTTGTTGTTGTTTTGTTTCACTGTCTGACGCTGTTGCGTCTTGTACTTTTCCGTGATGTGTCTCAGTTGTTTCTCTGTTTGCACTTTGTATTCTTGCTGTAGCTTGTTCTGTGTGGTAGCGATAGTGTATTTGATTTTATTTAGCACTTTGTAAACCCTGAGTTTTGTAACGTGCTATATAAATAAAGTGGATTGGATTGGATCACCCCCCTTGTCTGAAGTAAAGTCAGAAGGAGCATGTACCTAGCTTTAGAGTTCAGTCTGACATCATGGACCCCATATTTGGCACGTCTGACATGGAATTCCATATTTGGACATGGCTCTCATCGTGACAACAAGAGCGCCAGGACAGTTTATAAGCCACCGTGGTGGCAGTGATAGAGCACACTGACATCCTTACAAAGTACTATAGTTGATCTCTGTGAATTATCCACAGGAATCCCCAAGACGCTTAATTCTAGAACCCAGACACGTATTGCGGGGCTTGATTCCTTTCTTTGGCGCATTGTTGTCTTGTCAGGAATAACACTTTGAGAAGAAGGGGGAAAAAAACTCTTAATTTGTCAACATAATATTGCCACCATGCCCATGTGCCAGGTAATGCCTGTCTGTGGTGAAATAAAGGTTGCTGTTCTTGATTTCATGTACAAGTTACCAAATATCCACCAAGAAAAAGAACACCAAGTAATGTCAATAACGGAAAATCAAATAAAAATCATTGAAAGAGAAGAAAAAGAACGCCTGGCGGCTCGTCAGGATCAGATCATGAAGAAGGTGTACGAGCTGAAAGTGGCCATGGAGGGACTGGTCAAGACCGTGACAATCCCCGACGCCGACCTGGTCGACAGCCTCTCCCCCGCTCACATCTCCGGGGCCACGACAACCACCCCCTTCAGAGGCGCCGTCGCAGACCTCAGCGCTCTTCTGGGCGAGGAGGACCCGGGAGCTCTCCGGGACATCGTCGTGAGCGCCAACCCGGCGCAGCCGCCGCCCTTGACCCTGCTGGTCCTCCACGCGCTTCTTAGCCAGCGCTACCGGGTGCTGTCCACGGTCGCCGTCCACTCCTCCGTGTCCGGCGGTGGCGTCGTCCCCCCCGAGCTGCTCTCCTGCCTCGGTCCCTGCCACCCCGACAGCTATGACCGCAAGTGCTTCCAGGTGGGTTTCACCCTCCTCTGGAGAGACGTGCCCAGGCTGCAGATGAGGTACTGCGTCCGGAAGATGTGCCCCGTCGAGGGCGAGGCCAACGTGGCACGCTTCCTGTTCCGCCTGCTGGCGGAGTACCCCGGCGACCCGGCCCTCCGGGTGCTGCTGGACGGCTGGGTGGACAGGGCCTTCTTCCAGCTGGCCGAGGGCAGCTGCAGCGCCGAGCAGCGGGCCGCCACGCTCTCTGCCCTTAACGCCGTCCTGGGCCGCAGCACTTGGGTGGCGGGATCGGAGTTCACCTTGGCAGATATCGCCTGCTACTGCTGTGTGCTGCAGTGCGGACTGGCCTCCTCCTCACACCCTGCCAACGTCCAACGCTGGCTCGAGGCCTGTGACAACCTGGGCCTCTTTGCATCCACCAGGCTTTTCTGCTGCCTGCGGTGACCAAGGTGTCCCACTGTTGACGCTTTCTTTGCCCAGAAATATTCTGAATAAAGGCGCTAGCTATAGCCCAGCAGATGAAGCGGATTTCACTCTGAAAATCCCCGCCTTCCATTACCCCCCAAAGCAGGGGGACACATTTTCTTCCATTGTCACGTTGCTCTGTCACATCTTAAACTCTCTCTAGAAGCGTTTATAATTTATATTCCAAACAAGATGCTAGGTTATGTCAGAAATGAAGACCGAACATTGCCGTTTTAACCTATTTTGGGTGGGAACCCCTTTTTGTGTTTTAAAAGGAACCCCAAATTGCTCCCGATGTGCTGGTTGGTACCTTGCATGGCTTCCGCCGCAATCGGTGTATGAATGTGTGTGTGAATGGGTGAATGTAATGCACAATCTATGTAAAGCACCTTGGATAAAGGCGCTATATAAATGCACCATTTTACCATTTGAGCCGCTTTATTGATATCAAAACCGATCGCATCGCTCCACAGGCTGGGAGCGTCTGTTCACAACATTCTATGTCATTTCCGGCTGGGACGTCATCGAACATCTTCCCCTCCCGTTTTACGATTTTCGGTCTCGTCGGCTAAAATGAGGGGGGAACATTTCCGATGACGTCCCAGCTGGAAATGACATCGAATGTTGCGCAACCAAAGATTATGTGTTAGACGGCCCATCGCAGTCCCGTCGCTAGTCGTGTGGGGACCCGTCGCTAGTCGTGTGGGGACTGCAGATGGAAATTGAGCAAGTTTTGCTAAATCTGGTATATTTACACTGCATTTTTAATGTAATGTTCATCAATATACACTGTCCCGACCAAATAAACGAATAAAGTATTAAAGTAAAGTGTTGGAATTAATCATACCTCCCGTCTTTGTCGATCGCCTCGGGAGTGTTCTGGCTACATCAAGCTACTTCAGCTACATCCGGGATAGCACCTGGTCCGTCGCTAAATGTGCTCCGCTGCTATAAATCGCTGGGTGCTATGATTTAATGGATTAAATAACCCCGGGTATGGAATTCTCCTTTAAGGACTTCAGTGTTTTGTACCATACAATTGTATGTATAAGTATAGAACAGAAATACACATTTAGATGTTTATTTTAGGAGTTTATTTTAGCCAATGACAACTCGTTTTGCTGTGTGAAAATCCACCCTCTCTTTTCATGATTGGTTGCTGGTACAAAGGAAATTACTATATTTGGATCAAACCACAGTCCGCTCGAGGTCCAGACCCTTCCAATAATATATGGCCTGATTGATATGTTGTTGCCATGCATTGGATGAGATATTTTTTCTCAAAATAGTGGCTTCAAATTAAACAGTTTTGGAATTTTACAATACAAATCTTTAAAGAACGTTTTCTCAAAAATGAGTTTTCCTCATATCTGGGACAAAAAATATCCACTTCAGTTGCACTCGCATACACCAAACTTTCCAGTCTTATTCATATCTATATGCCGCAGGAATTTACAGAATAATAATAAACTTTATTTGTATAGCACTTTTCATACATAAATGCAGCTCAAAGTGCTTCACAGGGCAGGACACAAAAATAAAATACAATAAAACACAAGTAGTTAAAATGATAGAACAATAGCAGAGAACAAAACCGAATATAAGAACATAAAATAAATAAAAACACATAAAAAAATATAAGTAAAACTCAACTAAAAGCAAGGGTGAAGAGGTGAGTCTTGAGTTGAGATTTAAAAATGTCTACAGAGGGTGCGTGTCTGAGCTCGAATGGAAGTTTATTCCAGGCTGTTGGGCCATAGAAGCAAAAAGCTGCCTCACCATACTTTTTTGTGCACATTAAGGGGTTTGTTGACAGTTGATATATCATTCATAGCCTGATTTACATCACATTTTATTCCTTCTGTCTTTTGACAGTATTTTCTGATTTATGGATTGATAATTTGAGATATCTAAAATCTCCGCTGTAATTTCCTTTGGCTCTAATATGTCAAGAAAATGAAACAATAATTTTGAACCTGGCTTTATCCGATGTTCAGATTTATCGTCCCAAAATGTATGCAAATTAACTGGGCCCTCATCAAACCCTGTACACAAGACACTGCCCCCGCTGTCACCCTTAGATCTCCATATGGAGCTGACCTGTTCTGACATTCCTTATGTTATTCTGACATCATCAAACCCTGTACACTCAAGACACGCTCCATATGTTGCCAGTACGGAATTCATTCCATATGTTGATCTGACCCCCCATGCCAAAGTGCCAGCACTCGCCCACCAGTCTGCTGTCACCCCGACTGATATGTTGATCTGACCGACCCATTCCAAAGCGCCAGCGCTCGCCCAACAGTCTGCTGTCACCCAGGCGGATGAGTGCACGCGACCTCGCCCTCAGGCGTCTTACTGGTTATCTATTACTATTACTTAACTGTTTTAAAATGCTGTTTAAAGATGGACTGCCATTTTTCCAGTTTTTCATGTGTCTATGAGGAGACAGTACTTCATTAGACACCCTGGAGTCGTTTTCATATGCAATGATGTCTTCCCTTTGTATTTAGGGTTTCTTCCTGGAGGCTGAACCCTTGATAGTCAAACGTGCCAATGAAAAAAACAGTAATATAGTGACATCACATTATCAGCCCCTCCCCTAACCCCTCCCCCTTTATCATACAACTACAGCTTCAGGTGGATCACCACCCATCACCACCCACCAGGCAAACCAGGCATACTTAATGAACTGGTGGGGGTGCCCACATAAAAACGACATTTTAACAAATACTATACACTTTTTTAAAAACATTCTTCCTCCTTATATAACAATAAGACCTGATGATCATGTTTTAGGGTGGAAAAAAACACATGCTGTTCATCTCCAACCCACCTGCCCAAATTAAAAGTAGAAGTTAACTGTGTGATATGTTAGTATGGATAAAAGTTATATTTTGTAGCAGTTTCTTTACTAAATCATTAAAATGTCGATATTGAATGGATCTTTAAAACAAAAAATATATCCAATATCGATTCTGTCGTTGCAAACAAACCCAGGCCACTTCCACCCAACCCTTTGTGTATTCATAATGCAGCAATAAGTTCTAACGGATTGTGTGGCCCTGGTCTTTCCCTAGTGGGTCTGATCGAGGGTAGCTACTGGGACGTAAGTCGGGACTTGATCACCCCGGCTGGGTCACCCGAGTGAGGGGTATGATGTTCGCGAGACCCGAAACCCTGAAGACCTTCGGATACATCACTGAGGATACGTCCCAGTTGCATCGATGCGATTTATTTTCTTTCTGAGTAACTAAATATGATGTCCCGATGCAGGGGTGGTCTTTTAGATGAGTCCCACTTCAGCGACGTTTAAGAGTCACATTTTGCCATTTTTACAAATTGCAGCATGTAACTCCCATTTCATTTTATATGGTTATAATGTGGTTATATTAATGTAGAAAATGAAGAAGAAATTAGTATTATAACTAAAGCTAGCAAAATAAATTAGAATTAAAAGAAAAAAGCTCTACATTCATACTACATACATATTTCATATGATTTTGGCTACATGAAATATAATAATTCTGCCAGTTTTAACTGTTAATAAATCTTTATGTTTTCATTACACATTACACAATACAGTACATACAAAATAAAAATGAATGCTACCAAACTAACCTGAATGCTACCAAACTAACCTGGAGATTAAGTAGAAGCAGTCATGGAAGAGGTAGGCTGTGCACAGCAGCACACATCATCATTAGCAGATGATGATGTTAGATTTAGAAAATAGGGTTGCTAATATTTTCTGTTGCCCTGCAGTTGGCTTTGGCACTTCTTTTTTTTTTTTGGGGGGGGGGGGGCATCTTAATCTGTGGTGGCACCGGTCCACAAAGCACAACATACAACAGTGTCGGCGTTTGTTACACAATGTGTGTTTCCCATTCAATCAGGTCTACTCTGTTTGTCATGCTCAAAAATGTTCCCCTGTCTTTCTGTCCGAGGTAGTGTATACGAGAGAGTTGCGACAACCCCGTTCACTGTTTAGTCACAGAGCTTCATGAGGCACTGAACGGTATGTTGTCGTCACTCTCTCTCTCTCTCTCTCTAAACGGCTCTGGTTTCCAGACTGCGCTCCGCTCATAGACTCAGCGCTCGTCTCTGAGCAAGATGGCGGCGCCCTTCAGACTGTGTTGTTGTTATAAACTAGTGGTTCTACAACGATTCCTACATGGATTTTATCATTTATAACGTAGGATGAGGTCGCATGCGGCCATGCAAAATGATCGTGTTTGTGCACTATAAAGTGCGTTTTGGGACGCAAAACGCACCCTAGTTACATCACTGTACTATATAAACGTGTCATCGTTGTAAAATAAGGCCATGTGGATCATCGCCTTTCAAATGGGAGTCTGATAGTGTACTTCAGTACAAGATTGCACTAGTTTTGTTTTGGGCATCTTCATCACCCTCCGGTGGACAAATGTGTGAACATTTGAGTTGCATACATTAAAATGATCTACAGACGGACTCGGTCTCATTACAGTTTTACACTCAGTGGTCACTTTTATACCAGTTAATTAATGCAAACATCCTCCTACTCCAAATGGAAGCAGTGTCTCATTTCGGGGCTTGGACCCCGTCTGAAGTGCGGATATGTCACAGAGGTGCGCAGAGGGCTGTCCCATTTTGCAGACACCTCATACGCACCCTTCAACAAAATGCCCACTCTTGTTTTTGTCTTGTGTGTCTCCAGGACGTCCATTCCCAGGGGGAGGTTATCTCGTGTCTGGAGAAGGCATTGGTGAAGGAGGCCGAGGAGAAGGAGGAGCGCTCCTCCGTCACGGATGACTGCAGGAGGGCTACGATGCGCGTGGCGGAGCTGTCCTCTGATGACTTCCACCTGGACAGACATCTGTACTTCGCCTGCCGGGACGACCGCGAGCGCTTCTGTGAGAACGTACGACACAACGCCCACTATCTATCAATCAAAATCCTCCACACGCACGCGCGCACACACACACACACACACACACACACAGTTACGCTTTTCTTTCTCTGACTTTCATTCGTTCTCTCTCTCTCACAGACACAATCTGTCTGATTGTGCTGTATGTACCGAAGTGTATACTTGGTCCGCTCCTCTTTTACATGTACACTAAGGCCCTTTCCCAATTCCTTTTTTAACCCTACTCCTCAGCCCTTGCCCCTTCCCCTTGCCCCTACATAATGAGTGTCAAGGTGCAGGGGGATAAATCATCCCCCTAGGAATTGGAACGTCCCTAAATATTGAACGTCCCTTGTAGATATTGATATGTGATAGAATATATTGATATACAACCTGTTCTCAGAAAATAGCTGATCTGCAAGCTCACTACAGGCCCTAATTAGCCCACAGACCCCCATTTGAAGAGATATGCCAGGGACCCCATAGATTTTTACGAATCTAGCAGTGTCACGTACCGCCAGTGTGACATGCATTAGTCCATGGACCCCCATTTGATGGCATTTCTGTCTCTGGGACCCCCAATTTATATTGTAAAATCAATGTTAATTGTACAAACTATCATTTAGCTGGGGACCCCCTGGAACTCTCAAGGACCCCTGGCGGTCCCCATAACCCACTGTGGAAACAACTTTCCATAAGCTGTAGATCGGCTATTTTGGGAGAAGAGATGGAACGTAAATATAACATTGCTGTGGTTATGATGAAATAAATATATTGTAATTTTGTCTCATCTTGGTAGCCCACCATGCAGAATGTAATTCAGCTAGATATAGCTCATTCTGACACCTGCCCAACAGTTGTACCTGATTCATTGATTATTATATTAACAGTTTGTATAGAATGGGTACAGATATATGTATATATCATATACAGGGTTAGAAAAAGGAAAAACTATTTACAGTATAGAAAGAAGGGGCTGTGGTCACTGTGTTCATTGTTTTTAATATTAAGAACAGTAATTACTACTTTTCTATCATGTCCTATGACAAGTGGTGGTATGCTACATTTCAACAACATTTAGGACAATGAAAATGCCATCGTGATTCATCTCCATCCAATATACAGGCTGTACAGCAGCTTGCAGTCTGTTCCATAGCTGGTTTGCCTGGGGAAAAAAACACCATTGCTAATTAGTTATGTAAGTTTTGCAACTTGTGGGGATTAGCTTAACATTGGTCATGATAAAACCACATCAGCTATCACTGCAGCGAGTAGCCAACGTTATGCAGCAACAGCGTTATGTAGGTACAGTAGGCTATTTCACGACTTTTAAGAGCTCCAAAACTGCAGAATGTTGAAATATCGTGGTCTGGGGGGTCGGACTGATGCCTGCTAGTTAAGCTAGCTTGCATCCGAGTTGTTCCACCGGGGCACCGGCGGTAAATAAAAAAGAATAAAGCGCCGATGCCAAATTAATGGGTAACGTTGTATGAATGCAACGCCGTAGCATATCGTTAGTTCACGTGAGGTAACGTTAACCTTTCGATGCAGATTGTTAATACATTAAAATAATATTGGTTATTATCATATTTTTCCATAATAAAGGACAAAAAAGGCTTCTTACCTCGTCCGCCTTTCGCCACTGTGATGTCCCTCCGTTTTAAGTCAGGTCGCGATGTCCCTTCGTTTGAAGGGGATCCTAGCCCTAGCCCTCGCCCCTACCCCTCGTTCCAAAGAGAATTGAGAAAACCCTTCCTCCTCACGCGCATCAGCAAGGGGAGGGGCTAAGGGCCATGGAGAAGGGGGGAATTGAGAAATGGCCTAAATCTCTTTTGTGGTGAATATCTGATTTTGTAGTTCTGCTACTACTACTACTGCTGCTGAATATGAATCATTGTTGAATGGTCTAAATTTGAAATATCAGAAGAAGATGAGAATGAATCACCTGTTGCTGTTGGCACCTACAGTATCTCTGATGCGTTTCTGTTGCCAACTATATCTCTGATGCGTTTCTGTTGTCACCTATATCTCTGATGCGTTTCTGTTGTCACCTATATCTCTGATGCGTTTCTGTTGTCACCTATATCTCTGATGCGTTTCTGTTGTCACCTATATCTCTGATGCGTGCAACCGTGCGTGCAAGCAAATGTCCCTCATTGTTCACGTTCCTACTTTATTTCTTGTGTGTTATCAGACCCTGGCTGGTGAAGGGAAGGTGTACAAGTGTCTGTTCAACCACAAGTTTGAAGACTCCATGTCAGAGAAGGTACCTCTGGCCTCTTGCCTCCTGGTTCACACCTCATCTGCACTGCCGGCGATGCGACGCGCGCAAACGATGAAATCTCATTAGAATACCGGCACGCATGTTTTTCAATGAGACTGTTCTGACGTACCGCGAGCGTGCAGTGAGGTCGTCGACCCCCTCCTATATTCGCTCGCAGAGTCTCTATTTGAGCGAGGTTTCGCGGCCTCTCAAACACTGTCATTGGTTGAGATCTACATGCTACTATTTATTTATTTACTATTTATTTGATTGGTTCAGGCTACGTCGCAACGCAACGGCGACGCTCCGTATGAGAACAGTTTTTCGTGTGAAATCGCCGTCTGAACACTCGCTCCTTGCCTGTTTAGATGAGGTGTTAGCCCTGATAATCTACCCCATTCTCTCTCTCTCTCTCTCTCTCTCTCTCTCTCTCTCTCTCTCTGTCTCTCATTCTTTGTTTTTCATTAATTGAAAACAAATTCAATTATTTTTTTGAAAGAAAAATTTAAGACATTTCTTAAATTAGAAAACAAGGGTTTAATTAGAAGTGAAAATAGCCAATCTACAAGCTCACAAGTTACAACATGGCGTGTAGCGACGCTTTGTGAGCTTGTAGATCGGTCCCGTCAAATCTTTCACGGGCTAAAAGGTTTAGGAACCACTGATCTAGATTATCGTTTGACTGAATTATTTACTTTGTGTGTGTGTGTGTGTGTGTGTGTGTGTGTGTGTGTGTGTGTCAGTGTCGAGATGCGCTGACCACCCGTCAGAAGCTGATAGCTCAGGACTACAAGGTGAGCTATTCTCTGGCCAAGGCGTGCAAGTCGGACCTGAGGCGCTATCGCTGTAATCTGGACACCAGCCTGCCCAGAGCCCGCGAGGCACGCCTCTCCTACCTGCTGCTCTGCCTGGAGTCAGCCGTGCACAGAGGTGGGTGCACGGCTGGATGTCGGATATACAGTAGAGCACTGTTTCCACAGCACTGGGTTTCCTACATTTTGTTTATTTTTATTTTTATCCCACAATTTTGTAACCCATTTTTTCACCCAGTGTCAATTATCTAATGTAATCCTGGGCGCTACACTCCCTCTGCAGTTCCTTTCCCCTCCATCAGGCGCCCCGGCTGGCCAGGGGGATTTTAGAGACCAGGATTACTGCATGTTTTTGTGAGGGTACCTACTAGGGGTGGGACGATATGGGTACATCACAATACGATATATATCGCGATATTAGACCCTTGATAACGATAATATCACGATATTCGATATATTGCGATATATCGATATATTGTATAACATTTCATCAACGATATATCACGATATCTGCAACTACAAAATACTTGGAACTGAAAAAACTCTATTTTCGTGCTCGGACACAGTGAGGGACACGCACATAGCTGTGTTTGAGTGGTTGCACCACTCAAACACTAAATTGATACTCAATAAACTCATACACTCATCATAATACCTCACAAACACTACCAACTGACCATTATCACTGGTATCATAATGCCTCACAAACACCACCAACTGACCGTTATCACTGGTATCATCATAATACCTCACAAACACCGCCAACTGAGCATTATCACTGGTGTCAGTGGACTTGTCCACTGCTGGGGAAATGCATTTTGTATTCCCACAATTCGCTACATTTCAAAACATTTTCAAAAAACATTGCCCAAAAAAGCAAAGATTTCCATGTATTAAAGACAAAATTCAATTAAGTTTTTGAATTCAATGAAGAAAATATCAAAGAAATCCCATAAATTAAAAGTAGTGAAAATGTAACACTCTTGTGGTCCCGGGGGAACCACTTCAGCATCATGTATTAGGTATATAATAAGACTTCGCTTCTCGATTATTTGATTAATTGAGAAAGTATAGAATAAGGAAATAATGAAAACAATCAATACTAGTCAAATGTAAACACTGTGAGCTGCATTGGAGTGTGTGTCGTGGGATCAGTGTCGTTTTTGGCAGTAAATTTTGATTTTAGTTTGTCATAGTCTTTGGAATGAAACTTCATTTAGTTTTAGTCTCATTTTAGTCACCTAAGATGTTTTAGTGTTAGTCTAGTTTTAGTAGACTAACTGTCATAAGATTTTAGTTGACTAAATCTACAGTTCATTTAGTCGACTAAAATGTATTTTGAGGGGCCTTGGTGGTGTCGTGATGGCTGATTTTACACTTGCTGAAAATAGCCGATCTACAAGCTCACAATGCGACTCGTTGTGAGCTTGTAGATCTGCTATTTTCAGCATGCAACCAAGTGTAAAATGAGTGACTTATACTGGATATTTTGTCCACTAGTCTAGTCCCTTCCTAACATTTTAGTCTAGTTTGTATTTGTTGACGAAATTGTCAATATATTTAGTCTTACTTTAGTCTTACTTTAGTCTTACTTTTAGTCATCATAGCTTAGTTTCCATTTAGTTTCCGTCAGTGAAAAAGGATAGTCGACGAACATTTTTCGTAGTTTTAGACGACGAAATCAACACTGTGCCATGGATGAATTTTTGTCCCTGTGTGTGTGTGTGTGTGTGTGTGTGTGTGTGTGTGTGTGTGTGTGTGTGTGTGTGTGTGTGTGTGTGTGTGTGTGTGTGTGTGTGTGTGTGTGTGTGTGTGTGTGTGTGTGTGTGTGTGTGTGTGTGTGTGTGTGTGTGTGTGTGTGTGTGTGTGTGTGTGTGTGTGTGTGTGTGTGTGTGTGTGTGTGTGTGTGTGTGTGTGTGTGTGTGTGTGTGTGTGCTGTCCAGGCCGTGCTGTGACCGGGGAGTGTCAGGGGGAGATGTTGGACTACAGGAGGATGCTGATGGAGGACTTCTCTCTGAGTCCAGAGATTGTGCTCCATTGCCGCACGGAGATCGAGTCCCATTGCTCTGGACTGCACCGCAAGGGACGCACCCTCCACTGTCTGATGAGACTGGGCCGAGGGGAGAAGGGCAGCACCATGGACGCACCCTGTCAGAATGCGGTGAGGACAAGGTTTTCACACTTCTATCCATCTGTTTTTAATTATTATTTGAAGTATAAAGGCTGCGTGAAAAAGGGCAGAGGTCTTTGTCAAAGAATTTTGTCCATTTTGTTAAAAAAAAACCTGAAAAGCAAGGCTTTTGCACACCTACAGGCGACAAGTGCGTAGGAGAGGGTACGGTGCCCGAAAAAGGAACAAACACCCGCACATTGTCTTCAAATGCAGTGACCAACTTTTATTCAGGGAAACGGCAACGTTTGGGCCTCTGCGGCCTTCATCAGGCTATCTTTATGAACACAAATGGGAAAGCATCCTTTTTGTAGGCTGTCTGGCCTAAAGGTAAGCCTATCAGGACAACCAAAGAAATGACATCACTCACTTAAGGTGACAGGTACTCTCATGTGGTTAAATGAGAACAAACAGTCATATAAAAACTCAATACACCAGTGCAAAGTAATAAGAAAACATATTAATAATCATGACCGTATACAATTGGTAATATTATTAAATAATAGAGTATACAAAATCATGATCATGAAACATTTTGCAGGTTGAAGCTTCATGAATTAAGGCCTCTAGGTGCCAGTGTTTGTAGTGTGAAGATCCAGAATGCTTCACGTCTTTTTAATAGCAAATCATGATCGCCACCTCTATGTGGCGGATCAACCTTTTCAATGCTGCAGAAACGCAATGAAGAAACGTCATGCTTGTGATCATTGAGATGTACCGCCACTGGGTAGTCTATCATTTCTCCGTATAGAGCTTTTATGCCTCCCTAGGCCGAAACGTTGCTGTGTCCCTGAATAAAAGTTGGTCACTGCATTTGAAGACAGTGTGCGGGTGTTTGTTCATTTTTCGTTAAAATGTGTATGTATGTATATATATATATATTTTGTTTTTTAATTATTTTTTTTTGTTATTTTTAACAATTACAAAGTTCTGAGTTTCCATCTTTCAGCTACACGATCAACAGATAGTGCTGTATACCTGCTGGGGGCTGCTAGGAACCGTTAGATGCATTAGATAAATGAGAACACAACATTATTTTGTGTTTGGCTAGTGCTCATTTTGGAAAGTACAATATATGCACAGGAAATTGAATTGGTGAGGTACGAAAGGAAAGGTACTATGTTTACCCAGTGTAACTGGACTAAGCTCAAGAACTTGTTTACAGCCAGGCCCTGCTCATAGAACATTTCATGGTAGGGGTTCAATGCCTTGTCCAAGGGCACTTCAGCGGTGGTAATTTTAACGTGCCGGTCCGGGGATACGAACTAGCGACCTTCAGATATCAAGACCGCTCCGCAAACCGTTCGGCCACCGCTGCCCTCCTCATAATATTAACAGCAAATGCATAACCTGTATAAACAAAACCAACATCGTACGGTAGTTGACATAACAATTAAAATGTATGATAAATGATACAATCCGGGAAATAGAATGAAATAAGATGGCATGCATGATTTTTACAATGCCGATAGGTGAGTCTTTATATGCCACACTTTTACTGTAATATAAAATACATTATACCTATCGTAAATAAAGTCCAATCTATACAAAACGCCTCGGGGACACCACTGCAATAATAAAGTGTTTCTATACACACAAGTGACAGGCTGTGTTCTTGGTCTCCCTGCAGCTCCAGTCTCTGATCCAGGCCGCGGACCCCGGGGCCGACTACAGGATCGACCGGGCGCTCAACGAGGCCTGTGAGTCTGTCATCCAGACAGCATGTAAACACATCCGCAATGGAGACCCCATGTGAGCTGAAAACAAGACGCACACACACGCGCGCGCACACACACACACACACACACACACACACACCTGTATAAAAGCATGCATAGCCCTGGTACGAGCACAGGCTAATGGACTGTCTGTGTGTGTGCGTGCGTGCGTGCAGGATCCTGTCTTGTCTAATGGAACACCTGTACACAGAGAAGATGGTGGAGGATTGTGAACACAGACTGCTGGAGCTGCAGTACTTCATCTCCAGAGACTGGAAGTAAGTGCAGTCTGTTGTAGCCCAATATAAATGTATAAGGGATTGTGCTACATTTCCATCTTTTAAATACAATCTGAAAAAAATGGTTGCTTGAAAACCAAAGCTGCATCCATTCATGATTATTTTAGGTGTATTTCTTTTTTATGCTGTGTTCCCTATATGTAATGTTATGTAAATGTATTCCACTGTTTACCGTTTTGTGTTTCTTGTGAGGACTGTGGAGGAAAATTAAGACATAGACATTTCTTTTATCTTTAACCTTCCATTGATTTCGGTTCCATTGATACGTTTGTGATGTGTATGTTGTATATTATATTGTATAAAAAAACTGCATATATGTGTGGTTGTGATCCTCTGTCAGACTGGATCCTATCTTGTATAAGAAATGTCAGGGTGACGCAGCGCGGCTCTGTCACACACACGGCTGGAATGAGAGCAGTGAACTGATGCCCCCTGGAGCGGTCTTCTCCTGTCTGTACCGGCATGCCTACCGCAGTGAGGAACAAGGCCGCAGGGTACGTACAATGCTGTCTGTGTTTGTGTGTGTGTGCGTGCATGCTTGACCACCACATACTCCATATGTGGCGGCGCACACAGTTGCTGCGGCTCAGTGCTCTCCCGGTCGGTGCTTTGTATGGCTTGTTGTGTATTTGTTCTTTGTTCTATGTACTTTTTGTGAAGCGTACAACACCTACAGCCGGCAGGATCTCCTTAGGATAGGAGTTTAAGTGTTACAGCCGAGTTTCACCGCTTGCACAACACACCGGCGGACATCGCAAGGAGCCCCGGCTCTTTATGGTTCACTATCCCCGCCGGGAGGAGGCGAAGGCGGCGCGGAGAGAGGAGGCAGAAGCGAGGCTGCAGTGCTGGCGCGCTAGCCAGGCTACGGAGGCAGCCGCTCAAACCACCGCTTCCCAGCCTTTTTATCACAAACGCCAGATCCCTCGCTAACAAGATGGATGAATTGAGGCTACAGACTTCAGCTAATAAAACCGTGAAGGACTGCTGCATCATGTTGATCACGGAGACTTGGCTTCACCCACTCATACCGGACTCTGCTATCGAGCTGACAGGCTACACCGCACAGCGTCATGACAGGACGGAGAACTCGGGTAAGAGCAAAGGAGGGGGGCTCTGTAATGTACGTCAATAACAACTGGTGTACAAATACAGTGATTGTAGACAGTCACTGCTGCCCGAACCTGGAGTATGTGACTGTTAAATGCAGACCCTTCTACTTCCCTAGAGAGTTTACCGTTGTCATGACAACGGCTGTTTACATTCCACCGGATGCTAATGCTAGTGTGGCTATCGGACAGTTACATTGCAGCATTAGCAGCCAGCTGAGCAGACATCCTGACGCTGTACACATCGTAGCGGAGGACTTTAATCAGATTTGAAAGCAGCACTCCCCAAATTCCATCAGCATGTTAAATGTGCTACGAGAGGAGCTAACACTCTGGACACGGTCTACTCTAACATCAAACTTGGCTACAGGGCAAAACAACTACCGCACCTGGGCAAGTCTGACCATAATTCCTGCATATGCCCCCCTCAGGAAAACTGCCTCCACCATCACAAAAACAGGACCAACTGGGATGTTTTTGAACACCAGGACCTGAATGTGTTCACAGACAGTGTTCTGTGTTATATTAAAAACTGCACAGACAATGTCACAGTGGACAAACGCATCCGGGTCTACCCCAACCAGAAGCCCTGGATGACCCGGGAGGTCCAGCGGCTGCTGAAGGAGAGGAACACCGCCTTCAGGTCTGAGGGTAGGGCTCACTACAGCACAGCCCGAACAAACCTGAGGAGAGGCATCAGAGAGGTCAAGGCTGACTACAGGAGGAGGATTGAGGACCATCTGGACAGCAACAACAGCAGGCAGGTGTGGCAGGGAGTCCAGCATCTTACCAACTATACAGGACTACCGTCGGAGCTGTCGAGGGTGACGTCTCGTCGGCAGAGGAGCTAAACACCTTCTTTGCCCGCTTCGAGGCAGAGCCACCAGAGGCAGCAACATCACACCCCACGGTCCACAGCAGCTTCACCTTCACAACCCGAGGAAGGCTGCGGGTCCTGACGGCGTCACTGAAGGACGTGTACTGAAGGACTGCGCGGACCAGCTGGCTGGGGTCTTCACCAGGATCTTCAACCAGTCCACTGTCCCACTCTGTCTGAAATTCTCCACCATAGTCCCCCTGCCCAAGAAGCGCAACATCTCCAGTCTAAATGACTACCGGCCAGTCGCACTAACACCAGTGGTGATGAAGTGCTTTGAGAAGCTGGTCCGGGGTCACATCACATCACTCCTGCCCCGTGGCTTTGACCCCCACCAGTTCGATTACAGGGCCAATAGATCCACAGAGGACGCCGTAGCCACAGCCCTCCATGCTGCACTGTCCCACCTGGAGCAGCAGGGGAGCTACGCGCGGATGCTCTTTGTGGACTTTAGCTCTGCTTTCAACACCATCCTCCCCCACAGACTGGTGGATGTACTGGGGGAACTGGGTTTTCCACACAACACCTGCATGTGGATTAAGAGCTTCCTGTCTGGTCGCAGTCAGAGGGTGAGAGTGGGACATCATAATTATATCTACGTCCCTCAGCCTCAGTACCGGCTCCCCACCGGCTCCCCACAGGGCTGTGGGGCTGAGCCCGCTGCTCTACACACACAAATGCACCCCCGCCCACCGCCACAACACCATGGTGAAGTTCGCGGATGACACCACAGTAGTAGGGCTCATCTCCAGGGGAGATGAGTCAGCCTACAGGGATGAGGTGGTGCAGTTGACGGACTGGTGCAGAGAGAACAACCTGCTCTTGAACACATCTAAGACCCAGGAGCTGGTCATAGACTACAGGAGGAAGAAAACAGTCATTCCACCACTGTTCATCAATGGAGACTGTGTGGAGAGGGTGTCCTCCTGCCGCTTTCTGGGAGTACACATGGAGGAGGGCTTGACCTGGAGCACGAACACCTCTGAGCTGCTGAAAAAGGCCCAGCAGAGACTTTACTTCCTGAGGGTGCTCAGGGGGAACAACATCACACAGAGACTGCTGGTGTCCTTCTACCGGTGCTCCATAGATAGCATACTAACGTACTGCATATGTGTGTGGTACACCAGCTGTACAGTGGTACAGAGGAAAAAGCTCCAGGGGGTCATAAATACAGCACAGAAGATCGTTGGCCTCTCCCCACACTGGAAGAACTACTCAGAACATTATGAAAGACACTTCCCACGGTACAGAGTGATCAAGTCAGGGACCAACAGATTCAGTATTGTTTTAGCTTTATGTTGTTTTGTGATATGATGCACTGATTGGTTGGCACTTTTAATTTCGTTGTACACGTTGCAATGACAAATAAAGATCTATCCACCCTATCCTCCATAAACTCTGACCCATTCCTCTACACCATAGTTATTGACTGTCTGTCTGTCTCCCCGTGCTCTTTCCACCAAGACCGTCCACAGCCACCAACTCCACCCCCCTGCCTGTCTCACAGAAGTAAAGCAAAATACCCTTTTCTCCAACGCAACCGCAATAAATTGGAAATCATCATCGTCATCTGCCCCAAATACCTCACCCGCTCTTCCCAAGACCTTTCACTCGATATAGTGCAAAAGTCACCCCCTTCATCCATGTTCTCAACCTGGGCATCATTCTCCACCTCACCCTTTCATTCCTCCCCCATGTGTACATTATAAGGATATACCGGTAGATATTATCCCATTTAGACCTGAGAACGATTCTACAAAATGTCAAAATCCCCCCCCCCCCATGGTATTCATGGTGGTTTAATGTTGCAAGAAGAATTAGACCGTTGCCTCATCATCACATATTATACAACATGTCGTTTCGAGGAAGCAATCTGATTGGTTGAAACAGCCTTCTAGCCGTGGTTCAAACGAGCACCACTCCACACCTAATCAACTCAGCTGCTCTGTTCTCTCGGTGGCTAGGCTAGCTAGTTTCTTGGGACATTTGTGACCAACTCCAGCAGAATATGCCTCATCTCGCCAGAATGAACTTGCCTTAAATCAATAAATAATTTTTTATGTGATTTTCTTTTTTTTTCTCATATTAACACAGTTTGAATGTTGAAGGTTTTCATTCGAACAGATTGTTCATTTGGGCAAATGAAATGTATACATTTATACGTCAAAGTGGGCTTGTTTTTTTAACACTGTTTTGGGGGCAGAGAAGCGCAGTTCAGAGATTTGCATGTTGTTTTCAATTGGTCCTGGAATCTCTTTGTCCTCAGGTTTCACGCTCTGATCACCGCCCATTAGCGTGCTTGTGTTTGTAAACACAGAATTATTCTACATGGCTATAGTATATTATGGAGGAGCATTTGGGTTATACTTTACAGAAAATAAACAAAACCATGTATAGCTACTCGCTGAAATACACTTCCCAGCCTGGAGTCTTTCACCAACAAACAACAGGCTAGAAGCTAGCTAGCCAGCCTAGTTAGCTAGCTGTCTGTGTCGTGTGTTAAAGGTATATTCAGTGATTTCACTCAAAAAACCATAGGTTTCGTTTTTGGCTGTGGGACCCAGCCTTTCGTCCAATCAGGATAGAGAGTCAAAAACGAAACCTAAGGTTTTTTGACCCCCAGGGGTTAACTGGGGACAGGGAGGAACTCCTTATATGGCCAGCACACTCTATAGTAGAGAGGATTATCACAACAAAACAAAAAAAGAAGTGATATTTGAATTAAGTGAAATCACTGAATATACCTTTAAAGAGCAAAGAGCCAAGATCACTCGTCTTTTCTTTAAATCATAACTCGCTCATTTTTTGCTCATTTAAAAAAAGGATATATACTATGTAAACTACGAAATGCAGGCTTTCATTTGGTATATAGATCGTTTGTGTAGGCCTTCTCTACGAAACGGTATCAATTGAAAAGGAAATGTCGGGAAATCGTTTGTGTAAAACGGCCGTTAGCACTGTTAATTCAACATCCGGTGAGGGGAGGATACGGATCGTGTATGTAATGTGTATGGAAATCAGCGCATACAGTGGGTGGGCTTTAGACCGGATGTAAGCCTTGCACACTAAATAGAAACCAGGCATTATGACTTGCTGTTTGCTGTATCTGTTTTTTTTAAATAGCAAATCTACAAGCGCACAACGCATCATAGCCTGATGCGTCGGTTTTATTTATTTAAAATACTGGGTCAATTGTCTGACTTTGATTGCTTAAAGTAGACCTGCATAAAATGCTGTACTGCAGCTATTTACAACCAGGTGGTGTATAAGTTAAATTGAATTGTTGTACTTTCAAAAGGGTTTATTGGGGCACCTAAGGTTCTTCTGCCCTTTGTTTCAGTGCACACATGTAAAAGCATTGGTCTAAAACTACATAGCCTATATCCATTGAAAACTCAGTTAGCCTACTAGTTACTTTTTAGATTGTATTATTACAAAACATACACTAAACAACTTCAGTCCTATATTTCTTTACTTTAACTCAAGTAAAACAACATGTACTTTCCCACACCTAAAGTGTCCACTCAACTGTCATTGACAGCTAACCTAGTGGGGGAGTGGTTAGTGGGTGGGGGAGTGATTATGCAAGACATTAGGGGTGTGGACAAGTATCTATTGTCACACCCATTCCAGAGGTGCTAAAATTTCAGGGAAGCTTTGCAGGGCAAATTCTCTACTTTGGGGTATCTGTTTCAACAAGTTTTAGATGGTCATATCTCCTTCAATTATTGTAATCTGTAAAAATCGAGTTGAGGCACTTTTTTCTGGAGTTGGTCTTAGTGACTACATCTGTCATTAAAAAAAAGTTTTTTCAGCGATTTTCTTAGTTTTAAGGATAACTGTTGTATAATTGCAATATTACACTTCTGCGTTGCTTTCGGAACTCGCCCTGCGGGCTCATTCCTGCAGCATCACAGGTGTGCATTAATGACGTTAAACCACCCCTTGTGTAATATTGCTTAAGTAACACATTCTCACTCTCTGTCTGACAGCCAAGTTCAGAAGACCATGTAAGTCTCCACCCAATCACCCTCTCCAATGAAAAGTGTTGATCATGGTGGTGGTCGGCTTGAGAAAATTCCCCCCAATTGGGATCGACTTTAATACAGCATGTTGAAGAGAAAATCAGAAATAAAGAACACACCTGTTTGGAACCGTGGACAAAACAATCCAGTTTGAGCCGCATACGCCTCAGTGGTGTAATTACACTGTCTCCTGCCCGGAGCCAATGAGGTGCTAGTAGAGGATGTGCTGATTGGTTGACCTCAGTGGTGTAATTACACTGTGTCCTGCCCGGAGCCAATGAGGTGCTAGTAGAGGATGTGCTGATTGGTTGGCCTCAGTGGTGTAATTACACTGTCTCCTGCCCGGAGCCAATGAGGTGCTAGTAGAGGATGTGCTGATTGGTTGGCCTCAGTGGTGTAATTACTCTGTCTAATCAATATATGAACTGCTTCTGTATGATTATCGAATCCTCAGCATTATTTTGTGTGTGCTTGTGTCAGTCAGCATGCTTGCGTATTTGTGTGTGCACGTGAGTTTTGCACTCACTATACGTGTGTGTGTGTGTGTGTGTGTGTGTGTGTGTGTGTGTGTTTGTGCTGCAGTTATCTAGGGACTGTAAGGTGGAGGTACAGAGGGTTCTTCACCAGAGGGCGCTGGACGTCAAGTTAGATCCTGAACTCCAGAAACGCTGTATGACTGACCTGGGGAAATGGTGCAGTGACAAGACAGATACTGGACAGGTAATACTCAGTTAATACTACATACAGTACATACATGCACTAGACAGATACTGGACAGGTAATACTCAGTTAATACTACATACATACATGCACTAGACAGATACTGGACAGGTAATACTCAGTTAATACTACATACATACATACATGTTCTAGACAGATACTGGACAGGTAATACTCAGTTAATACTACATACATACATGCACTAGACAGATACTGGACAGGTAATACTCAGTTAATACTACATACATACATTCATGCACTAGACAGATACTGGACAGGTAATACTCAGTTAATACTACATACATACATACATGCACTAGACAGATACTGGACAGGTAATACTCAGTTAATACTACATACATACATACATGTTCTAGACAGATACTGGAAAGGTAATACTCAGTTAATGTGTGGATAAACTGTGGTGCATTTCACACAGACAGTCTACGGCCACTACCGCTGCACAACTATAGTCATAATCCCACTCGTACTGATTTACTGCAGTGTTCATTTCATAGACTAAAACTATGACTACCGACTTTCGCTGATGAAAACGAAATAGAAACTAAGCTATGATGACTTAAAACGAAGACTAAATATATTGTGGAGAAGAGATCCAATAGATTCTACTATACACAGTGGGCCAAAATAAAGAAATTGGTAGAAGTCAAGGGCCGGACTGTTTCAACACACGGGAGGACGTCCCAGGCAAATAGCAAAAAAGGAAATGCATTTAAAACTGAAAATGCATTATTATTAAGCCTCAGTTTCCTGTTCTATGATCCTCACAAAGCAGGACTTGTAGTATTATGGTGGTCCGTGCAATATACCAGAGGGCCAGTTCTAATACTAATTAATTATCAAAGATAATTCATTCACGGGCCTGATTTGGCCCCCGGGCCTTGAGTTTGACATATATGCAGTAGAACTAAGGCAAATTATTTTATGTTTAGTTGTGCTCGGGTGTTATGCTCTGAAAATAGCAGATCTACAAGATCGGCCATTTTCAGCCTTTAGACACAAGTCTAAAATCGTGCATTACGACCAAGGGGCCAGTGAGGCACTCCAACATTGAAGCGCTGGGCCCTAGTGGTAAGAGGAAGGACTGCAGGCGGACCCGTGGATTCATGACGAGGAAACCCAGTGCAGCTGAGCTTTAACATTGAGTGCTCGGTTGCACTTCCGCATT
Organism: Protomyctophum parallelum; assembly: GCF_964188405.1. Classification (NCBI taxonomy): domain Eukaryota; kingdom Metazoa; phylum Chordata; class Actinopteri; order Myctophiformes; family Myctophidae; genus Protomyctophum; species Protomyctophum parallelum. Next base: position 43,470,924 of record NC_139699.1, on the reverse strand, counting down.
TGACCTCCACATTTTGGAGGTCAAATGCGGAAGTGCGCCCAAAAAGGCGGAAGTAGACGGTCCCTCCGGCGGCTTCAAAACGCCACTGAGCAACTTCCACTGACATGAATAGCGGAGGGGGTTCACGCCAAAATAAAAAAAATTGTCGACAAAATAAACGAATTAATTTTTTATTCAACAGACTTAACCTACTAATCAACCCAAATCAAAATCACTGATTCATTGATGGAGGAACTACTGTGTTATTGTTGCAGGAACTGGAGTGTCTTCAGGACCACCTGGAGGACCTTGTTCCATTGTGTAAAGAGGTGGTGGGGAACCTGACCGAGTTGGAGTCAGAGGTACAGTCTGTCACTACCAGTCAGACCCACTGCACTCAGTGGTGTGTTCTACCAATCTACCGCGTTACGCTACACACGTTTTAGGGGGGGAAAAGCGTCTGCTAAATCCTTTCATCCATTGGAACACGCACGAGCGTACAGCCTATGCGCGTGCATGTCATACAGGGAATGATTTAGCGTATGCCCTCTGAAAAGGACAAAAAACACCCCACTGACTACACTCTGCACTAGAAGAAGGCAATAGAAAAACAATAAAATAGAATTGGGCTTTATTATTTGACTAGCTCTGGTCCATAGCGTTAGATCCTATCGCTATGGACCAGAGCTAGTCGAAGCTAACATTTAGAATAATGGAGTTCTCCTCAACACTGTTACTGCCGTTGCCCACACACCCCCATTAGTGCAGGCAACGACTGTAGTAGCCTGGCCCAGCCAGCGTGTTTCTGGTCTAGAGGGGTGGGTAGCGCATGGTGCGTGGCCCAGCCAGCGTGTTTCTGGTCTAGAGGGGTGGGTAGCGCATGGTGCGTGGCCCAGCCAGCGTGTTTCTGGTCTAGAGGGGTGGGTAGCGCATGGTGCGTGGCCCAGCCAGCGTGCTTTCTGGTCTAGAGGGGTGGGTATAGCGCATGGTGCGTGGCCCAGCCAGCGTGCTTTCTGGTCTAGAGGGGTGGGTAGCGCATGGTGCGTGGCCCAGCCAGCGTGCTTTCTGGTCTAGAGGGGTGGGTATAGCGCATGGTGCGTGGCCCAGCCAGCGTGCTTTCTGGTCTAGAGGGGTGGGTTAGAGGGTTTTGGTAGCACATGGAGAAAGCGCTGGAGAATATTGGTTCACCGATTGCTTGTTTACTGCCTCTTGTTGAGAAGGCTTGAGGAACAATCCCAGTTGACATTTCATGCAATTATGTCTTATTATATCTTATATGTATAAGTCCACCAATATTTTATAGTCTGTGAGTTCTTGCATCACATTTACGGTAGCTTTGACCCATTTTGGTTCCATGTGTTGCACCATGGCTTTATTTGTTTACTGTGTATTACTGTATAGTTCAGTGGGATGTTGACTTTTGGGTGTGAGGTTGTATTGTGAAGTGCTGGATGTTGTGTTTGACAGGACATTCAGATAGAGGCCTTGCTGATGAGAGCCTGTGAGCCAGTTCTACAGGCCCACTGTCACGTAAGTGTCATCCACCCTCAACCCACGTGTCCCCATTTGTAACCACTTTCAACCTGCCGTCCCTAATTTGGGCAAGTCATTATAGGCCAAAAAGCAGTTCTAGAAGCTCACAATGATGTGTGTTGTGACACACTGTGAGCTATTTTTTTTTTTGGAAAAGTGGTTAAATGAAATAAAAGTTCAGTTAGTAAGAAAAAAACTGCCAACATCTTTTGACCATTAACTGGTCTTCATCAGGGCGAGAATTTTTAACTATGAAAAAGCTATTTGTGTTTATTTGTATGATCCTTTGCTTGGAAGTGAAATGTTGCTGTCGTTTCAAAATATTTGCAAATATTAGAAATGTCGGTTATCGGTGTGTTTTATTTTATTAAAACATTTTTTACGTAGGTATAGGGAATGCCTCCCGCAGAGATTTGCGCTCTATCGATAAAACCTTTATAGTTCTTCTTATATCTCTCGGTGTACTCTGAAACGTGTGTGTGTGTGTGTGTGTGTGTGTGTGTGTGTGTGTGTGTGTGTCAGGATGCTGCTGATAACCAGATGGATACAGGTGAGCTGATGGAGTGTTTGGTCCAGAACAAACATCAGAGAGAGATGAACGACAAATGCTCCGTGGGAGTCACACACTTCCAGCTGGTCAGTGAAGTACAGCCTGTGTGTCTGTCCTCTATGCCCATCTGTCTGTATGACCTCTGTCTGTCTGTCGTTCTGTCTTTTTTTATCCCTTCCCTCTCTGCCTGTCTGTTGCTCTGCCCGTCTGTGTTGGATGTCTTGTATTCTTTGTTTTACTTTGTCTTGTTCATTCACTTGCGCACCTTGTAAGTGCATTTCTGCATTTTCAGAGTTCATCTGATACCATAGAGCACCGAAGTCTGACGTAATTTACACATCCTACTGTTGATTGGTTTAAAAACAAAAAAGTCAAGTCTAAAAATCACGTCAAATATGAACTGTTTCCAAAAAAGAAACAAATAAACAGAGAGAGTTTGTTTATTTTTGGACGATATGAGATGATTTTAAGATGACCCAATGGTTAAGATAAAAAGGAAAGAGTTACGTGACATAATGTGTCTGTGTCTCTCTCGTCCTCTCCTCTCCTACAGATTCAGATGAAAGACTTCCGTTTCTCCTACAAGTTTAAGATGGCCTGTAAGGAGGATGTGCTCAAGTTGTGTCCCAACATCAAGAAGAAGTGAGTCCCTCATTGATTTGAATGCTGATGTTTTATGATTAACATTGCTTCTAGCCCAGGTACTTGTTTGGTGAAAATGAAGGCTAATAATGTTTGGTAGTTGTCTCAGCATGTGTGGACACGGCAATGGCTTCCTCTTTGGTTGTGAGAGCGTTGCCGCCGTGATTTCTGGTCTAGAGGGGCGCTGGGATCACGGCATTGGATCATATTGGTTCACCGATCTGAGCACCCCTCCCCCCTCCGCCCCTCCCCCCCTCCCCTACCCGGTAGAAAACAGTGCACACTGACGTCACCAAATTTGGAGCGACACCCTCTCTGCACTGCAGTTCTCTCCCACTCCTAGACCAGGAAATGTCTCGTTCCCACAGGCTTTTCTTTTCGCCCCATACATCCCATAATAAAACATAATAAAGAATAAAACATACGTATGTTAATCTGCCTGTGGTCATTTATCTTTCCATTCCCACAACCATATACGGAAAAGCATGGCATATTTTGGACATAGTTCGAATGGTGATTAATCATGATTGATACATGTTGTACCTGTTATTAATCTGCTCTGTCTGTCTGTCTGTCTGTCTGTCTGTCTGTCTGTCTGTCTGTCTGTCTGTCTGTCTGTCTGTCTGTCTGTCTATCTCTGTGTGTGTCTCTGCTTGTCAGGGTGGATGTAGTGATCTGTCTGAGCACCACAGTGAGAAATGACACGCTCCAGGACGTCAAGGAACAGCGGGTTTCCCTTAAATGCCGCAAACAGCTGCGTGTGGAGGAGTTAGAGATGGTAGGACCACTCACCCACCCTAGAGGTGGTAGGACCACTCACCCACCCTAGAGGTGGTAGGACCACTCACCCACCCTAGAGGTGGTAGGACCACTCACCCACCCTAGAGGTGGTAGGACCACTCACCCACCCTATAGTGGTGGTAGGACCACTCACCCACCCTAGAGGTGGTAGGACCACTCACCCACCCTAGAGGTGGTAGGACCACTCACCCACCCTAGAGGTGGTAGGACCACTCACCCACCCTATAGTGGTGGTAGGACCACTCACCCACCCTAGAGGTGGTAGGACCACTCACCCACCCTAGAGGTGGTAGGACCACTCACCCACCCTAGAGGTGGTAGGACCACTCACCCACCCTAGAGGTGGTAGGACCACTCACCCACCCTATAGTGGTGGTAGGACCACTCACCCACCCTAGAGGTGGTAGGACCACTCACCCACCCTAGTGGTGGTAGGACCACTCACCCACCCTAGAGGTGGTAGGACCACTCACCCACCCTATAGTGGTGGTAGGACCACTCACCCACTCTATAGAAGTGGTAGGACCACTCACCCACCCTAGAGGTGGTAGGACCACTCACCCACCCTAGAGGTGGTAGGACCACTCACCCACCCTAGAGGTGGTAGGACCACTCACCCACCCTAGAGGTGGTAGGACCACTCACCCACCCTAGAGGTGGTAGGACCACTCACCCACCCTAGAGGTGGTAGGACCACTCACCCACCCTAGAGGTGGTAGGACCACTCACCCATCCTAGAGATGGTAGGACCACTCACCCACCCTAGAGGTGGTAGGACCACTCACCCACCCTAGAGGTGGTAGGACCACTCACCCACCCTAGAGGTGGTAGGACCACTCACCCACCCTATAGTGGTGGTAGGACCACTCACCCACCCTAGAGGTGGTAGGACCACTCACCCACCCTAGAGGTGGTAGGACCACTCACCCACCCTATAGTGGTGGTAGGACCACTCACCCACCCTAGAGGTGGTAGGACCACTCACCCACCCTAGAGGTGGTAGGACCACTCACCCACCCTAGAGGTGGTAGGACCACTCACCCACCCTAGAGGTGGTAGGACCACTCACCCACCCTATAGTGGTGGTAGGACCACTCACCCACCCTAGAGGTGGTAGGACCACTCACCCACCCTAGTGGTGGTAGGACCACTCACCCACCCTAGAGGTGGTAGGACCACTCACCCACCCTATAGTGGTGGTAGGACCACTCACCCACCCTATAGTGGTGGTAGGACCACTCACCCACCCTAGAGGTGGTAGGACCACTCACCCACCCTAGAGGTGGTAGGACCACTCACCCACCCTAGAGGTGGTAGGACCACTCACCCACCCTATAGTGGTGGTAGGACCACTCACCCACCCTAGAGGTGGTAGGACCACTCACCCACCCTAGTGGTGGTAGGACCACTCACCCACCCTAGAGGTGGTAGGACCACTCACCCACCCTATAGTGGTGGTAGGACCACTCACCCACTCTATAGAAGTGGTAGGACCACTCACCCACCCTAGAGGTGGTAGGACCACTCACCCACCCTAGAGGTGGTAGGACCACTCACCCACCCTAGAGGTGGTAGGACCACTCACCCACCCTAGAGGTGGTAGGACCACTCACCCACCCTAGAGGTGGTAGGACCACTCACCCACCCTAGAGGTGGTAGGACCACTCACCCATCCTATAGTGGTGGTAGGACCACTCACCCACCCTAGAGGTGGTAGGACCACTCACCCACCCTAGAGGTGGTAGGACCACTCACCCACCCTAGAGGTGGTAGGACCACTCACCCACCCTATAGTGGTGGTAGGACCACTCACCCACCCTAGAGGTGGTAGGACCACTCACCCACCCTAGTGGTGGTAGGACCACTCACCCACCCTAGAGGTGGTAGGACCACTCACCCACCCTATAGTGGTGGTAGGACCACTCACCCACTCTATAGAAGTGGTAGGACCACTCACCCACCCTAGAGGTGGTAGGACCACTCACCCACCCTAGAGGTGGTAGGACCACTCACCCACCCTAGAGGTGGTAGGACCACTCACCCACCCTAGAGGTGGTAGGACCACTCACCCATCCTAGAGGTGGTAGGACCACTCACCCACCCTAGAGGTGGTAGGACCACTCACCCACCCTAGAGGTGGTAGGACCACTCACCCACCCTAGAGGTGGTAGGACCACTCACCCACCCTAGAGGTGGTAGGACCACTCACCCACCCTAGAGGTGGTAGGACCACTCACCCACCCTAGAGGTGTTAGGACCACTCACCCACCCTAGAGGTGGTAGGACCACTCACCCACCCTAGAGGTGGTAGGACCACTCACCCACCCTAGAGGTGGTAGGACCACTCACCCACCCTAGAGATGGTAGGACCACTCACCCACCCTAGAGGTGGTAGGACCACTCACCCACCCTAGAGGTGGTAGGACCACTCACCCACCCTATAGTGGTGGTAGGACCACTCACCCACCCTAGAGGTGGTAGGACCACTCACCCACCCTAGAGGTGGTAGGACCACTCACCCACCCTAGAGGTGGTAGGACCACTCACCCACCCTATAGTGGTGGTAGGACCACTCACCCACTCTATAGAGGTGGTAGGACCACTCACCCACCCTATAGTGGTGGTAGGACCACTCACCCACTCTATAGAGGTGGTAGGACCACTCACCCACCCTAGAGGTGGTAGGACCACTCACCCACCCTAGAGGTGGTAGGACCACTCACCCACCCTAGAGGTGGTAGGACCACTCACCCACCCTATAGTGGTGGTAGGACCACTCACCCACCCTAGAGGTGGTAGGACCACTCACCCACCCTAGAGGTGGTAGGACCACTCACCCACCCTAGAGGTGGTAGGACCACTCACCCACCCTAGAGGTGGTAGGACCACTCACCCACCCTATAGTGGTGGTAGGACCACTCACCCACCCTAGAGGTGGTAGGACCACTCACCCACCCTAGAGGTGGTAGGACCACTCACCCACCCTAGAGGTGGTAGGACCACTCACCCACCCTATAGTGGTGGTAGGACCACTCACCCACTCTATAGAGGTGGTAGGACCACTCACCCACCCTAGAGGTGGTAGGACCACTCACCCACCCTAGAGGTGGTAAGACCACTCACCCACCCTAGAGGTGGTAGGACCACTCACCCACCCTATAGTGGTGGTAGGACCACTCACCCACCCTATAGTGGTGGTAGGACCACTCACCCACTCTAGAGGTGGTAGGACCACTCACCCACCCTAGAGGTGGTAGGACCACTCACCCACCCTAGAGGTGGTAGGACCACTCACCCACCCTAGAGGTGGTAGGACCACTCACCCACTCTATAGAGGTGGTAAGACCACTCACCCACCCTAGAGGTGGTAGGACCACTCACCCACCCTAGAGGTGGTAGGACCACTCACCCACCCTAGAGGTGTTAGGACCACTCACCCACCCTAGAGGTGTTAGGACCACTCACCCACCCTAGAGGTGGTAGGACCACTCACCCACCCTAGAGATGGTGGTCCAGCCTTGCAGAGACTTCAAACTTGCTTGAGAACACCTTGCTTCCCAACACTTTAAATATCATTGCTTTGTTATTTTTGGTTCTGTCACCAAACATATTGATACTTCTCAGCTGGAACTTAAAACTGCAAACTAATTATGTGTGCTGTGTATAAAAACAAGCTAAAAAGCAGGTCATCTCCTCTCCTCAGTCTGAAGACATCCGTTTGGAGCCAGAGTTATACGACTCCTGTAAGACGGACATCAACCGCCTGTGTTCCAATGTGAATTTTGGTAATGCCCAGGTGAGTCTTGTACAAATGCATACAATCAGCAACTGTTGACGTGCACACCAATAGCATGATTACAGCGGACAATGAGTCGGTTAAAGGGAAATCTTTTTTTCAATGATACATCGGTTTCAGGATATCCAAATGATTGTAACACAACATATTGTAGACGTGGGGTTGGTGTAAGGTGAAGGAGGGGAGGGGGCGGAGTGGAGTGTGGAATAGTTCGGACGGTTCTTCACAGCCCAGAAAGACCGCACGGATGAAGGTGCAAATTGTGATATCAAAGTTTTTAACCAGCCGTTAAATGCTGGTTAATGATAATGTAGAAATTCTTTGCAAACAAGATGACAAAGATTGAGCTTTGAGCTAATCCGCCCGGCTACACTCAGCTGCTCTGCCTGGATTCTCTTCTCTTTCCAAGCACAAGCATGTCATAAACCATCTTGTGTGATGAGAGAGATGAGATGAGAGAATATAGAGCAGGGGTGGGAAATTCTTTTTTCCAAGGGGCCGCATTAGAAACAGGAAATATTTTGGAGGGCCGGGCCAAAAGGCTGAACTTAATTATGCATAATAATAATATTTCTATATAAAAAGCAGTAAATGGCCATTTATGATGATGTACAATAAGAGCGCCCCTCATTTCACATGGGTGTGATTTCTTTACTTTGTACTTGCATGCTTGAGACGTTTCCTTTCCCAGTTGAAAACTATGTTTTTGTTTAAGTTACAAGTCATGTAAATACTAGCATTTTATTTTAACAATGAGAACATTAGAGGTAGCTCTTTTAATAGTTGTTCTTCCATACGGAGGACCCTGGAGGTGCCACTTTCACAACCCACATGGCGCACTGCTTAGCCTACTATCAGCGTGAGATGAAACCGCAGCTATGTCCGCCTACAGGAAATACGTAGGCTGCGACCATGAGACCCGCTACGGCATTGGTCTATAAGTGAGATGAGATGAGATGATGATGAGATGAGATATACTTTATTGTCCCACAAGGGGAAATTTGTCTTGGGCAAAAGTGCATTAGTACATACATCAACGCTTTTTAAAACAGACAGACAATACAAAAAAGACAATACACAGTAGCAGCAAAGTACAAGTCACAAGAGTATCACAAAAGAAGTGCAAGTTGCAATAAGAGAAGGTATATAATATAAAAAAGTGTATTCACAGTTTATAGTACACAATCCCAGTAAAGTGCAAAAATAACTGATGAAGGTCAAGAAGTCCCTTCCCCACTAAGAACTATGAACTATGTGGCGGTTGTTTAGTAGAACAATTGAAGTGGGAACAAAATAAAGTTTGAAGCGGTTGCTCTTGCAACGACACGCTCTGTAGCGTCTACCAGAGGGTAACAGCTCATACTCTGAAGATAATATATGTGAAGGATCAGACAACACTCTATTTGACAGACTGAGCACCGTTTTCTCAAAGATTGTCTGAAGAGATGGAGAATCTTTCCTACCAATTACCTTCATGGCTGTTTTTTCCATTTTAGCTATTCTAGATTTGAGCTGGACAGAGAGTGTCCCAAACCAAGCTGACATGCCATATCTAATAATGCTACCTAGCACTGCATCATAGAAGGTTGACATGACTCCCTTGCTCACACCAAAGAGCCTGAGCCTGCGGAGAAAGTGCAAGCGTTGTGCCAATTTGGCACACAGATAGTCCACATGGACATTCCATTTGAACTGGTTGTCCATTTGGATCCCCAGGTACTTGTATGATACAACCTGCTCAATTTGCGTGCCCCCCATGACCACTGGGACATGGATGTGGACACCTTTTGGATCGAAGATCATCTCTTTGGTTTTTGTGGTGTTTAACATAAGGTGGCTATTATCACACCAGTCTTTAAAGTTATTGATCTCACTGATATAACCCACCGGGTGTTCAACACCCCTCAACAGGCTGACTATTACAGTATCATCAGAAAATTTCAAGATGAAATTGTTTGGCTGAGTGCTTCTGCAGTCATTTGTGTAAGCGGTGAAAAGAAATGGTGAACTCACCCCCCCTTGTGGCACACCTGTGCTACACAATTTAGAGCTTGAGAGTACTGAGTTCACCTTTACCTGTTGAGATCTGTTTGTTAACATGGAGTGGAACCATCTAATGATGAATGGATTTACATTCATGTTATTTAGCTTTTTGACAAGTAACAGAGGGCTTACAGTATCAAAAGCAGAACTGAAGTCTGCAAAAAGGACACGAGCATACGCCTTTGGCTCCTCCAAGTGCTTGCTAATTAAATGGGTTATACTGACTACAGCATCCTCTGTGCTGCGCCCAGCCCTGTAAGCGAATTGTAAAGGATCCATGAAGGAAGCCACCTGAGACTTAAGTGAGTTCACGATAATTCTCTCAAAACATTTCATAACCCCACAAGTTAAAGCAATAGGTCTGTAATCTTTGTTCACAGAGGGACAAGATACTTTGGGAACAGGAATTATTAGTGACTTTTTCCAGATATCAGGAACCATGTGTTTGTCTACAGACTTTTTTAACAACAAGGCAGGCAAACCATCAGGCCCTGTTGATTTTTTGTTGCATACCCTGCTAAAGACACTCTGGACCTGTTTAGGATCAATGAGAAGTCGATCAGAAGCATTACACATGATAGAATCAATATTAAAGTCCACAGACTCCTGCTCTGAGGAGTCAGTGTCATGACGGAGGAAAAAGTCATTCAATTCATTGGCTTTTGCTAGTTCATCCAGTGTAGCAATGGGATTTCGGTTTGTGTTCATGTTCGTTATTTTTTTCATATGATCCCATAGACCCTTAGTGTTCATGGTGCCGACACTTTCCTCCAGTGCAGCTCGGTGGTTTCTTTTGGCCTGGGACAACATCCGATTTAGCTCCCTTTGGGCCACAGCCATGCCCCCCCTGTCCCCATTTTTAAAAGCCACTTTCTTGCTGTTAATACAGGCTTTCACCTCCTTGGTGATGTAGGGCTTGTTGTTAGGGAAGTGGCGAATGGACTTTTTAGGGACGACATTGTCCACACAGAAGTTAATGTAATCCGTTACAGTCTCTGTAGCCTCGTTCAGTTCAAGATCATGAAAAATGCTCCAGTCTGTGCATAGGAAGCAGCCCTTAAGAGCCTCCACACTGTCCTCTGACCACTGTATCACAGTTTTTTGGACAGGCTTACTGGACTTTAACACAGATTTGTGGGCATGAGCTGGACAGTCGAGTGATCCGAGTTGGCAAGAGGAGGGAGAACCTTGGCTCTGTACGCATTTTTTATGTTGCCATAACATTTGTCTAGCACATTTTTATTCCTTGTGCCACATTTGACATACTGGTGAAACCCAGGTAAAACTGGCTCCAGTCTACAGTGGTTTAGGTCCCCCAGTACGAAGATTGGGGCTCCAGGCGTACGTTGCATTTGTGCGTGTACACAGTATGCTAGTCTGTTTGCAGCTCTAGCTGCATTAGCGCTAGGCGGTACATAAGCTACACAAATAATAATATTGCCAAATTCCCTCGGAAGGTAGAACGGTCTCATAGAGAGACAAAGCAGTTCAACGTCCGGGTCACAGTATTTCTCTCTGATCGTGTATTGGCTGCACCAACTGTTACTCACATACACACTGAGTCCTCCTCCTTTGGATTTCCCAGATGTAGCCTCCCGATCCGCCCGTGTTGATGAGAAACCCTCCAGCTCCAGCATGGAGTTCGGTATATCCTCCCGTAGCCACGTTTCGGTAAACACCAAGATATTAGCCTCCCGGTACTCGTGGCTAAATCTTGTGTGTACGCGGAGCTCATCCATTTTGTTTCGAAGTGACCGCACGTTGCTCAAGATGATTGAAGGCAGCGGAGGTTTGTTTGTTTGTTTGTTGTCGAAGACAGTGTGCGGGATCTCAGCTCTGGAACTGTATATCTTTATCTAAAACAGGGTTCAGGGTTTCATGCCCCTTCAAGTGTTTACAGGTGTACAGTTGTGTTAACGTGATTATTCTAATAACCTATTATTCACATGGTTTATTGGTCAATCGTGACATTGTGTTCTCTATTCAGCAATGTTTTTACATCTTAAAATCTCTCTCTCTCTCTCTCTCTCTCTCTCTCTCTCTCTCTCTCTCTCTCTCTCTCTCTCTCTCTCTCACAGATGATAGAGTGTTTGAAGGAGAATAAGAAGCAGTTATCTCAGCGTTGTCATCAGAGGATCTTCAGACTGCAGGAGGTGGAGATGAGCGACCCAGAACTGGACTACCAGCTCATGAGAGTCTGCAAGCAGATGATCAAGGTGTGTTATTTGACCGTAAGAATGTAGACAAGAGAGAGAGAGAAGGAACAGATATTTAGAAATACAGGATTTAGTAATAACATAAAATGTTCAGCTCACAATAAAGTGCTTTATTCATGAGAACATGAATAAACCTAGTCAAAGCAGGTACATGTGGACAATTAGAAAAGTGTGTGTGTGTGTGTGTGTGTGTGTGCGTGTGTGCGCAGAGGTTCTGTACGGATGCAGATGCCAGAAACGTCCTTCAGTGTCTCAAACAGAATAAGAACAGCGAGCTAATGGACCCCAAGTGTAAACAAATGATCACCAAGAGACAAATCACACAGAATACAGGTAAACACACACACACACTAGAGATACAATCAATAAAAATCAACTACATTTATAACTGTGTGTGTATTAAGCAATATTACACGAGAGGGTGTGGTTTAACGTGATTATTGCCACGACAGTGATGCGGTAAGGAACAAGACGAAGTCGAGTTCCGCAAGCATCACTGAAGTAATATTGCAATTATGCAACAGTTACCCTTAAAACTAAGAAAATATTTATTTATTTTTCATTTTTGAATGACAGATGTAGTCACTACGACCACAAATGTCCCAAGAAACTAGCTAGCCTAGCCACTGAGTTTGCTAGCGCTCTGGGAAAACAGAGCAGCTGAATTCTTTGTTTTGATTAGGTGGTGAATGGTGCTGGTTTGATCCACGGCTAGAAGCCGTTTCAACCAATCGCATTGCTTCCTCGAAATGACCTGTTGTATAATGCGTGTCAGACTACAGGTTGAATCCCGTGCTGAGGAAGGCGTGTCGGGCGGACATCCCCAAGTTCTGTCAGAGCATCCTGAACAAAGCCAGTGACGATTCCGAACTTGAGGGACAAGTTATATCCTGTCTTAAACTCAAATATGCGGACCAGGTTTGTCGGCAGGCTACATTAATTTTCCTTTTTACATCTCTTACCACTTATTTTTCTTCCCAATTTAGTCGTTTATGCCAATTGATTCCTCCCCGTACACATGTCTGTGTTGTCGCTCACTGCTGTTCAGTATCCTACTGGCTCACCTGCCAGTGAGGAGCCCCCACCAGGAGGACATATAGCCTTGGTCCTACTCCTCCTGCAATGTTCCCTCTAACGTGAGCACACCCGCACGACTCAGGAACAACCTGCGTATAACAGTGTATTGTAATTGTAGTTGCGTTGCTAAATGCTAACTTTGCCAAGTCATTGCATCGTGTGTGCGAGCGCCCGCGCACACACACACACACACACACACACACACACACACACACACACACGTTGACTCATTTAAGCCTGTTGTTTATGTAGACCTACACACCATTTTGTCAACATCTATTAAATATAAATAAAGTTTATTATTATTATTCCTCTACATGTGTTCAGATAGCTACAGTATAATACTGAATAATAATGGGTATGCCCTTTTCTTTTTTTTATGTAACTGCCCCTATAGTTTATTAAAAGTAATGCACCTGTTACTTATTGTCTCCACCAGGCCGAAGGCATGTGGGGAGAGTATGTTTTGCACTCCGTCCGTCCGCGTGTCCGTCCGTCCGTGTGTGTGTGTGTCCGTGTGTCCGTGAACAGCTAATCTCGGCCACCGTTAACCCGGTCGATGCCATATTTTGCACACACACTCCCTGGATGCCAACGATGAACCTCTGCCCCAAACTTTCCAGAACAGCCTGTTATAGCGCCACCAGGAGGCCGCTTTGTGCAAAACAAGTTTTTGCACAGTACACCTACAGATTTTGTCCAAACATCACGCAAATTGGTACAGTCTCTCTAGAGCCATTCAACGAAACAGGTCTTTCAGATTTCTCACACTCCATCCTGATTGGTTAAGATTGGCTTCCAAAGTTCACAGGAGTGCTCAGTTTCAAACAAAATGCTGCAAATCATGAACACATCGCGTGATTTCCGTGAAATTGTGCACCCACATTCCCACTAGGCCGAGGACGAAATGCCACATGAACAATTTCAACTCAGCCTATAACTGCTATAACTGGCCAAAAAGTGTTTTTACCTCTAACTGCACAGATCTGTGGATAACCTGGTGGAGACTTGTGCCCAGAAGGGCACTTTTTCTAGTTCTATATGTTTGAGTAAGCCACGAGATGAGCATAATGTACGATGTGCGCTCATCATATGTTGCTCAGCAGTTGTTCAAGTTGTGCTCAGAAGTGTTTGCTCAGACCGATGACACGTTAGAGAGAACATTGCGCAAAAAAACATTTCAAGTTTTTTTTTTGTGGCTTTCGCCTTTTTTATAGAGGGTAAGTAAGTAAGTAGGCTGACAGTAAGTAAATACAGGTGAAATAACGTGTGTGTGTGTGTGTGTGTGTGCGTGTGTGCGTGTGCGTGCGTGTGCGCGCAGAGGTTGTCTCCAGATTGTGAGGACCAGATAAGGGTGATCCTGCAGGAGTCTGCTCTGGACTACAGACTGGATCCACAACTCCAGATCCACTGCACCGAAGAGGTACATGAAAACGCACGCATGCACCTCGCGCACGCACAGAAATAAGTACAGTAAACTGCAAAACATGTGGTTCCTGTCATCTCTTCCTCGCTGTAGATCTCCAGGTTGTGTTCCGAGGAGGCTGCAGCTCAGGAGCAGACGGGTCAGGTGGAGGAGTGTCTGAAAGTCAACCTGCTGAAGATCAAACAGGACGCCTGCAAGAAGGTCACTGCACGACACCGCCTACAACTCTAATAAACAGCCCATTTTTATGCGGGAACCCCTTTTGGTGTTTTAAACATTATGTTATAACTTCCTATTGAAAAATAAGCAGTTCTAAAACAGTTAGTCCCAATACTTGATTCTGATTGGCTGGTTACCATCACGTGACCGTTGTAAATTTCACCGATAACCCACACCTTCAATCACTTTTTATATCATTCGCAGCTGATTCCGCATCTCCGTAGCTGTACTGGGGAAGGGGAGCACTTGATTGCCTTACCAACCCATGCCGTGCGGGCGTCTAAGCACCGCCCGGCTCATATGACTGTGAATGTGTGGCTCCAGGCAGCCCCGTAAAGACATCAAGCGCTATTCTCCCGTCGCATAGTCTACTTGCCGAGCAAAACAAGGAAGTGATGTGGCTCGCTCTGGTGGCGCAAAGCGTAGCTACCTTTGTGAATTTAATAGTTTTATTAGGTTAATATTACTATATGTTTGTAACCGTTTTAGAAAAGCAATAAGCCACTCGAGGCTTCTGGAGGGTCCCTGGAACAACATATTTTCAGATGGGGGGGTCGGAGGCCAATTACAGATCATTTTTGGGGTCCTTGACATGAAATATTGAGTGATATTTAGTGATATGGGATTTAGAAGACATTTGTTTTCAGGCCTAAATGGGTTAAAAGTAGTTCCCCCCCATTGTTGACGATTTGACTGATGTTCTTGTGTCTTCCCAGGAGGTGTTGACCATGCTGAAGGAGAGTAAGGCGGACATCTTTGTTGACCCGGTCCTGCACACAGCCTGTGCTCTTGATCTGAAACATCACTGTGCTGCCATCACTCCAGGCAGAGGACGCCGTTAGTACTCCCTTACTGTAAACCAGTAGTTCCCTTAGTGGGGTCCGGACCCCCCCCCCCCCCCCCCCTCCTTGAGGGAGTTCCAGGGGGTCCCCAGCTAGATGATAGTTTGGAACCAAATGGACCCTTATATGGGTCTGTAACTCTGAGAGTGTACAAAATGGAACCAAACGCTTTTTGGTTCCATTTGTATGTTAGAAATGTTTAGCCCATTCTGGGCGGGGTTCCCTATTTGTACCTTACCCCCTCAGGCCGGGAACCCATATTGGGGTTCTGTACAGTATGTACAGTATTCAAAAATGTAAAATTTTTGATTCTGCTATATCAATATTTGAAGTTTTTCAGAAACCTTAGGTCAGGATTTAGAGGCGTTTTTAGAATCGGCCTTAGGCCTGAATGGGTTAGTATGGGTCCCCAGCATGTAGAAACTGCCGGATGCTAACTTGCATATGTTGAGCAATTTTCATAATGGGCATAATATCTGACCATACCATTAACCATTACCATTAAAAATGCATCATGCTTTATGTAGCATGTGACTTGTCAAACTAGGGGTTTTTCATGATGCTGAATCCATTCCAAGCATTAGTTTTGCAAAAGACACTCCTTAGGCTAAAACGGCCATAGCCGTAATCACAAATGTGATGATGTCAGCACATTAGCTATGGTCGTTTATAGCCCAAGGAGTGTTTTTTTGCTAAACTAATGCTTGGAATGGATTCAGCATCATGAATACCCCCTAGATTTTTCTTTCATTTCATTGACATTACTGGGAGAGAAAAAATCATTGGATTTTGTTATTGATACATGAAAAGTTTTTTGGGAATGTTTTTTGAAAATGTTTTGATCTAATAATAATTAAAAACCAAACGTAGGAAGCAATTGAAGTAAGGGGACCCATAACAATGGGTCCCGACCCACTGTTTGGGGAAACGGTGGATTAGAGGTCCGTTGGTAAATAAAGGCTTGTGTTTTGGTAAATGGATCCAATAAGTGATATCAATTAGTATGTACTGTGTATTCACCAATACAAGCTGGAGTGTCTTTGTATGGAGAAAAGCTTTCCCAGCCGTCCTAAATAATATTTCGCCGTCTCTTTCCTTGTGTCCATTAACCCTTTCCCTGCAGAGATGTCTTGTCTGATGGAGGCGCTGCAGGACAAGCGAGTGCGTCTGCAGCCAGAGTGTAAGAAAAGACTACAGGATCGCATAGACATGTGGAGTTATGCCGCTAAGGTAAACTAACCCTTTTATTATTAGAATTATAGAAAAATAATAAAAATGATTAGAAAAAGTATGGAATGTCATCTTGAAATTCCAAATGTGTAGGAAGTTCTAGGAAAATGTGTAGGAACCCTGTATAAGTATTACGGTAATGATTTCACCTATTTCTGTTATATTGCCCAAAGTTTTGCATTCTGCTGCTCCTCATACAGTCATCCTGCAACACAATCTATTCTATATTGGAGAAGTTGTCACATGGCGCAAAAGATGTGCGCAAGATGTGCCACTAGCCAATGAAAAGATGTGCGCATGTGGCGACAAGCCAATGAAAAACAGTTTGCAACCCCGACGGATTAGACAGATCGCGTTTGTTATTTCGCTACTGCCAGTACTTCTGATTGCACACACACACACACACACACACACACACACACACACACACTACCCCGTGTCCCACACACACACAACACTGCCGCGTGGATTTAAGCTGTCAAACCTATTTTGTCCTGAACTGTGCAGCTGATATATATACAGCATTGTCATATTTAAAAGGCGCTTTATAGCTTCTCTCAGCTCAAAGCGTGTATGAATAAGGAGATAAATGAACAGCTGACGTCGGTGGGAGAGGACGTCAGGTGTGTGTGTGTGTGTGTGTGTGTGTGTGTGTGTGTGTGTGTGTGTGTGTGTGTGTGTGTGTGTGTGTGTGTGTGTGTGTGTGTGTGTGTGTGTGTGTGTGTGTGTGTGTGTGTGTGTGTGTGTGTGTGTGTGTGTGTGTGTGTGTGTGTGTGTGTGTGTGTGTGTGTGTGTGCGAGCGAGCGAGAGGGAGGGAGGTAAACAGTCAGCAACACGTTAAATTTCTACTTCTACTAAAGAAAGAGGCAGCGATGGAGTCATAAGACCATATCCATAAATTCTGGGACATAAATTGCGCAAAATACTGTTAAACATGACGGCATCAGCCTGCTGCATCCTCCTAGCTGTTGTGTGCTAAGCTAAATCATCATACAGAACCACAACAGTCAACACGGCATTGACCAGGGTTGCCACATTGACTGAGAGGGAAACAAGCAACCAGGTCTATGAAAATGTTAACAGGCCAGATCAAGTCAGAAAATCCGAAAAAGTCAGAAAATAAATCTAGAATAAGCAACAATATTGCTGACTGTCAAGCATCATTGTCCAATGTTGTTTTAGAGCAGTGGTTCTCAAACATTTTCATGTCATGGACCACTAATATTCTATATATATTTATAATATATATTTACTATATATATTTACTATATATACACACCGGTATAAATACCGGGCAGTGTCTATGAGCCATAACGTGTTGACTACACTACACTACACAAGGACACATAATAATAACTAATAACCCATCCGTTACTACATGTGGAGTCAACTCCTGCAATTTCCTTCTTCCCATAGTGCGCGGCAAAGTAACTCTGGGACGAAATTCTAGTATATACATATAATATTGGTGTAGGGGCACGGTGGCACAGTCGCTAGCGCTGTTGCCTCACAGCTAGAAGGTCCTGGGTTCGATTCCCCGGGGGGGGGGGGGGGGGGGGCGTGTTCTCTCCTCTGCGTCATCAGTGCCCATACCCATATGGGTGGGGTTGGCAAAAGGGCCTTTCTGTGTGGAGTTTGCATGTTCTCCCCGTGTCCACTTGGGTAGGTATCCTCACAAAAAACATGCAGTAATCCTGGTCTTTAAACTACCTCCCCCTGGTCAGCCTGATGGAGGGGAAAGGAACTGGTTACTTGGAATAACGTGTTCCTTCACTACGTCCAACCGGAGAACCAGGTGAGAACAGGCTTGGATAGAAGGAGAGAAAGAGGGAGTGCAGCGACCAGGATTACATTAGACAATAATTGACACTGGGTGGAAAAAAATGGGTTACAAAAATCGTGGGATAAAAATGTAAGGGGGAAAAAAGTAAGCTGCCAAATCGACCGGCTTCATCTGAAATGTTCTGCATGTATATTTCTGAGTGATATGTTTCATAGTTTAATTGATATTAATTTATAGTGGTGCATTACGCATGTCCGATGTGTGTGTTTAGCAAAACGTCAATAAATCTAAATAGTGCTTCCCAATAAAAGTAAAAAAAAAAAAAAAAGAAATCACACCCATGTGAAGTGAGGGGCGCTCTTATCATCGTACATCATCTCATTCCGGTCAATGTTTGTGTTGGGACAAAGTTTGTGTTTGTGAACACACACTAAAAGATACAAAAAAATGTCAGTAAAATAACTAAACATCTGCAGTATCTAGCTTGTATTATCTATCTATAAATTAAATTCAAACCTGGCCAACCGATCCACTTAATTTAACTTGGCGTGTTCGCTGTGAATCAAACTGTGTGTTGTGCAGAGCAGGCATCTGGTTGGACCCTGCATTTCCAGCTTGCATAATTCTCGACTTAACGCTCCAGAGTAAGCCTGGTGTAGTACATCTATAAAATTCCACAAATCTGTGTTTCTTTGTGCCCAAATATGGAGATGACTGTCGTTATACGCGTCTCGGGTCCACTGGGAGAGATGAACTAGGAAATCATGTGGATCTTGGGATCCACACAGGAACGACGTGACTCCCATCTCGGACTTCATGTCATCTGTGATATACAGTAATATGACACATATACAGTAATGATATACAGTAAGACTTCCTTTCATACAATTAAAGCTAAATATTTCAAAAGGTGTAAAACGTGTGACAATAAGTGGGGGTACTCACTTCCGTGGCCTACTCGCAGGGTATACAAAGCATGGCACTGATGGGTCCAGCATTTCTCAAGGTTAACAAACATGGACAAACATGTACAATACAAAGACACCCACAGAGACCCTCTGAAAATACGGCTAGCCTCTTGGGATTCCAACCAGATGTCTGAACAGCAGGTCCTGGTTGCACTGTTTATTCTTGGTGAATTCGTCACTCCTCCCCTTGTCCAGCTTGGTCTTCTTCCTCTCTCGAGTCAGGTATCTGTAGCAATCTGTACTCTGGATTGAGTTAAAGACCTAATGAATAAAGGGGCTAATGCAGACGAGGCTAAAACAAGCACACTGAGGGGATAAAGGATAAGCAAAGCGTGCAGAATCTGGAGCATTGTTCCCAGCAGAGCGCTATGTTGCTACAGATTCTCTTTCAGCGTTTCTGTGCGTGTCTCTCTCTCGTTGTCTCCCTACGCAGGTCTCTCTAGATCGGTATGACTCGTCTTAACTCTCATTGTCTGTCTATACAAACATATCACACCCTCCCTACATAGGTAACCATCTAAGGGCATTAAGGCCCTACAAACGCCTTTATGTAGGCTGACCGGGTTGTGGTCTGACCTCACCAACAAACACAAACTTGCCTAACTACATTCACGATTTGCGCAGGTGAACACATGTTGTCGAGATTAGGTGCTCGCAAAACAAAGGGCATGTTTTTAATATTGTGTATTTCACCTCCAGGTGGCGCCAGCGGAGGGTTTCTCAGACTTGGCCGTGCAGGTGATGACCTCGCCCTCCAAGAACTACATCCTGTTGGTGATGGCGCTGAGCGTGTGCATCCTCTTCCTGGTGGGCCTGCTGTGCGGCCGCGTCACCAAACGCGTGACTCAGGAACTCAAAGATAGGTAGAGAGAGAGAGGAGGGGGACCCCCTGCTCTGGAAAAGACCCCCCCCCCCCCCCCGCCCGGCACCCAAAGCCTCCTCTCACCTCACTGGGGCCCCGGTGAGGTGAGAGGGAGGACGGTTTGAACTCCAACCACCTCCTCCTCAGAAGCACCGACGTCTGTGTGAGCAGCCACTGGGCACAGTGCCAAGTGCCAACTCCTGCGTATGGATTTGCTTTTTGATCCTGTCCTGCTGTTGCTGAAGCCTAATGGTTAAATGTGTCGTTCTGCTGTAGAGGCCCTCCTACCTCTTTCTCCCTCTTTCTCTCTCCCTCTCTGAATTAACACAGGAAGATGCAGGAACATGTTTTTTCTAGAACCTTGTAGCTGTGCATCTTTTGAACTACTGACTGACCCTGCTGTAACTATGAGCAAGCGTTCTTTTACTGACTGGGGGGGGGGGGGGGGTTCGGACCGAAGGTGTGCATCCGTCCGGTGATTTCTAAGTTTCAGCTTCTCTGATTACTGACGGTCAAACAAGCGCGCTTTGTCGCTTTCTCTTATAAGAATGGAATGAGTTGAAGTCAGGTGTTGGGGAGTGGGGAGGGGTCCCCCGTCTTCCCCCGTCCAGTTGTCATGTGAAGGAGGCATTGATGGAACACGAAGTCCTGGGAGGTTCCTGCCACATGTTAAAGTCCCATGAGATCGAGGCTCTCTGTTTCTCTATAATGCGGTGCCTCGCTGCCAGCTTCACGGAGGGTTTTTGGGCTCCTGAAATGTAAAAAGAAAAAAAGATCACCCTCGTTTTCACTCATGGTTCCACGTTGATCACAGTCCCCCCCCTGCTCCCCAGGTTTAGAGCGCTTCAGGTCCAGGCAACTGACTACTGAAAGACACCAGTTGATGAGGACGGTGATAACGGCGACGATGATGAAATCCTATGCCAAACAGTCCGTCCCCTCTGCATCGTTGGGATTTTGAGTGGACATTTTCATTCAGAAGTTTTTATCTAAATGCTAACTGAATCATTGCACTTTTTCATTTTTTGTTTGATTGTTTTTTTGCCTTATTTATTGTTTACTAATGATTGATACTGATTTCAGTTGAACTGTGTGTGTGTGTGTGTGTGTGTGTGTGTGTGTGTGTGTGTGTGTGTGTGTGTGTGTGTGTGTGTGTGTGTGTGTGTGTGTGTGTGTGTGTGTGTGTGTGTGTGTGTGTGTGTGTGTGTGTGTGTGTGTGTGTGTGTGTGTGTGTGTGTGTGTGTGTGTGTGTGTGTGTGTGTGTGTGTGTACCTTGTAGTTGTACACTGTAGGTGTTTGCATGGAGGCATGCACACTCTGTCAGACGATCCTCACTAGCCATTCTCACTCACCATGAGTTTAAATGACCCTATCGACTAGTGATGCATGGGTCAACCCACCAAGTTGACCCGCAGGTCGGGTGGGTTTGGTTAAGCGTAAAATATCACAGGTTCTGACGGGCGGGTCAACACACACATACTGTACATGTGTTTCAGAGTTCAAGGCTTCATGGATGAGGGTTTTTTGCGCCGGTGCCAATTTCTTTTTTCTTTTTGGCTGAATGAATCAGAAAAGTATAACAGGGCAGGGCATTGTTAAAGGTTACAATGATACAAAGTGAGCCAAAACAAAGTAGGATGTGGGAGAGATTCAAGCAGGTTATCCTCTCGAATGTTAGCTGCTTGAGTCGTGAGATTTTTGACAAAAATGATGGCCATAATACTGGTACCTGCATTGGCATTCATGTAGTGTGCCCACATGCCCAGCAGCAAGTCCACTCAACATGTGTAGTGTAGAACAGGTTTGGCTGTGGCTTGATGAAAGGCTCTGATCGATGCTAACTGATTGGTCTGAATCCTTGGCAATGGTTACTGCAAATGAATGTGATTGAAGCAGGCTTCAATCACAAGGCTTCAATCACAGGCTTCAATGCATGTCATGAACTTTTTAATGTTTTCACAGCTCATTCAACAGCACTTGTTTGCATAAGATGACCCCGATAGATCTATGACCCTCTTAACGGCTTCCTACAGTCTCTGTACCTACTGTACCGTTAGAACAATCTTTTGGGGGCATTTTCTCTCCTTCACCCTATTGAACACATTGTGATTGGATACGTAATACGTATACATCGTGTGAAAGGGAGACGTAATGGTGCTTTTTTCACATCTAGAAGCGAAATAGTACGGCCAGAGTGTTCACATAATTGGTTATGTCTAAATGAAACTTTAAAATAAAACTACTTTCACGTCGTGGGTTGTGAAACTTTAAAATAAAACGTGTGACTATATCGCTGAGAGAGGGTGTAAATTATGCTGTGGCATACATGTGGATCTGGGATGTCTTGTTGTGGCCAGTCAGTAACAACACAAGTCATTGTTACTTACAGTCTCAGCCCAATCTAACCTCTTTGACCTAACCTAAAGTATAAGTATATTCATTGCAACTACATTTTTAAAATGTAAAAGAAAAATAGATATGTGGGGAATTTTCTTCTTAACCTACTGGCAACGTCCATTGGTGAGACTGTAACCCCGGACATGCTCACAGCTTTCATATCATCTATTTCATTTAATAACACCTGGTTGTTTTAGTTATCACTGCAAGATTGTGGAAGAAGAAAACACCAGGGACTTCTTCTACTTCTACTGAAGTCAAATGCACTTATTCAGTTCCCAGTTTTCAAATGTAATTGGAGGTTTGTTGCCCCTATGAGGCCCTCACATCTAGAGCCTCTACGAGGCCCTCACACTGCCGATTCCGACCTGTACTGAATCATAGTGTTGGGGGGGCTTGTCAGAGTATCCGTTGTACCTACCTGCCTGTGTCACTTTTATGCCCATATATCGAGATCGCTAACAGTCAGTCCTTGTCCCTTCTATGCCCATACTGTATATGCCTATATATATGGATTGGACATATTATCGTCAGATCAGCGGTTCTGGAGAACCCGGTGCCCCGTTGTCTGCCTCGACAACGGGCACCTTGAGTTCCTTGCCGATGTGCACGCCAAGTTTGAAGCCGGTCGGTCCGATATGTGCACATCACATGACGATCTGTGGCCCTGGATAACCGGATCTCCATGTATGCCGTTTATTTATGTCTTGAGTCAGAGCAATCTGGGGCCCAACGGCAAAAAAACAAAACAAAACACCGCCACCCTGTGCTGTTTCACATAATCTGTTCTTGAGAGATTAGATTCAGATTGTCGTGGCCGTGGTCCTCCCATTAGCCAATTGGAATAGGATAATAGTCTAATGGCATGGCCTCTGTCCTCTGACCTCTGATTGGACAACATGGCCTCTGTCCTCTGACCTCTGATTGGACAACATGGCCTCTATCCTGATTGGACAGCATGGCCTCTGTCCAATCGTGAACTACTATAAGTACTAGGCTATCTATAGCTGTTGCCAGACCCGGGCAGACAGGCACAGCCGTTTTCCACTGTCTGCCGGCGTCTTTTCCGGGTTTTTAGACGGCTGTTGGATGGAAATGAAGCTCCACCCACGCGGCAGAATGCCGCTGGGGAAAGCGTTTCCGGGAATCTGGCCGTCGCGGCATTCAGCCTCATGTGTGGAGCTTTTTTTTCCATCCGCCAGCTGTCTAAAAACCTGGAAAAGACGCTGTCCGACAGCGGAAAACGGCCGCGCCTGTCTGCCCAAGTGTGGAAACACTGTATGTGTGCAGTTTGTGAACAAAGTCGCACAGATCCTCCTTCCTCACTTGGCCAGATGCAAGTAGTCATCTTTATAAATATTAAAACTGACGTAAGTGATATTCTTTTGTTAATCATTGCTATCGAATGTCTGTTCAGTAATGGAGCAATATCTCTTTACGTTTTTTAGGTTGGGATACTAATTTCATCCAATCAGGAGAGAGAACTCATACAGGATAAACTACATTTGCAGAAAAATGTGAACTGCAACACTATGAACATGAAGCTGATAAATGGGCTCTTTCCTGAAAGGATACATTTGGTGATCCATAAACTAGTAATATATAGAAATACTATAAACTGTATTTCTCTTGGAGACGCTTGTTACAGAATGTAGAGCTTTAACATTTTATCAAAAACTTTGTTTTAACTAAAAAAATATCACTTTAACCAGCAACAAAAGTCCTAATAAATATTATTGGCAAAAGATTTAAAAAATAAATAATGCATATACTATTCATAGGTTTTGCTTTTATTTTTGCATCTCATTTGGACACGCCGATCATTATACATAGAATTTGTTTTACATGCATAGATTTTCAGCTATGACCGAACATTCAACAATCAAATTTAAGGTTTCTATATGTCGCTATAATAACAACTCTAGAGGAAACCTAAATTATGTCAATATCACCGTCATCAGGTAAGCAATACTGTATGCTGTAGTTGGCTGGGAAGTTTGGTTATTATACCACCATCTTCATCTCACTCTGCCAGCAGATATGCAGTATTGCATGATGTCCAGATATTGTGGAAACAAAGACCTGGGGGGTGATATTTCCCTATATTATTGGGAGAGCTCAAGAGTGCTTTATCATGCTTTATACCATGGCCAATCCAAAATAAAGAGGAAGCTGTGTTTATTTTTTAATTCGTGAGAAAAATAAAGTACTGGCGAAACCCATTGATACAGATGTAGCTCAGCCACTCAAAACAAAGCAATGCCTTCACATCACATATAGCAAGACAATTCCCTCTTCTTGAATGATCTGACAGCTGCACCTTTTTTCTGTTAAGCATTTTCAGTTGTCTGTTGGAAATTTGATTCCTGGAATCATCTTGACTGTGGCAAGTAAGTTCCTCTGTAGGCTCCGAAGTTCATGGAAGTGTCATTTTATTTGCCTTGTAATATTGCAGATTAAATATTGTGATATTGTTTTGCTGTACATATCAAATTTGTCATTTAATAAAAATAAATAAAGAGGCTTTATACTATATATTTTAAACTATTTAAAGTCCTCATTTAAATAATTCAGAGAAAATACAGTAAAGTGGTTAAATAATTTAGTGATACCTGCTGTCTGGTTGGCCTTACTTCACCTGAGATGACTTGCCAAGGAGATTGATAATTACTTTCAAACTGTGTGTGTGTGTTTGTTTTAGGCCCAAGCTATACGTACGTATTATATTACAACTCAGATTTATACAGAGTACTTTTCCCAAGCTTGACAAATAAAATCTGCCACAACAAAAGTCCCTTTGGCAAAGCATATCTCTATTTTTACATTACAATGTTTTGGGCCAATCAAATAATTAGTAAGAAGAAAAACAAAACAAATAGTGTTGTATCCTGCCTTTATTTTCTTCTTTCAAATTATTTGATCGGCACAAAATATTGTGTTTGTTGTCATGATTTGTCACGATCCGAGTTGGCTTTGTCCGCGGCGTAACCGTCTTTATATAAATACTTTTTGAAAAGCCTATGGAGAAAATGAATGGAGAATCATTTCCTGGGCCACTCCTTGGGCCACTCGTCGTTCTGAAAGGGGGCGGGACTGCGACGCTCAGCTATACAGCACAGCTCTAGTGTTGCCAAACTTGCCATGTCTGCTTATTGTAAGTGACTTTGGGCTTGTTTTTCCTTTAAAGTTGGGCTTGTTTTTATAGTCTAGCTGCTTTTTTGGTCTTGCTCAAACATTTTCATGTCAAGGACCCCCAAATTAATCTGTGTACACCCGTCTGGTAGGATTTTGTGCCCCCTGTAACAGAGATTTGTGTTGTTAAAATGTTGTACAAAATATCTTTTCTTTCAAGATTTCTTTTGAAAATAGCCAATCTGCAAGCTAACAACGCAACATTGTGACACGCTGTGAACTTGTAGATCGTCTATCTTCAAATAGCTGAGATACAGGTTTAAAGTGTCACGTGAGCCTAGTCCTTTTGGGCTCGTTTTCAAAGACCCTGGTTTCTTAAACGACATGAAGAAACGTCTGTGAGTGCTGGTATTCTCTTCTTAGAGATTTCTTGTATAGAGTCTGGAGCCCCGTCAAGGACAACTGGTGGTCCCCGGACCACCTGGAACCCCCTCAGGGACCACTGGTGGTCCCCGGACCACCTGGAGCCCCCTCAAGGACAACTGGTGGTCCCCGGACCACCTGGAACCCCCTCAGGGACCACAGGTGGTCCCCGGACCACCTGGAGCCCCCTCAAGGACAACTGGTGGTCCCCGGACCACCTGGAACCCCCTCAAGGACCACCGTTCTGGATCAGACCTATCATAGTCAGTATCCTGGCAGCTCGGTGTAGTATTCTGCATGGAGTCTCATGCCATAGTTCCTGCTGAGCTTTCGGTGATAACAAAGCTCTCTCTGGCCTGTGCTCTCACACATGGTGGTAAACATTTGCGCTGCCTGCTCCAAACACCATGAAAAACACTGCTTGTATGATCAATTTACTAGGATTACTGCATGTTTTTTGTGAGGGTATACGTACCCTAGGGGACACGGGGAGAACATGCAAACTCCACACAGAAAGGCCCTTTCGTCAACCCCGCCTCGGGTATGGGCACTGATGACGCGGAGGAGGGAACACGGCACCCACGGCGTCCCCAGCGGGACTCGAACCCAGGACCTTCTAGCTGTGAGGCGACAGCACTACCGACTGAGCCACCGTGCCCCCAGGTTACATACATTACTGTTGTGAACTGCCATGTTCCCTCAACAACCATTTGTACTATTACCAGTGTTGGAAAGAAGTTATTACTTAAAGTAATACTTTACCTTTTTCCAGTAACTAGTACTATAGGTAATATATTTACAGTTTTTTGTGTAACCTTTCCAACACTGACTACTACAGTATATCCAATGGACCATTTCAAAACCTGCTCTCAAATCTCCATACCTCACTCCATATTTGTATTATTAGGCCTGGCTATTTTGGTGTGTGTGTGTGTGTGTGTGCCCGTGCGTGCAAAATCAATCTTTTCGATTCAACTCCATAGTCTCCAATCTCGATCCAAAAACAATTTGATACATACAGCTAAATCTACTCATTTAGTAAAAAAGCTTGTATAATTGTAAAGGTTTTAAGGTAAATCCAAGACAACAAATGTACAAAACGGTTTTTACTTCTGACTGAGTCTGACACTCAGTTTATTTTTCTCACTCAGTTACCAGAACAATACATTCAAGTTAAAACTGCTGTAATATAAATACAATTGGTAGGCTTAGGCTATGTGGTAGTAAAAATGCACACATGCATGGTATGCAGAAACCCATAAGGTATTACACAGGTACTTTGAACTCACTAACTTGTAGTGCACAAGTTAGTGCATATTTCGGACTAGAAGGATTTCTTAACTTGTAGTTGTTACGTCCCGACCAAAGAGGTCCAGTTGTTATTTTGTGCAAAAGTGCATTATTGGTTATTCCCCCTACCATAAGCCCTCAATGGGGGTTGGATTTTTGTGCTAATTCGCTTATTTCCATCTAAATAAGTAGTAAGAGCCGGGTGAAAACTCATCTGTGGCTCCCGACATGCGCGGCAGGTTAAAACTAAACTGTGGCGGGTTAAAACTAACCTGTGGCATCCTGTGAGGTTAGTTTTGGGTGTTGTGTAGAGTGTCTCATGCCTGTAGGACTGTACATCGGACCAAACACATACACCCCATGTTTGCTTCACTGATTGTGTTACTGCTTTTAGTTTATCTGGTAGAAGTTTTAATCTTCTAACAAGGTTCAGCAGTCCGATATATCCATATACATGTCAAATACACACAAATAGCCTAATCTGCTTCTACGTCTTGGTGGCACCTCGACTCATGATGGACTTCTTAGTGTTTCTCTCAGGTTTCAAAATGATCATATAACACTTTGGTCCAAACAGCACCAGCAAAATGCCCAAACTAGATGCTAAAATAGCAAACACCTCCACTACATCTGCATATTTACCTGGAGAACTGATATATGCTGGTATGAAGGCTATCCACACGGCACAGAAGATCAACATGCTGAAAGTAATTAACTTAGCTTCATTGAAGTTGTCTGGAAGATTCCTTACCATGAATGCTAGGAGGAAACTGAGGAGTGCTAGTAAGCCAATATAACCTAGTAACACCGCAAAACCAACTGTTGATCCAACATTGCACTCATAGACTATCTTTTCAGAATAGTATTGTGTGTTTTTATGAGGAGTTGGTGAGGCAGACACAAGCCAGGCTGTGCAGATTATTGCCTGGATTGAAGTAAGAAACAGAACTGTTCCTCTCTGCTGCATAGGACCAAACCACTTCATAATGTCTGCACCACCAGGCTTGGAGGCCTTGAACACAGCCAGCACCACCATAGTCTTTACCAGGATGCAGGAGACACACAGCACAAAGCTGATCCCAAATGCTGCATGCCTCAGCTGACAAGTCCAGAGCCTCGGACGGCCAATGAACAGGAGTGAGCACAAGAAACATAGTTTGAGTGCAAGCAAGAGTTGGAAGCTGAGTTCAGAGTTGTTGGCGCGGACCATGGGCGTCTCTTTATAATAAACAAAGATCCCCAGGACAATAGCACAGACAAATGTTCCTAGCAATGAGATGGTTGTTAAGGAGATTCCCAGGGCCTCATGGTAGGACAGGAACTCAATGCTCTTAAGGACACAGTGGTCACGCCGGGGACTGGACCAGAAGTCCTCTGGACAACTCGTGCACTCTGTAGAGTCTAACAAATAGGACAAGATTAAAGGGACAGACACGTATCTTCTTATAACCTTCTGTACATATACTGTAGCTACATTATGTAACCCTACCTGTCTCATTGCTGAACTCTCCCTCGGAACAAGCAATGCAGTCAAAGCAGCAGACAGGTTCTCCTTTCCTTCTGGCCACACGGGTTCCTGGAGAACAGCTCTCACTGCACGCCGACCGAGGAGGCTACAGAGGAATGTAAAAATGATCAGTTTAAGTATAAATTTCATTCAAAAATGTAGAAAGCTGAAATTACTTTTGCGGATTGAAAGTTCCAGAAGATTCTGTCTTCATTGAGGGTGAATTCTTCATCTCCGGAGGCTGTCATCTTGACCACACCTACGTTGTGAATCTTTGTGCTTCCATCAGGGAGCCACGCCCAGTTCAATATATCGAAGATTGGTAAAGCATCACCATTCTCATCAAAGTATACACGATCACCACCAGATGTGGTGAAGTTGACCTTTTCCAGGTAATAGAGAAGCTAGAAATGGTGATGAGCAGAATCATGAAGAGCAAGAGACTTTAAAAACATACTTAAGGATCATATTATGTGCCCAAGTCGTGTGTGTGCCCAATGTACCCACAGATTAGGAGTGAGGAAGACTTCTGCATCTTGTGTGATTATTGCATAATGAAGAGAGGCATGACCGCATTTCTAGACAAGAAGACACAGCGGTAAACGTGTATTTTATTTAAAATACCACCAGTCAGAGCAGCGGAACGGATCTGTCATAATCCATCCACCTACTCCGGCAGCTGCCGGTATAACTTTATAAACCCCACAGGGTTTTCTAAGTCTCACCTGCACAACCCAATAATAATGATGTTGTTTTTTCAAATGTGTTGTTTTTAAATGTGCAAATAAACTATAAATAAAAATAATCCTACAGGTTAACTGAATTAATATCCCACCTGCCATGGCTGTATTGTCTGCAAACTGGCACAGCTGTGCCCAGGGAAAGGCCCTCTTCCTGGCACACACTGCAACATGTCATGGAGGGCGTGGGCCAGAGCATACACAGCCTTGTACACATTGTACTCTGCCCTGAGGTCAGACATATCCAACAGGGTAGTTTCTGACGTTACCAGGTCCTCTTGTCCAGTACACACCCTTCCACCAGTGTCCACCCACTCTGGTGGAAGGGGTGAAAATTTACACTGAAATGTGTGTTCCCAAAACTGCCTCACCTGAAAGAACACAATTAATTAATAAGAATACCTGTAAATACAATTAATTGATTAATGTATTGATTATTCACTTCATTCACAGTTTGCAGATACTACAGTGGTACAATTATACAATGGTGCAAAAAGTACAATGTCCTAACATGTCCAACATGTCTGTTATGGTTCTGTGTCCAAGAATACTTACTATGTTATCCTCATGGTCATTGTCAGGACGTATTTCTAACAAAAAGTCCTTGAGACCTGGTATCTCTCCACGACGGATGGCAAAACCCAGGGTGCCTCTGAGGTATGGTAGGTAGTGAGGAGACTGGAGATAACCGTCTCCCCACCAACCTGAAGTGGCAGGTAAGATCCATAGCAGACCTGTCACATTCTGCTTAACCACCTGTTCATCGTTTCGAAAGAAATTAAAGGCATGTCTTTCTTTCAATACATTCTCATTTTAGATTCTTCTAATTACG
Source organism: Protomyctophum parallelum (assembly GCF_964188405.1). Taxonomy (NCBI): domain Eukaryota; kingdom Metazoa; phylum Chordata; class Actinopteri; order Myctophiformes; family Myctophidae; genus Protomyctophum; species Protomyctophum parallelum. The sequence continues at coordinate 43,440,636 of NC_139699.1, read as the reverse complement.
AATGCCTAAATTAACATCCTCCACAGATGTATCGTAACACAAACCTCATCCAAGACATTATGCATATAGGCCCCGTATCCAAACATAATGACCACACGAGCTGTGGACGTCTTCATCACAGAGACAATCCTCTGGAGTTTATCCAGGTCATTGTGGAAGGGCAGAGCCTCTGAATATGCCACACAACCCAGACCAGACTGGTCCAGGCCAGACTGGAATAATTGGGCGACGTCACGGCCAGCATCATCATCACTGAACAACAGTCCTACCCAGGTCCACTCCAACCACCTCATAGTCTGGAGCATAGCTCGCACCTGAGTGGACGAACAATGGACGGAAATGTACTTAGGTTAGATCATAGAGTACATGGGCAAATGGGCCTGCAGGTTAATATTGGAATACTGTTATATTATTGATTTCTGTCACGCCCACACCAGTGTTAGCGCACCTGCACCAGGTTCTACGCTGAGCCAAGGTTACTTATTGTCTGCCGCTACCCATTGTTCTCTGCCTGCAGATCAACCCAGTTTACCCTAGGTTAGCACGCCGTTATTCTTGAACCTGTTATCCTGCCTGTTATTGCATCTATTGTATTGTATATAGCCTGTCCCTAGTTATCTCTTGCCTGACGCCTTGTACTTTTGCCTGTTCCCAGAACCACTGTGTATTGACTCGGACCGAACTCTATACGGCTAGCCTAATCCCTATCGGAACCGACACCCCACGGACAGCCTTCCCGGAACCCTAACCCACGCTATCCCTACCTACTACGCCTCTGCCTTTGGTGATGGTGATGTAATGACGATATGTTTTAGTGTCGGGAGTATTAAAGGTAATGCTCCTATGTATACATGTATGTAATGTGGCACCACTGCCGTATCAGGGTTAGGGTCATTACGTCATTTGCTGGGACGGTGCAAACGCATCGAATATGCTGGGGCGGTTCATACGCATCAAAAGTGGTGCAAAGTAACCACAGTATACCGCTAATCAACTTACAAATTACATATACATAGACACAGAGGCATTTAGTATTAATATCACTATAGTCCAAGATTAAGTCAATTTAAAGCAATTGACAATTTAAAATAAATAATTAAATAATTATACTGTATACGTGATAACATATTTTATTTTAGTTTATATACCTTTTTTTTCATCAGATATCGATGATTTATTTTTCTTTGAGAAACTAAAAAGGGATCCAGAATAATTCTAAATCGATAAAACTGTATTTCTTTTATAGATAGAAACTTGTACCATACTTAATATTACTTTTTTACATGCATAAAGCAGGTAGGTAGCAAATAGCTAAACCTAATAATTCAACATTTCAAACATTCCTTCACAGAGAAGCTGATATTTGACAGTTTGTAGTGGTCGACAGTACTTAATTGCGCACTCTGCTTGCGCACTAGTAGTAGGCCATTTATGGCCTACTAGTGTGCAACAAACAAGTAGGCACTCGACAGAGTGCAGTTCTAGTTATATCTATAATGGTCAATATTAGTAGAATAATTACAATTTAAATTGTCTTTTTATGTCCAATGCATTTGAATTTAAGTATACGTTTAATTTAAGTTAACATAAGTATAAATACATGCATTTGAAATTAAATAAAAATGTTAGGCCTACTTTCCAGGATTCCAATTAATCTTAGCAAATAATAATTCAGGAGTCTGTTAAAAATTTGCTAAAATAGAAGATCCCAAACTCAAAACGTGTCGCAGTGTAATGCGTGTTGAGCTAGAATGGAGATAAAATATTTCTACCCAACTGGCCCTCTGGAGTCAGTGTGGAAATATAGTGGCCCTCTGGAGTGAGTGTAGAAATATAGTGGCCTTCTGGAGTGAGTGTAGAAATATAGTGGCCCTCTGGAGTGAGTGTAGAAATATAGTGGCCTTCTGGAGTGAGTGTGGAAATATAGTGGCCCTCTGGAGTGAGCGTAGCAATATAGTGGCCCTCTGGAGTGAGTGTAGAAATATAGTGGCCCTCTGGAGTGAGTGTGGAAATACAGTGGCCCTCTGGAGTGAGTGTGGAAATATAGTGGCCCTCTGGAGTGAGTGTAGAAATATAGTGGCCCTCTGGAGTGAGTGTAGAAATATAGTGGCCCTCTGGAGTGAGTGTAGAAATATAGTGGCCCTCTCCTACATCAAAGTTGCCCACCCCATGGGTTTGAGTATTCCAGTTTGTGAAACATGAACTATTAAATACCAACACATCTATTGTTATAGAAGTTCACCTGGAAGACAAAACTTGGCATTGTTCTGAAGAAGGATGGGAACTGAGTCCGGTCGCTCAGACAGGAACAACCTGCATAGTAACTTATCTGGAAAAACAGAATAAAAACAAATACAACATATCTATTCTGTAATGTACTAGATCATAGGTATTCAACAGTGCGTCTGGTACCCTCAGGGCAGTGCTAATCAACTCACGGCCCCTGCTTTATGTATCTGCGGCCAACAATGAAAATATAATATTAGTTATTTTTTAACAAGATTTTTGTTATTGTATTGTAAAAGGTTGTATGGCCTGATCTGTCAACTTAGTATTAACCACTTACTTTATCAACTGTGATAATCTGTTCATTATGTTCTCTTCACATTTTGTGAATGAAGCCTCATTTTGGTCTTCAACCAGCCAAAATTCTCACACGTCTCCCGAGTGCTCAGATCAGCCAGCAGGGAAGCTGGGAGTACCTTCACTAAAAACACCGGGACAACGCTCCACACGTCCCAAACTCTTCTGGCTCCAAAACTATGTAATGCACGTCCCATTACAATCAGAACTGCAGCCTCTTACACCATGGTCTGAAAGCCCATGACTCCATCATGGCACTTAGCACTTGCCGTAGCCTACATTTTTTATGTAGACTATAGATAGCATTTTATGTAGACTTATAGCATTTTTATGTAGACATAGCACTATAGAGCATGCATGCATAGTTCCATTATATAGATATTCCACTGTTACGTTCTCAGCTTACGTATGATTCAATATAACTACGTTTAATGTATGTGATGTATTGCGATGCTTTTTGTTCTTGCTTAATGTAAATCGCTCTGGATTAAGAGTGTCTGCTAAATGCCTAAATTGTAAATTGTTGTAACTTCATCACAATGTTTTTGTTCATTGTCGGTTTGGCTGGAAGTAGACGGAAATCTGGCTTTTTACTCTGTGTTTCCTTCATCTTTAGACTAGAATATTTTTTGTTACACCATCACTAAACACAGGTATATTTTACCCAATGTAAAATATTCCATAAAAAAATATCTCTCATCAAAATATATTGAAGTACAGCAATTCATGCATGGCAACTTGAGCTACTCTTCTTCAATATTTCATCATTTTTCCACAAAAAATACAAAAAATAGATTTCATGGGGCGGGCCTATCACTGAAAAAAGATTTCATGATTATGGACATAATTTGATCACACTTTCTATAGCTGCTGGATTCAGAATGACCAGATCATAAGCGTACATAAGGTGATTAATGATAGTTACCTATAAGAGAGCCTGTATTGCACTTATTTAATTCACTAGATAGATCATCCATGTATATGCACACAAGCAGCTTCTGAAACCGTTTGGTTTATCCTGTCAAAAGCTCAATAAGTTTCAATGTAGCATAGGAAGGTAGTGGAAATACTGTAGCTGGCAATCATTTCCTTAATTGCAAAAATGCATAACACTGTGCCCGGGTATTTTTTTTAATCTGAACTGGTTATCTGCAGTAAAGACAAACATTTCCAGATGTACAAACATGATTCTTTCCAATACTGTGGAGAGGATGCTGGCCAGAGATTCGGATATGCTGTTTGAGAACCGTACATATCCTGCCATTGGCAATTCAGTAGAATGCAGTGCATTGTCAGAAACAGAACAGTTCAGTAGATTGTCAGTGCATTGTCAGAAACAGAACAGTTCAGTAGAATACAGTGCATTGTCAGAAACAGAACAGTTCAGTAGATTGTCAGTGCATTGTCAGACACAGAACAGTTCAGTAGAATGCAGTGCATTGTCAGAAACAGAACAGTTCAGTAGATTGTCAGTGCATTGTCAGAAACAGAACAGATCAGTAGATTGTCAGTGCATTGTCAGACACAGAACAGTTCAGTAGAATGCAGTGCATTGTCGGAAACAGAACAGATCAGTAGATTGTCAGTGCATTGTCAGAAACAGAACAGTTCAGTAGAATGCAGTGCATTGTCGGAAACAGAACAGATCAGTAGATTGTCAGTGCATTGTCAGAAACAGAACAGTTCAGTAGAATGCAGTGCATTGTCAGAAACAGAACAGTTCAGTAGATTGTCAGTGCATTGTCAGAAACAGAACAGATCAGTAGATTGTCAGTGCATTGTCAGAAACAGAACAGTTCAGTAAGGGGGCATTGTCAATGTAAATGATCCTGAATAGATATTCTTCCTCTGCTGGACACTTCTTTTCAGTAGCAAAGCAGTAGCATTAACAGTAAACCTGCAGGGAAGACATGCATTTTCAGAAACCTTCAAGAAAAGATCACTAAAGTGTGAAGAGTTGGAATGGCACATCTGTAGGTCTGTTTAGTTTACCTGCCTTGTCTTTAAGGACAGGCTCTAATTGTACAGAGGTGATTGACTCTGTACCATGAACCAACAGACCTGTAAAACACAGGCCATGGGCAGTTACTTACCACTTTCACGTAAAACAAAGGCGGAAAAAAGACAGAATAAGAAAGAAAAATAGCAGCCTACAAGCTCAGAAAATGTCACACTGTGACCTTGTTGATCGGCTGTGTTTGATACTTTTGTCTAACACTAGCATAATGAAGAAATAGGGCATTAAAAAAGCATTACAAGTTGAAATATGGAGAAAATAGGCTATGGTGAAAGGTGATTGGAAACTTACCATGGGCACTCTGTATACACCTAATATTCTAGAGAGGGTAATAGAACTTTTTGAGGTACTAGGACCCACAATTCCAAGAACTGGAGGAGACCCAACACAGCTCTGATCCAGTGTAAACTGCTGCTCTCTCCCACTGATCAGTGACAACGCTGCAGGGACTGCAACTCCAACCGTAGCACAGGTGTCATAGATACTGTATCCCAGAGTCACATTGGGGAGCAGGCTGGGGTCTCTGTTGATCTCAGTGATGGCAAAAGCCATGATCTGTGCCCATCTGAACGCTGGAATGTAAAAACTAACAAACACAATTACACTGTAGCCTTGCATATCATTGCTGTCGGGCAGAAACCTTGTATCTCAATATTTAAACGTTGTTTTTGTTTAATAAATTACTTACTTTGTCATACTACAGTGTGACAAAAAAATATTGTGCTATTTTCGAAGAAAATATTTAAGTGAAAGTGCTTGTGACTAAATAATAACTACCCTAGATCCATCCAAACACATGTTCTGAGAAGGTTTCCACCTGACAGAAACATACACATCAACTAATGATGTTTCTATACATCAAAACAAGGTTGGTGTTGTCTTGCTGGCTATTTGTGATACTCACCGACTGCAGGTGGGCTTCTGTTCCTTGGACTGTGTGAAAGTCAGCTCAGGGAACACAGAGGACACGTGGGATGGATACAAACCACCCAGAAGCACATCTCCACCCTTGTACATTCTGCCAGGATTATACGGTGCCTGTAACTCACAAGAAGAGGACGAGGATGAAGACAAAGGAGCGAAGGAAGAGAACATCATCAAGTATGAAAACAGTTGTATGTCTAAAGAAGCCCTCATGACTGTCCTCCTCTGTCTAACAACCCCCCCACCATTGTCCAGTTGTTAGGTTTTATACACAGTGCAGTGCCGTCCCCTGTGCCAGATGACGACATTATGCAATCTTTCACAACACCGATCTGGGCCTTTAGGCACACAAGTACTGTACTTAAGTTCAATTTTGAGGTATTTGTATTTCAAATCCCAATATTGTACTTTTACTCCTCTCCATTTATTTGGAAACTTTTAGTTACTTTGTAGATTTTGATTATTATAACAAAACATACTGTACATTATAACCACTTCAGCCTTATATACATTTCGGCCATTTAAAAATATTTTTTAGACATTTGAAATGGGCCATATTCTATATAATGAGTAGGCTACTTTTACTTTTGGTACATTAAGTACATTTTGATGCCATTACTTTTGTACGTTACGAGAGACAATGAGATCTGCAATAAACTTGCAAATCGGTTCGCAACATGTCGCCTTAGTCAGTGGCAGGTTGGTGGTCAGTGTTAGGTTGGTGGTCAGTGTCAGGTTGGTGGTCAGTGTTACGTTGGTGGTCAGTGGTGGTCAGTGGTGGTCAGTGGCAGGTTGGTGGTCAGTGGCAGGTTGGTGGTCAGTGGCAGGTTGGTGGTCAGTGGCAGGTTGGTGGTCAGTGGTGGTCAGTGGTGGTGAGTGACAGGTTGGTGGTCAGTGGTGGTCAGTGGTGGTCAGTGGTGGTCAGTGGCAGGTTGGTGGTCAGTGGCAGGTTGGTGGTTAGTGTCAAACCAAACTCAGCTTCTTCTACGCAACGGTAGAGTCTGTTCTCCTATATGGCAGTGAGTGCTGGACCCTGAAGCCTGAAGCCAACTCTGCAGACGTCTCTAGACGGGTGCTATACCAGAATGCTGTGTGCAGTACTTAACATCAGTAAGAGCACACATGTTACCAACAAGAATCTGTATGATGGAATGCCAAGGGTGAGGCCAGAAAATACCAGCCAGGAGAATGAGACTATAGCAGGACACTGCCAAAGGCATCAAGAGCTGCCAGCCAGTAAAATAGTGCTGTGAGAACCAACACACGGGCACCGGTCATGGCGACGTCCCACATTAAAATGTGGATGTACTCAAGAACGACGCAGGAGCGCAAAGCACCAACGAGCTGGCCAGATGTGCGGAGAACCGGGATTACTGGAAACGACGATGGAGGGCTCGTCTGAGGACGACCTAGAGAGAGAGGCAGGTTGCCGGTCAGTGGCAGGTTGCCGGTCAGTGGCAGGTTGCCGGTCAGTGGCACCTGGAGAATTCGAGCACCATAAAACTGTTCAGCTCTGAAGTTGTTAATCAGAGCAGAGCAGTCCTGATTACCACTGAAGTGTGAGGGAAAACAAGAGCAAAGCCCAAGGCATCTTCAACTCACCAGTTGTGTCCCAAATGACAGTCCCTTAGTGATGTCATGCATGCAGGCACGCAGGCACGCACGCAGGCAGGCAGGCACGCAGGCATGCACGCACGCACACACACACACACACACACACACACACACACACACACACACACACACACACACACACACACACACACACACACACACACACTCACACAATGAAGTTATTTAATTAACCCTTAGAGGCCTTAGAGGCAATTTAAATAACACACGGTTGAAACATTGCAATAACACCAATTAAATATCACATGGTTCAATGCCTTGGCAAGTTAGCTGATGCCTTTTATCCTGATGTCCAGTTTCCCTGTCTACAATGATGTGACATGAAGACTGTTTGTGTGGGTGTTTGTGTGGGTGTGTGTGTTTGTGCAGTCAGTATAGGTTTTGTGACCTGCAGTGTGTGTGCGTGTGTGCGTTAGAGTTCTCAAACTCTGCCCGAACCCGACCAGGTCCGACCCGACCCGACATTTTAGGGCCGGGCCTAACAAGCTCCCACTGTACCTTCGTCAGGCAGCCTCTGTAGACATTTTTAAAGCTCAGCTCAAGACCCACTTCTACAACATTGCTTTTAATTGATCTTTTATTTTTTATTTTTTGTTATTCATGTCCTCACTGTATTGCATTACTGCTTGTTTTTTAATGTCGTTGCCTTGCTTTTCTTTTATTCTCCATTGTTCTGTAAAGCACTTTGAGCTGCATTTCATGTCATGAAAGGTGCTATACAAATAAAGTTTTATTATTATTATTATTATTATTATTAAAATGTATGCTAATCAGTAGGGCCGGGCCGGGCCTGGGGCTCCATGAAAAAATAAATATATATATTGAATTTGTTTAGAATAATAAAAATAATAGTTCTGTTCTGTCTGTTTGTGTATTTATCTATTATGAAGATGGTGCTGACTGGCGTTTCACTTTTACTCTGTGTAGAGTTCTCAAATTCTGCACAAACCCGACCAGGCCCGACCCGACCCGACATTTTAGGGCCGGGTCGGGCCTAAAATCTATGCTAATTAGTCGGGCCGGGCCGGGCCTAGGGCCTGATCAGTTAGGGCCTTAATTTTCGGGCCCGATGAGAACTCTAGTGTGCGTGCGTGCATGCATACATTACATAAATTACACAGATGCATTAAAATACTATATAAAATGCATTCACATAAACACAGCAACAGTGATCATGAACAGTGGGGAAAAGGTGAACTATTTAAACATTTTTTTATTTAAAATGTCCACAGCAGTTGGCACAAACGAAGTTTTGTAACCCTTCTTTTTAGCAAATTTTGCCCTAAGCCTAGCTCCTGCCCGATGGCAACAAGTCAAATTCAGAGCGAAGAGGGTGGGTAGAATCATTGTAAATCTGAATTGCTTTTTTGGTTATGGAGCAGTTGTATATGTCCTGAAGTTGAAATGGTTTGTCTCCAATGACTTACTTGCCTGGTTGACTACATGGGTGAGTTTGTTTTTATCTCTAACTGAGAGATTCCCAAACCAAGACACGATGTTACACTCTCAGTGAGTGATCTATAGACCATGGTCAGGGTGTGTTTACTAGCATTCAAAGGCGTTGCCTTTTTGTAGATGTTATCTGCATTGGTCTGAAAGGTGAGTTTATTGTCTATGGTCGTTCCCAGATATTTAAAGTCACTGACCTGCTCCACTTCCTCCCCACTCATAGTAACAGGCCTAAAGATTGACCCTGATTCCTGAGCTCAGTGTGTTAGAACGCTGCCACATGATCGGGAGATGGTGAGTTCAAACCCCACTCAAGTCTTTACTTTCAAGACCAATTTCAGAAGAATAAAACAAACAAAAAAGCAGTGTGAATTGTCTGGAGCCAGTGGCTCAGTGTGTTAGAACACTGGCCACATGTTTGGGAGATGGTGAGTTCAAACCCCACTCAAGTATTTACTTTCAAGACCAATTTCAGAAGAATAAAACAAACAAAAAAGCATTGTTAATTGTCTGGAACCAGTGGCTCAGTGTGTTAGAACACTGGCCACATGTTTGGGAGATGGTGAGTTCAAACCCCACTCAAGTATTTACTTTCAAGACCAATTTCAGAAGAATAAAACAAACAAAAAAGCAGTGTGAATTGTCTGGAGCCAGTGGCTCAGTGTGTTAGAACACTGGCCACATGTTTGGGAGATGGTGAGTTCAAACCCCACTCAAGTATTTACTTTCAAGACCAATTTCAGAAGAATAAAACAAACAAAAAAGCATTGTTAATTGTCTGGAACCAGTGGCTCAGTGTGTTAGAACAAAGGCCACATGTTTGTGAGATGGTGGACATGTTTGCCAGAAAAGGAATCTTTGAAATGTTTCATAGTTTTAGAAATATAGTGCTTTCAAATTTACAATGGGGCTCAATGCAAAAATTATGAAAAACGGCGTGCTATAGTATGCCGTACGATATGGTCCAAAATGATGAAAAACGAGGATTAAAAAAAAAAAAAAAAAAAAAAGAAACGATGGGCTATAACCCATCGTTTTTTTCATTTTTTTTTTTTTTCAAATCCTCGGCGTGCTATAGTATGCCGTACGATATGGGCTATAGCCCATGGTCCAAAATGATGAAAAACTAGGTTAAAAAAAAAACAAAAAACAAAAAAAACAATGGGCTATAACCCATCGTTTTTTTCTTCTTTTTTTTTCAAATCCTCAAAAATGATGAAAAACGGCGTGCTACAGTATAGTATGCCGGACGATATGGGCTATAGCCCATATCCTCGCGGTGTATAGCAGTGTATGAGAATGGGTGTTGCGGAGGATGAGAGCATTCCTCTCATCCTCCGCAACACAATGCATTCTCTATGGCAATAGCACAAACTTTGGCATGCTACTAGTCCTACATACTTACACCTAGCAACCCCATTCTAGCCTACTTAGGTTCATCTTACAGTGGACATGTTTGCCTGAAAAGGAATCTTTGAAATGTTTCATAGTTTTAGAAATATAGTGCTTTCAAATTTGAGACATTTAACATGGGGCTCAATGGCAGCACTATAGGCACGTCAAAAGTCACTTTCACCTAGAAACTCCATTCACACTTTTTATTATTCAGCTTACTGTGGAGACACATGCTGTAACTTTTTTATTTTGAAATGTTTTGTAGTTTATGAGTTATTTAACTTAAACGCCCAATGCATTCTATATGACAATAGCACAAACTTTGGCATGCTACTAGTCCTACATACTTACACCTAGCAACCCCATTCTAGCCTACTTAGGTTCATCTTACGGTGGACATGTTTGCCTGAAAAGGAATCTTTGAAATGTTTCATAGTTTTAGAAATATAGTGCTTTCAAATTCACAATGGGGCTCAATGGCAGACATTGGCACGTCAAAAATCACTTTCACCTAGAAACTCCATTCACACCTTTTATTATTCAGCTTACTGTGGAGACACATGCTGGAACTTTTTACTTTGAAATGTTTTATAGTTTCTGAGTTATTTAACTTAAACGCCCAATGCATTCTAGTCTGTGGCAATAGCACAAACTTTGGCATGCTACTAGTCCTACATACAAAATGATGAAAAACGAGGATAAAAAAATAAAACGATGGGCTATAACCCATGGTTTTTTTCATTTTTTTCTTATCCTCAAAAATGATAAAAAAGTGGCGTGCTATAGTATGCTGTACGGTATGGGCTATAGCCCATGGTCAAAAATTAAAAAAACTATGGGCTATAACCATGTTTTTTTTTCTTTTTTCATTTTTTTCAAATCCTCAAAAATGATGAAAAACGGCGTGCTATAGTATGCCGTACGATATGGGCTATAGCCCATATCCTCGCGGTGTATAGCGGTGTATGAGAATGGGTGTTGCAGAGGATGAGAGGCATTCCTCTCATCCTCCGCAACACCCATTCTCATACACCCATCCCCAATGCATTCTCTATGGCAATAGCACAAACTTTGGCATGCTACTAGTCCTACATACTTACACCTAGCAACGCCATTCTAGCCTACTTAGGTTCATCTTACGGTGGACATGTTTGCCTGAAAAGGAATCTTTGAAATGTTTCATAGTTTTAGAAATATAGTGCTTTCAAATTCACAATAAGGCTCAATGGCAGACATTGGCACGTAAAAAATTACTTTCACCTAGAAACTCCATTCACACTTTTTATTATTCAGCTTACTGTGGAGACGCATGCTGGAACGTTTTACTTTGAAATGTTTTGTAGTTTCTGAGTTATTTAACTTAAACGCCCAATGCATTCTCTATGGCAATAGCACAAACTTTGGCATGCTACTAGTCCTACATACTTAAACCTACCAACCCCATTCTAGCCTACTTAGGTTCATCTTACGGTGGACATGTTTGCCTGAAAAGGAATCTTTGAAAGGTGTCATAGTTTTAGAAATATAGTGCTTTCAAATTTGAGACTTTTAACATGGGGCTCAATGGCAGATTTTGGCACGTCAAAAAATCACAATCAATCTACCTACTCTAGGTGATGGTGATTTGAACCAGCACCATCCCACTAGGAATTCTATGGATATTATCTGATTTATCCACCAGGCCACTTAACGGCACACAGTCATACCTACTCTAGGTGATGGTGATTTGAACCAACACCATTCTATGTTGGGTTTGAACCGGCAGACTTCTACTAGGTATTTTCTTTTTTTATAAATATATATTTTTTATCCCATGATTTTGTAACCCATTTTTCACCCCTGTGTCAATCATCTAATGTGATCCTGGGCTCTACACACCCTCCACCAACCTAGTCCCCATATATGGGGACTAGGTTGGTGGAGGGTGGAGGGGGAGAGCAACGGACTTGAACTCATGCTTCCTTCATGCCTGAGTGTCCAAGTTGCTCCTTTACACCTGACAGGGGGGAGTTTCCCTGGTTGGACGTAGCGCATGGAAGGAACACGTTATTCCAACCAGTTCCTTTTCCCCTCCATTAGGGGCCCCGGCTGGCAGTTTAGTGACCAGGATTACTGCATGTTTTTTGTGAGGGTACCTACACTAGGGGACACAGGGAGAAAATGCAAACTCCACACAGAAAGGCCCTTTCGGGTATGGGCACTGATGACGCGGAGGAGGAAAAACGCCGCCAGCACCCACAGCATCCCGAGCGGGAATCGAACCCAGGACCTTCTAGCTGTGAGGCGACAGCACTACCAACTGTGCCACCGTGCCCCCGTCTCTACTAGGTATTCTATGGATATTATCTGATTTATCCACCAGGGCTCTTAACTGCACACACTCCTATACCTACTCAGCATCCTACTAGGAGTATGTGGCCGGCATACTTCTACTAGGATATGGATATGGACAGCGTCGGTGATCTATGGATATCAATTATCTACTGTCTGTGATTTGAGTATGTCGGGGTTTGAACCGGCACGCTTCTATGAGGTACTACGGATATCATTTGACTTAACCATTGGGCCACTGAGGCACACAATCATGGGGAATTTCTGTGCTGCTTTAAAGTTGTCCTTCTGAAAGTCAGTGTGCAAAGCAAAGTGTCACAGAGCCACATGACTAATGTGGGATTTGAACCCTGGACCTGTGGATCACAAGCACAGCCACTCATCACACTGAGGTTACTACAACAAAGCTTTTCTGTGCTAATTGATGTTAGTGTGGAATGCAAAGTGTCATAGTAAAGACTGGGGTGGGATTGGCGCCTTTATTTCTTTGTTTGAACTTGAGTGGGGTTTGAACCCACCATCTCCCGATCACATGGCAGTGTTCTAACACAGTGAGCCACTGGCTCCAGACAATTCACACTGCTTTTTTGTTTGTTTTATTCTTCTGAAATTGGTCTTGAAAGTAAAGACTTGAGTGGGGTTTGAACTCACCATCTCCCGATAATGTGGCAGCGTTCTAACACACTGAGCCACTGGCTCCAGACAATTCACACTGCTTTTTTGTTTGTTTTATTCTTCTGAAATTGGTCTTGAAAGTAAAGACTTGAGTGGGGTTTGAACTCACCATCTCCCAAACATGTGGCAGCGTTCTAACACACTGAGCCACTGGCTCCAGACAATTCACACTGCTTTTTTGTTAGTTTTATTGTGAAACACACTTCTCCCATCCCTTGCAGTCTTAGGCAAGGTTTGCATACCTTAGGTTAGGCTTTCTGGTCTATGTATGGCAAGTAAGCGAAGGACGGAAGGACAAAAGTCCATCAGGGATGGAGATAACTAAAATGAAGGATAGTGGTCAGTGATGTAATGTATGTGCATTCCAAACATTATGTGACATTAAAACAAACAAAGGACTACCTGAGTAGGAGCATTAAATCCAGCCCTTTTGTAAATCATCAGTACCGCTTGTATCACCATGGCCAGTCACAACATGCAGAGCCTCTGCTCTACCCCAGCTGTAGAAGTGAAGGGTAAAAGCAACAAGCATTTGGACTTCACCTCAAATAGAAATTGTAAAAGAACAAATCAGGATGATAGGCAGATATCCTCCTAGTTAGTCTGAACAACTGCAATTTAACCCGCACATTGAAGAATCTCGCCTCTTTAAGTGCACAACAACCATATATTTTAGTGGCGTGAGAACGTGGCAGGTGAAAAAGAAGAAGCACCAAACATGGACATTAGCAGGCACTAACCCAAGTTCTGTATCACTGACCGCTGATATGTTTATCACTAGACTCTGTGCATTCACTTCAAATATTGTCCAGTTGTAAGAAGAGTTTGGCACAGTTTAACAGTTTATAGAGCAATTCCAGCTGTACATTACCAAAGAGCATGTCTCTGCGTTTAGTCCATAGCTCATACAGTCCATGTAAAATGCTGGCTATCACTGAAAATGAATGTGTTGATGCTGATGTACTTTCCCATCCAGGTGGGAGTGAGTGTGCATGTGAATGTCAGTGTAGATTTTGGGGTATATTTTGTTGGGAAGGGCTGACCCCCCCTTGGCTGATCATGGGCTGACCTTATGCATTTGCCAATCCGTGGTATTTCGCCGACAAACTTCTCAATGCAATAAATTCAACTATAATATGTCAGTTTAATGTGTTAATATTGAGTTCTCATTGTAGTTGTATTGGGTGTTTTCTTCACCAGACTCTCAATAGCAGAATGTACAGATGTAGGCTATTCCATGAAGGGCTGCTTCTGTCCATTTTGACAGAAGCTCATTACACTTTACTTGTTTTTTGTCCTTTTGTCCTTGGTTTTAATAAAGTCAATAGTTGTTGTTTGATCTGTGGCTTGTAGGAGTGTGTTGTGTTCATGACAATTTCAGCTTCAGTATGCCTGCAGGGATAGGACCAGATGGAAGCAGATAGTCGCAGCCGGGAACGAAGAGGATTAAGTAAGTTTGCCACAAAGTGTACAGATAACGGGCATATCTCCTGTATGAGTCCCTATATGTGTGCCATTGTCACATACCATTAGCCTGGTTAATAAACCAGACCGAATCAGCCGTTGGCAAAAATAAATTGCCTGCCGGCGGATTACGGTCTGGAGAGGCTCAATTGTACGCCCATTTCCTACACCAGAGAAATGGGGCGGCCAATCGGGACACGGTATGCAATATGGGCGGGCTTTGGTACAGTGACTTTCAATGCTTGAGACCTTTGTCTAACAGTAGCTCTGACCAATTGCGTCAAAGAGAAAATGTTTCAACCCGCTCCCCTGGAAATGAAATCCAAGCTGAGCCTCCCCAGACTAATATCCCGCGGTCCGTGCGATATTAGTCTGGTTTATTAACCAGGCTAACATACCATAGCTACTCTACAGGTAAAGGCCATTTGCCTGTAATGTGTGTGCCTTTGTTACTTAAATTAGGCATATGTCACTCAACCCTTTGCCACAGACGGTACAAGTAAAGGGTTTTTCCCCGGTATGAATCATTGAGTGTGTCTTCAGATTACCCTAATTATTAAAGGTTCAACTCATTACATTGTTATTACATAGGAACAATCAGGCAATCATTAAGTAGAAAAAAGGAGAAGAGGAACCCATCAAACGAAAAAGTACACTTACAGCTATATAAATACATACATTGAGAGGCTACACCATTAAAAACAGATAATCTACACAGACAATAGTGATAGTAGCAAAGGAATATAGAGCCCAAATTAACCTATAAAAAGCACATGAAGTCTATGTCCTCATTCAGGCCAGGGTGTGAATCCAGAATGTTTCTCTCTGGTTCAGTCTCCTGATGCGATCACCCCCCCTGGTGAGGGGTTTGATATATTCAATTCCTGTGATTCTCAACAAAGTATCATTATTATCATGACACTGAGTAAAATGTCTGGCTATAGGGTAATTAACATTATTAATTCAAATGGCATATTTATGCTCAGCCAGGCGGTCTCTTAGGCGGCGCTTGGTTCTGCCTATATAAAAGACATCAGGGCAGGGACATGTGAGGCGATAGACCACATGTGTGGTACTACAATGAATGAAATCATTGATTTTATACATCTTCTGTGTTTCGAGGTCTGAAAAGGTTTTAACCTGAAGTACATTATAGAGCAATGAGGACTGTAGGAGCCAAATCCTTATATTAAATTATATTATTTATTGGCCCTCTGGTGGTGGTGTGTAAACTAATGATGTCTGCTCTCTGCTAACCTCGCCTCACCAGGCTTTCCACCACCTCTGAGGAAAGCCTGGTCTTTGTTTCAAAAGTCTGTATGATCCTGTCGGGAGCGAATGATATCGTTACATCATGTTGTAGTATTGTTTTGTAGTCGACAGGCAGGAACAACAGGCGGCAACTTTATTGAGGGAAAAGGAAGGTTCAATAAAAGCTCTCATAGCCTGTAGCTTTTATTGAGATAGGATCATATACCCTAAATTAAATGGTGCCCAGGCTAGCGGCAACCACACTTTGCAATTTTGAAAAATTGTGACCTTTCTAGTTTGTGATTGCAAATGTAGTTTGCAGCACTGTCCACTGTAATGTATAACTTCAGGGTCAGTAGTCATAACTGAGACAATTTACAATTTTGACATTCAGACATTCTTATCCAGTGACTTACAAGTGTTTATTGAACTAGTCCAGCGCCTTTTCATGTAAAGGACCCTCGATGAATTTAGCCATGCCCATGGACGACCATCTTCTCCCAGAAGTAAAGAGGTGTTTAAAATGTCCCCCTAAACAATATTCAAAGATATAATGAAATGTGCAGGCATATTTGATTTTGGGTGTCATGTGTGAACGTGTGCCAAATTTTGAATGGCAGCAATCTTGTTTTTGCAAAAAAAAATCAAAACAAAAGAAAAAAAAAACAGATCATAAGCCTATCTGAGATATATATATATATATACTGTATATATATACACACACACACACACACACGACATTTCTAGTTACTTTGTAGATCTGGATGATCTGGATCAGTGAATTATATAAAAAAAGGCATCAAGCACTTCAGCCTCAATAATAAAATATCCCAAACTACAAGCTCACAATACGTGTTGTGATTGTAGATCTGCTATTTTCAAGATTCAAGATTTTTTCAATATATTTTACACATTAAGTAATAATAAATAGTACTTTTCCCACCATGGTACAAAATGAAGCTTCACACTTTCACTATGAAATCAGCTGATGGTTCTTTATTATACTGCAAATGTATTGTCAGACATACAGTATGAAGGAGCAGAATATTTATATAACAGTCTAGCAGACAGTACAATACAATGCATACATACATGAGGAAACTCCAAATGTTTTAAAACGAATGAAAATCCTTTCACATCACATGAGTACATTGACAGGACATACACTGTACTTACAACTCTTTCAAATAACTTCAGCATATAATGTGGTTAAAGTGTCAAAACACGTACAACTTTGTTTGAACACACAAAACATTCAGCAAGCAGAGAAGGCAAAAATGTAAACAAATCCTCAGTATCCTCTATGTCCTTCACTCTCTGTTTCTTCGACCATGGACTCATGGGAGTGTCACTTCCTTCACAGGTCTTCTTGGATCCGAGGGCACTGGAGAGTAAACTGGAGAGTAATCAAAGTGTCTATTAGGCAGCTTGTGCATGTGGTCACCTTCCTCTTCATCACTTTCGTGAAGCAACGCAGCTGCTTTCCTCTTCTTCGGTGTTGTAAATGAGTGCACTCACTGGTGGATCACAGGATGACACAGGCTTCATTGGCACTCACTTGTGTGAGTTCTGCATTCTCTCTTCCCACAGAAAGTGACTCGTCTACATCCAAACTTCCATCCAACAGGGGATGTGACTGTGACAGCAACTTCTCCTGGGTCGCCATTTCCTGTTCGTCAATCCCTCTGGTTATTTTAGAAGGCGTCTCTTTATTTATATTCACATTGGAAATCTGCGGGACAGACTGTTTTTTATCGTCAAGAGAAAGGTTGGTTTCCCCCAGCAGGACAAGTCTGGCATCCTGTCTTACTGATGCGTCAATGTCCTGAACAGAGGTGTCTGCTATCTCAAACATCTGAATCTCTGCAACACTTTCATCTGGAGTTTGATAAATCTCTTGCATTCTTAGTCTTTGTCCATAATGCTGGTCTATTTCAGCAGGTCTGGAGGGGAAGGATTCCTTTCTGGGTGAATCATAGCTGTTTTCTTCATCTTCAACTATCCTAACAGCCTGGTTCTTAGTAACACTTTCAGCTAGAGTTCGATAAATCTCCTTCATGTTTATATCTAGCCCATGACCATGTTCCTTCTCGCCGGACTGGAAGGGCACATCTCTGGGTGAATCATCTTTGATCAATGACAGTTTTTCATCCTCAACCATTCCAACAACCTGGTTCTCACCAACACCTTCATCTAGAGTTCCAGAGATCACCTGCATGCATAGATTCTGCCCGTGTTCCTCCTCAGCAGGACCAGACTGGTAGTGCTCCACCCCCACAGTAGGCGAGGAGGAGGAGGGGGCCGGAGGATGTGGATTTGTTTTCTCTGGACTTTCCTGTGATTTAGCTGAAGTACCTCCATCCTGACACATATGTCTCAGCTGGAGTGCTTCCATGCTTGAGACCATACTTGCCAGCTGGGCATGCCTTGTCTCTATGTAGCGCTGAGACTCCTGATCCTCAGGGTCCTCGTTGTGGCAGTTGACCTCCTGCGAGAACATGAGGTCATGGTCAGACACGCCGAATATGTCCATGGAGAGGTGTGTGATGTGCTCATCAAGCTCATGGGCTGTACTCTGAGAAAAAGAGTAATCAAACTGGCTAGTTGGCAGCTTGTGCATGTGGTCACCTTCCTCTTCCTCACGTTCGTAAAGCAACACAGCTGCTTTCATCTTCTTCGGTGTTGTAAATGAGTGCACTGACGAATCCATCACAGAGACACAGGAGCCATTGGCACTTACATGTGAGAGTTCTGCATTCTCTCTTTCCACAGAAAGTGACTCGTCCACATCTAAACTTCTATCCAACAGGGGATGTGACTGTGACAGGGACTTCTCCTGGGTTGCAATTTCCTCTTCGTCTAACCCTCTGGTTATTTTAGAAGACGTCTCTTCAATAATATTCGCAGTGGAAATCTGCAGGACAGACTGTTGTTTATCTTCAAGAGACAGGCTGGTTTCCTCCTGCAGGACAAGGCTGGCATCCTGTCTTACTGATGCGTCCATGATCTTCTGAACAGAGGCGTCCGCAACCGTCTGATTCTCTGCAACACTTTCATCTGGAGTGTGATAAATCTCTTGCATGCTTTGTCTTTGTCCATAACCGTGGTCTGCTTCAGCAGGTCTGGAGTGGAAGGATTCCATTCTGGGTGAATCATATTTGATGTCTTCTTCATCTTCAACTATACTAACAGCCTGGTTCTCTGTAACACTTTCAGCTAGAGTTCGATAAATCTCCTCCATGTTTATATCTAGCCCATGACCATGTTCCTTCTCACCGGACTGGAAGGGAACATCATCTTCAACCATTCCAACAACCTGGTTCTCCCCAACACCTTCATCTAGAGTTCCAGAGATCACCTGCATGGATATATTCTGCCCATGTTCCTCCTCAGCAGGACCAGACTGGTTGTGCTCCACCCTCACAGTAGGCAAGGAGGGGTCAGGAGGATTTGCATTTGTTTGGGGGTTGTGTAGTTGTAAGCTCTGAGAAACAGAGTCATCAAACTGGCTATTTGGCAGCTTGTGCATGTGGTCACCTTCCTCTTCCTCACTTTCAGAAAGCAACACAGCTGCTTTCCTCTTCTTGGGTGTTGTAAATGAGTGCACTGGCGGATCCATCACAGAGACATGTGTGAGTTCTGCATTCTCTCTTCCCACAGAAAGTGACTCGTCTACATCCAAACTCCCATCCAACAGGGGATGAGACTGTGACAGCAACTTCTCCTGGGTTGCCATTTCCTGTTCGTCACGTCCTCTGGTTATTTTAGAAGACGTCTCTTCATTTATTTTCACAAAGGGAATCTGCAGGACAGAGGGTTGTTTATCTTCAAGAGACAGGCTGGTTTCCCCCAGCTGGACAAGGCTAGCATCCTGTCTTACCGATGCGTCCATGATTTCCTGAAGAGATGTGTCCACTATCGCAACCGTCTCAGTTTCAACAGTCTGATTCTCCGTAACACTTTCATCTGGAGTTTGATAAATCTCTTGCATGCTTTGTCTTTGTCCATAACCGTGGTCTGCTTCAGCAGGTCTGGAGTGGAAGGATTCCATTCTGGGTGAATCATATTTGATGTCTTCTTCATCTTCAACTATACTAACAGCCTGGTTCTCTGTAACACTTTCAGCTAGAGTTCGATAAAACTCCTCCATGTTTATATCTAGCCCATGACCATGTTCCTTCTCACCGGACTGGAAGGGAACATCATCTTCAACCATTCCAACAACCTGGTTCTCCCCAACACCTTCATCTAGAGTTCCAGAGATCACCTGCATGCTTAGATTCTGCCCACCACCGTGTTCCTCCTCAGCAGGACCAGACTGATTGTGCTCCACCCTCACAGTAGGCAAGGAGGGGGCAGGAGGGTGTGCATTTGTTTGAGGGTTGTGGAGTTGTAAGCTTAGAGAAACAGAGTCATCAAACTGGCTATTTGGCAGCTTGTGCATGTGGTCACCTTCCTCTTCCTCACTTTCAGAAAGCAACAAAGCTGCTTTCCTCTTCTTGGGTGTTGTAAATGAGTGTACTGACGGATCCATCACAGAGACATTTGAAAGTTCTGCATTCTCTCTTCCTACAGAAAGTGACTCGTCTACATCCAAACTCCCATCCAACAGGGGATGAGACTGTGACAGCAACTTCTCCTGGGTTGCCATTTCCTGTTCATCAAGCCCTCTGGTGTTTTTAGAAGACGTCTCTTCATTTATTTTCACAGTGGAAATCTGCAGGACAGACTGTTTTTTATCCTCAAGAGACAGGCTGGTTTCCCCCAGCAGGACAAGGCTGGCATCCTGTGTTACTGATGCATCCATGATCTCCTGAAGAGAGGCGTCCGCTATCTCAACCGTCTCATTTTCAACAGTCTGATTCTCTGCAACACTTTCATCTGGAGTGTGATAAATCTCTTGCATGCTTTGTCTTTGTCCATAACTGTGGTCTGCTTCAGCAGGTCTGGAGTGGAAGGATTCCATTCTGGGTGAATCATATTTGATGTCTTCTTCATCTTCAACTATCCCAACAGCCTGGTTCTCTGTAACATTTTCAGCTAGAGTTCGATAAATCTCCTTCATGTTTATATCTAGCCCATGACCATGTTCCTTCTCACCGGACTGGAAGGGAACATCATCTTCAACCATTCCAACAACCTGGTTCTCCCCAACACCTTCATCTAGAGTTCCAGAGATCACCTGCATGGATATATTCTGCCCATGTTCCTCCTCAGCAGGACCAGACTGGTTGTGCTCCACCCTCACAGTAGGCAAGGAGGGGGCAGGAGGATTTGCATTTGTTAGGGGGTTGTGTAGTTGTAAGCTCTGAGAAACAGAGTCATCAAACTGGCTATTTGGCAGCTTGTGCATGTGGTCACCTTCCTCTTCCTCACTTTCGTAAACCAACACAGCTGCTTTCCTCTTCTTGCGTGTTGTAAATGAGTGCACTGGCGGATCCATCACAGAGACATGTGTGAGTTCTGCATTCTCTCTTCCCACAGAAAGTGACTCGTCTACATCCAAACTCCCATCCAACAGGGGATGAGACTGTGACAGCAACTTCTCCTGGGTTGCCATTTCCTGTTCGTCACATCCTCTGGTTATTTTAGAAGACGTCTCATCATTTATTTTCACAAAGGGAATCTGCAGGACAGAGGGTTGTTTATCTTCAAGAGACAGGCTGGTTTCCCCCAGCTGGACAAGGCTAGCATCCTGTCTTACCGATGCGTCCATGATTTCCTGAAGAGATGTGTCCACTATCGCAACCGTCTCAGTTTCAACAGTCTGATTCTCCGTAACACTTTCATCTGGAGTTTGATAAATCTCTTGCATGCTTTGTCTTTGTCCATAACCGTGGTCTGCTTCAGCAGGTCTGGAGTGGAAGGATTCCATTCTGGGTGAATCATATTTGATGTCTTCTTCATCTTCAACTATACTAACAGCCTGGTTCTCTGTAACACTTTCAGCTAGAGTTCGATAAAACTCCTCCATGTTTATATCTAGCCCATGACCATGTTCCTTCTCACCGCACTGGAAGGGAACATCATCTTCAACCATTCCAACAACCTGGTTCTCCCCAACACCTTCATCTAGAGTTCCAGAGATCACCTGCATGCTTAGATTCTGCCCACCACCGTGTTCCTCCTCAGCAGGACCAGACTGATTGTGCTCCACCCTCACAGTAGGCAAGGAAGGGGCAGGAGGATGTGCATTTGTTTGGGGGTTGTGGAGTTGTAAGCTCTGAGAAACAGAGTCATCAAACTGG
Source organism: Protomyctophum parallelum (assembly GCF_964188405.1). Classification (NCBI taxonomy): domain Eukaryota; kingdom Metazoa; phylum Chordata; class Actinopteri; order Myctophiformes; family Myctophidae; genus Protomyctophum; species Protomyctophum parallelum. Next base: position 43,418,667 of record NC_139699.1, on the reverse strand, counting down.
CTATTTGGCAGCTTGTGCATGTGGTCACCTTCCTCTTCCTCACTTTCGTAAACCAACACAGCTGCTTTCCTCTTCTTGGGTGTTGTAAATGAGTGCACTGGCGGATCCATCACAGAGACATGTGTGAGTTCTGCATTCTCTCTTCCCACAGAAAGTGACTCGTCTACATCCAAACTCCCATCCAACAGGGGATGAGACTGTGACAGCAACTTCTCCTGGGTTGCCATTTCCTGTTCATCAAGCCCTCTGGTGTTTTTAGAAGACGTCTCTTCATTTATTTTCACAGTGGAAATCTGCAGGACAGACTGTTTTTTATCCTCAAGAGACAGGCTGGTTTCCCCCAGCAGGAGAAGGCTGGCATCCTGTGTAACTGATGCATCCATGATCTTCTGAACAGAGGCGTCCGCAACACCCTGATTCTTTGCAACACTTTCATCAGGAGTTTTAAAAAGCTCTTGCATGTTTAGTCTTTGCTCATAATGGTGGTCTGCTTCAGCAGGTCTGGTGTGGAAGGATTCCTTTCTGGGTGAATCATATTTGATGTCTTCTTCATCTTCAACTATACTAACAGCCTGGTTGTTTGTAAAACTTTCAGCCAGAGTTCGATATATCTCCTCCATGTTTATATCTAGCCCATGACCATGTTCCTTCTCACCGGACTGGAAGGGAACATCATCTTCAACCATTCCAACAACCTGGTTCTCCCCAACACCTTCATCTAGAGTTCCAGAGATCACCTGCATGCTTGGATTCTGCCCACCACCGTATTCCTCCTCAGCAGGACCAGACTGATTGTGCTCCACCCTCACAGTAGGCAAGGAGGGGGCAGGAGGATGTGCATTTGTTTGGGGGTTGTGGAGTTGTAAGCTTAGAGAAACAGAGTCATCAAACTGGCTATTTGGCAGCTTGTGCATGTGGTCACCTTCCTCATCCTCACTTTCAGAAAGCAACACAGCTGCTTTCCTCTTCTTGGGTGTTGTAAATGAGTGCACTGACGGATCCATCACAGAGACATTTGTGAGTTCTGCATTCTCTCTTCCTACAGAAAGTGACTCGTCTACATCCAAACTCCCATCCAACAGGGGATGAGACTGTGACAGCAACTTCTCCTGGGTTGCCATTTCCTGTTCATCAAGCCCTCTGGTGTTTTTAGAAGACGTCTCTTCATTTATTTTCACAGTGGAAATCTGCAGGACAGACTGTTTTTTATCCTCAAGAGACAGGCTGGTTTCCCCCAGCAGGACAAAGCTGGCATCCTGTGTTACTGATGCATCCATGATCTCCTGAAGAGAGGCGTCCGCTATCTCAACCGTCTCATTTTCAACAGTCTGATTCTCTGCAACACTTTCATCTGGAGTGTGATAAATCTCTTGCATGCTTTGTCTTTGTCCATAACCGTGGTCTGCTTCAGCAGGTCTGGAGTGGAAGGATTCCATTCTGGGTGAATCATATTTGATGTCTTCTTCATCTTCAACTATCCCAACAGCCTGGTTCTCTGTAACACTTTCAGCTAGAGTTCGATAAATCTCCTTCATGTTTATATCTAGCCCATGACCATGTTCCTTCTCACCGGACTGGAAGGGAACATCATCTTCAACCATTCCAACAACCTGGTTCTCCCCAACACCTTCATCTATAGTTCCAGAGATCACCTGCATGGATATATTCTGCCCATGTTCCTCCTCAGCAGGACCAGACTGGTTGTGCTCCACCCTCACAGTAGGCAAGGAGGGGGCAGGAGGATTTACATTTGTTTGGGGGTTGTGTAGTTGTAAGCTCTGAGAAACAGAGTCATCAAACTGGCTATTTGGCAGCTTGTGCATGTGGTCACCTTCCTCTTCCTCACTTTCGTAAACCAACACAGCTGCTTTCCTCTTCTTGGGTGTTGTAAATGAGTGCACTGGCGGATCCATCACAGAGACATGTGTGAGTTCTGCATTCTCTCTTCCCACAGAAAGTGACTCGTCTACATCCAAACTCCCATCCAACAGGGGATGAGACTGTGACAGCAACTTCTCCTGGGTTGCCATTTCCTGTTCGTCACGTCCTCTGGTTATTTTAGAAGACGTCTCTTCATTTATTTTCACAAAGGGAATCTGCAGGACAGAGGGTTGTTTATCTTCAAGAGACAGGCTGGTTTCCCCCAGCTGGACAAGGCTAGCATCCTGTCTTACCGATGCGTCCATGATTTCCTGAAGAGATGCGTCCACTATCGCAACCGTCTCAGTTTCAACAGTCTGATTCTCCGTAACACTTTCATCTGGAGTTTGATAAATCTCTTGCATGCTTTGTCTTTGTCCATAACCGTGGTCTGCTTCAGCAGGTCTGGAGTGGAAGGATTCCATTCTGGGTGAATCATATTTGATGTCTTCTTCATCTTCAACTATCCCAACAGCCTGGTTCTCTGTAACACTTTCAGCTAGAGTTCGATAAATCTCCTTCATGTTTATATCTAGCCCATGACCATGTTCCTTCTCACCGGACTGGAAGGGAACATCATCTTCAACCATTCCAACAACCTGGTTCTCCTCAACACCTTCACCTAGAGTTCCAGAGATCACCTGCATGCTTAGATTCTGCCCACCACCGTATTCCTCCTCAGCAGGACCAGACTGATTGTGCTCCACCCTCACAGTAGGCAAGGAGGGGGCAGGAGGATGTGCATTTGTTTGGGGGTTGTGGAGTTGTAAGCTTAGAGAAACAGAGTCATCAAACTGGCTATTTGGCAGCTTGTGCATGTGGTCACCTTCCTCATCCTCACTTTCAGAAAGCAACACAGCTGCTTTCCTCTTCTTGGGTGTTGTAAATGAGTGCACTGACGGATCCATCACAGAGACATTTGTGAGTTCTGCATTCTCTCTTCCTACAGAAAGTGACTCGTCTACATCCAAACTCCCATCCAACAGGGGATGAGACTGTGACAGCAACTTCTCCTGGGTTGCCATTTCCTGTTCATCAAGCCCTCTGGTGTTTTTAGAAGACGTCTCTTCATTTATTTTCACAGTGGAAATCTGCAGGACAGACTGTTTTTTATCCTCAAGAGACAGGCTGGTTTCCCCCAGCAGGACAAAGCTGGCATCCTGTGTTACTGATGCATCCATGATCTCCTGAAGAGAGGCGTCCGCTATCTCAACCGTCTCATTTTCAACAGTCTGATTCTCTGCAACACTTTCATCTGGAGTGTGATAAATCTCTTGCATGCTTTGTCTTTGTCCATAACCGTGGTCTGCTTCAGCAGGTCTGGAGTGGAAGGATTCCATTCTGGGTGAATCATATTTGATGTCTTCTTCATCTTCAACTATCCCAACAGCCTGGTTCTCTGTAACACTTTCAGCTAGAGTTCGATAAATCTCCTTCATGTTTATATCTAGCCCATGACCATGTTCCTTCTCACCGGACTGGAAGGGAACATCATCTTCAACCATTCCAACAACCTGGTTCTCCCCAACACCTTCATCTATAGTTCCAGAGATCACCTGCATGGATATATTCTGCCCATGTTCCTCCTCAGCAGGACCAGACTGGTTGTGCTCCACCCTCACAGTAGGCAAGGAGGGGGCAGGAGGATTTACATTTGTTTGGGGGTTGTGTAGTTGTAAGCTCTGAGAAACAGAGTCATCAAACTGGCTATTTGGCAGCTTGTGCATGTGGTCACCTTCCTCTTCCTCACTTTCGTAAACCAACACAGCTGCTTTCCTCTTCTTGGGTGTTGTAAATGAGTGCACTGGCGGATCCATCACAGAGACATGTGTGAGTTCTGCATTCTCTCTTCCCACAGAAAGTGACTCGTCTACATCCAAACTCCCATCCAACAGGGGATGAGACTGTGACAGCAACTTCTCCTGGGTTGCCATTTCCTGTTCGTCACGTCCTCTGGTTATTTTAGAAGACGTCTCTTCATTTATTTTCACAAAGGGAATCTGCAGGACAGAGGGTTGTTTATCTTCAAGAGACAGGCTGGTTTCCCCCAGCTGGACAAGGCTAGCATCCTGTCTTACCGATGCGTCCATGATTTCCTGAAGAGATGCGTCCACTATCGCAACCGTCTCAGTTTCAACAGTCTGATTCTCCGTAACACTTTCATCTGGAGTTTGATAAATCTCTTGCATGCTTTGTCTTTGTCCATAACCGTGGTCTGCTTCAGCAGGTCTGGAGTGGAAGGATTCCATTCTGGGTGAATCATATTTGATGTCTTCTTCATCTTCAACTATATTAACAGCCTGGTTCTCTGTAACACTTTCAGCTAGAGTTCGATAAAACTCCTCCATGTTTATATCTAGCCCATGACCATGTTCCTCCTCGCAGGACTGGAAAGGAACATCATCTTCAACCATTCCAACAACCTGGTTCTCCCCAACACCTTCATCTAGAGTTCCAGAGATAACCTGCATGCTTAGATTCTGCCCACCACCGTGTTCCTCCTCAGCAGGACCAGACTGATTGTGCTCCACCCTCACAGTAGGCAAGGAGGGGGCAGGAGGATGTGCATTTGTTTGGGGGTTGTGGAGTTTTAAGCTTAGAGAAACAGAGTCATCAAACTGGCTATTTGGCAGCTTGTGCATGTGGTCACCTTCCTCTTCCTCACTTTCAGAAAGCAACACAGCTGCTTTCCTCTTCTTGGGTGTTGTAAATGAGTGCACTGACGGATCCATCACAGAGACATTTGTGAGTTCTGCATTCTCTCTTCCTACAGAAAGTGACTCGTCTACATCCAAACTCCCATCCAACAGGGGATGAGACTTTGACAGCAACTTCTCCTGGGTTGCCATTTCCTGTTCATCAAGCCCTCTGGTGTTTTTAGAAGACGTCTCTTCATTTATTTTCACAGTGGAAATCTGCAGGACAGACTGTTTTTTATCCTCAAGAGACAGGCTGGTTTCCCCCAGCAGGACAAAGCTGGCATCCTGTGTTACTGATGCATCCATGATCTCCTGAAGAGAGGCGTCCGCTATCTCAACCGTCTCATTTTCAACAGTCTGATTCTCTGCAACACTTTCATCTGGAGTGTGATAAATCTCTTGCATGCTTTGTCTTTGTCCATAACCATGGTCTGCTTCAGCAGGTCTGGAGTGGAAGGATTCCATTCTGGGTGAATCATATTTGATGTCTTCTTCATCTTCAACTATCCCAACAGCCTGGTTCTCTGTAACACTTTCAGCTAGAGTTCGATAAATCTCCTTCATGTTTATATCTAGCCCATGACCATGTTCCTTCTCACCGGACTGGAAGGGAACATCATCTTCAACCATTCCAACAACCTGGTTCTCCCCAACACCTTCATCTATAGTTCCAGAGATCACCTGCATGGATATATTCTGCCCATGTTCCTCCTCAGCAGGACCAGACTGGTTGTGCTCCACCCTCACAGTAGGCAAGGAGGGGGCAGGAGGATTTACATTTGTTTGGGGGTTGTGGAGTTGTAAGCTCTGAGAAACAGAGTCATCAAACTGGCTATTTGGCAGCTTGTGCATGTGGTCACCTTCCTCTTCCTCACTTTCGTAAACCAACACAGCTGCTTTCCTCTTCTTGGGTGTTGTAAATGAGTGCACTGGCGGATCCATCACAGAGACATGTGTGAGTTCTGCATTCTCTCTTCCCACAGAAAGTGACTCGTCTACATCCAAACTCCCATCCAACAGGGGATGAGACTGTGACAGCAACTTCTCCTGGGTTGCCATTTCCTGTTCGTCACGTCCTCTGGTTATTTTAGAAGACGTCTCTTCATTTATTTTTACAAAGGGAATCTGCAGGACAGAGGGTTGTTTATCTTCAAGAGACAGGCTGGTTTCCCCCAGCTGGACAAGGCTAGCATCCTGTCTTACCGATGCGTCCATGATTTCCTGAAGAGATGCGTCCACTATCGCAACCGTCTCAGTTTCAACAGTCTGATTCTCCGTAACACTTTCATCTGGAGTTTGATAAATCTCTTGCATGCTTTGTCTTTGTCCATAACCGTGGTCTGCTTCAGCAGGTCTGGAGTGGAAGGATTCAATTCTGGGTGAATCATATTTGATGTCTTCTTCATCTTCAACTATACTAACAGCCTGGTTCTCTGTAACACTTTCAGCTAGAGTTCGATAAAACTCCTCCATGTTTATATCTAGCCCATGACCATGTTCCTCCTCGCAGGACTGGAAAGGAACATCATCTTCAACCATTCCAACAACCTGGTTCTCCCCAACACCTTCATCTAGAGTTCCAGAGATCACCTGCATACTTAGATTCTGCCCACCACCGTGTTCCTCCTCAGCAGGACCAGACTGATTGTGCTCCACCCTCACAGTAGGCAAGGAGGGGGCAGGAGGATGTGCATTTGTTTGGGGGTTGTGGAGTTGTAAGCTTAGAGAAACAGAGTCATCAAACTGGCTATTTGGCAGCTTGTGCATGTGGTCACCTTCCTCTTCCTCACTTTCAGAAAGCAACACAGCTGCTTTCCTCTTCTTGGGTGTTGTAAATGAGTGCACTGACGGATCCATCACAGAGACATTTGTGAGTTCTGCATTCTCTCTTCCTACAGAAAGTGACTCGTCTACATCCAAACTCCCATCCAACAGGGGATGAGACTGTGACAGCAACTTCTCCTGGGTTGCAATTTCATGTTCATCAAGCCCTCTGGTGTTTTTAGAAGACGTCTCTTCATTTATTTTCACAGTGGGAATCTGCAGGACAGACCGTTTTTTATCTTCAAGAGACATGCTGGTTTCCCCCAGCAGGACAAGGCTACCATCCTGTGTTACTGATGCGTCCATGATCTCCTGAAGAGAGGCTTCCGCTATCTCAACCGTCTCGGTTTCAACAGTCTGATTCTCTGCAAAGTCTGCTTCAGTAGGTCTGGAGTGGAAGGATTCCTTTCTGGGTGAATCATATTTGATGTCTTCTTCATCTTCAACTATCCTAACAGCCTGGTTCTCTGTAACACTTTCAGCTAGAGTTCGATAAATCTCGTTCATGTTTATATCAAGCCCATAACCATGTTCCTTCTCACCGGACTGGAAGGGCACATCTCTGGGTGAAAAATATTTGATCAATGACTGTTTTTCATCCTCAACCATTCCAACAACCTGGTTCTCCCCAACACCTTCATCTAGAGTTCCAGAGATCACCTGCATGCATAGATTCTGCCCATGTTCATCCTCAGCAGGACCAGACTGGTAGTGCTCCACCCCCACAGTAGACTCTATGTAGCGCTGAGACTCAAGCAGAAAAGGCAAAAATATTTTTTTTTCCTCAGTATCCTCAAAGTCTCCTCCTTCACTATCTGTTTCTTCAACCATGGACCCAATGGGACTCATGGGAGTGCCATTTCTTTCACAGGTCTTCTTGGATTCAAGGGCGGTGGAGTTGTAAGTTCCCAGCACTGGAGAAAGAGAGTATTCAAACTGTCTATTAGGCAGCTTGTGCATGTGGTCACCTTCCTCTTCATCACTTTCGTAAACCAACACAGCTGCTTCCCTCTTCTTCGGTGTTGTAAATGAGTGCACTGGCGGATCCATCACAGAGACATGTGTGAGTTCTGCATTCTCTCTTCCCACAGAAAGTGACTTGTCTACATCCAAACTTCCATCGAACAGGGGATATGTTTGTGACAGCAACTTCTCCTGGGTTGCCATTTCCTGTTCGTCAAGCTCTTTAGAAGATGTCTCTTCATTTATCTGCAGGACAGACTCTTGTTTATCTTCGAGAGACAGGCTGGTTTCCCCCAGCAGGACAAGGCTGCCATCCTGTGTTACTGATGCGTCCATGATCTCCTGAAGAGAGGCGTCCGCTATCTCAACAGTCTCATTTTCAACCGTCTGATTCTCCGCAACACTTTCATGTGGAGGTTGATAAATCTCTTGCATGCTTATATCTAGCCCATAACCATTTTCCTTCTCACCGGACTGGAAGGGCACATCTCTGGGTAATAATCTTTCCTCAGTATCCTCAAAGTCTCCTTCACTATCTGTTTCTTCAACCATGGACCCGATGGGACTCATGGGAGTGCCATTTCTTTCACAGGTCTTCTTGGATTCAAGGGCGGTGGAGTTGTAAGTTCCCAGCACTGGAGAAACAGAGTATTCAAACTGTCTATTAAGCAGCTTGTGCATGTGGTCACCTTCCTCTTCATCACTTTCGTAAACCGACACAGCTGCTTCTCTCTGCTTCGGTGTTGTAAATGAGTGCACTGGCGGATCCATCACAGAGACATGTGTGAGTTCTGCATTCTCTCTTCCCACAGAAAGTGACTCGTCTACATCCAAACTTCCATCGAACAGGGGATATGATTGTGACAGCAACTTCTCCTGGGTTGCCATTTCCTGTTCGTCAAGCTCTTTAGAAGATGTCTCTTCATTTATCTGCAGGACAGACTCTTGTTTATCTTCAAGAGACAGGCTGGTTTCCCCCAGCAGGACAAGGCTGCCATCCTGTGTTACTGATGTGTCCATGATCTCCTGAAGAGAGGCGTCCGCTATCTCAACAGTCTCATTTTCAACCGTCTGATTCTCCGCAACACTTTCATGTGGAGGTTGATAAATCTCTTGCATGCTTATATCTAGCCCATAACCATGTTCCTTCTCACCGGACTGGAAGGGCACATCTCTGGGTGAATCATCTTTGATCAATGACCAATTTTCCTCTTCAACCATTCCAACAACCTGGTTCTCCCCAACACCTTCATCTAGAGTTCCAAAGATCACCTGCATGCTTAAATTCTGCCCACCACCGTGTTCCTCGTCAGCAGGACCAGACTGGTTGTGCTCCTCCCCCACAGTAGGCAAGGAGGGGGCAGGAGGATGTGGAGTTGTTTTCTTCCGTTTCTCCTTTGACTGCATATGTCTCAGCCAGAGTGCTTCCATGCTTGAGCCCATACTTACCAGCTGGCCGTGCTCTTCTGACTCTGTCTTCATCAGTTCCTGAGCGCTCTGAATCTTTGTCCCTATGTAGCACTGAGACTCCTGATCCTCAGGGTCCTCGTCGTGGCAGTTGTCCTCCTGCGAGAACATGAGGTCATGGTCAGAGATGCCGTATATGTCCATGGAGTGGAGGTGTCCGATGTGCTCATCCAGCTCATGGTCTGTCCTCCGGTGCCCCGAGTGGAGGGATTGCAGCTGCAGCTGAGTCCTGGAAGAACGCGTCTCCTCCAGGATGAAGAGCTCCCTCAGGTCCTGCTTGGTGAAGTACCTACAAGAAATATATTGAATGCAATGTTTTACATTTATACATTTTGGAATTGACCACATGCTCTTATCCAGAGCGACTTAACCCACTGACCGACATCTTCTGTCTTTGTCTGTGCCAATGTCTTTTACATAAAAAGAAGAAAACGATTAGTACAAATCATTAAAAAAAAAACATGGATGCAAACTTTCTAAAACTCAAATCCTCATCATTGGCCCAGACTCCCTCACCCGCTCCACCCATAACTTTTCCCTCAATATTGATGGCTCCACTGTCACCCTCTCGCCAAGTTTGCAACCTTGGTGACCTCCATTTTTGGGCTGAGTAGGTAGGAATTACCACCAGTGAATGAGAGGAATGATAGACAGAGGAATAGATGTAGAGCACAGGCTAGGGCTGACAGAGAGGGGTCAGAGAGAACTCCCTCAGCCACTGGTGGTTCCTGGACCAGAACCACTGACTTGAACAGATCATTTTTAAGTTATCACACACACACACACCCCTCTCACTCTCTCCCGCACGCACGTCTGTCTGTTGTTAGCTTTAGCAGTCAACATTAGCATCAGAGTGTAGCTTCAAGCTTTCACAACTAACTGCTATCTTTGTCAAATAAAACTGTCAGAGCTTTTGTTTTTGACCAATGCCCACTTCAAAGAGCATCTGATCTTACACGTGGAGCAATAATTAATAATGACCACAATGGCTGCTCTGCTCTGCAGCTCTGAAGCTGCAGTGCTGAATGAGAGCCCAGAGAGAGAGAGGAGGGGCTATCATAGACTCTCTTCACTGTGCGTTGCGTTATAAATTGACGCCTTTAAAATGAATTAACTTTGACAGCCTGAAAGAAAACTTGACTTTGCGCGACCAGGTGGTCTCACCAAAGAGAATGTTAGTGATCAAATACCTTTTTGGTCGGTCGGATCTTGAGTTTCTTTTTATTATTCTTTTCACCAAATGCCAATACAATTTAACATACATATTTAATAGTCGGTTGGCAACCGGAAACCAAACAATGTTTTTGGTAGGTCTAACTTGGGGTGACAGCAGGGCCTTCTCGGTGGCCACCCTGTAGCAACTAGCAACTCATAATGTAATAAGTTAAATGTAATAAAAACTCATAATGTAATAATCAGCTCATAATGTAATAAAATCATGAGCGCATAACGTAATAACAGATCTTTCTATACGTGTTACGTTATGAACGAACATAAGGCAGCTCATAATGTAATAATGGCCCATTTTGGTGAGAAAAGTCTTACACTGTCATTTGTATTACCTATGTTGACAACTGTAGACTTTAATATGGCCCATATAGTCTTACACTGTCATTGTTATTACCTCTGTTGACAAATGTAGACTTTCATATGGCCCATATAATCTTACACTGTCAGTGTTATTACCTCTGTTGACAAATGTAACTTTCATATGGCCCATATAGTCTTACACTGTCATTGTTATTACCTCTGTTGACAAATGTAGACTTTCATATGGCCCATACACTGTCATTTGTATTACCTCTGTTGACAAATGTACTTTCTTATGGCCCATAGTCTTACACTGTCATATTTATTACCTCTGTTGACAAATGTACTCTTTTCAAAATATGTTGATTTTTATTGTCGTCTTTAATGCTAATTTACTAAAGACTTTTAAACATTACTATCCTACTCCTATTAGAGCTAAATAAATGAATTACGCATCATATTCGTCCAACTCAGATTTACATGTATTGTTTCACTTAACATACAAGAATAAGAAAAAATGCATGCCATGCCATCCAGGTAAAACACAACTCAAAATAAATCATACATAGCCATAAATAATGCAAAAACACTTGTTCACCATTCAATGTGTTTAATTGAACCTGATATTAAAGGATGCATTTACTTTCCTTGTGACACTTGTTCACATTCACATTGATCACATTCTTAAAACTATAAACAAAAATCCCTGTACTAGTGTGTTCAAATACATGAAAAGAAAAAGGAAGGAAATACACATTACAATTCTTCCATATGAAACAATCTTTAAATAATAATAATAATAATAATAATAGCTTGAATTTATATAGCGCCTTTCATGAACCCAAGGATGCTTTACAAAATGTACCAACAAACAAATGATGTATAATACTTGAAAAATACAGAAAAATAGCTGTGCCACTGCCAGGGGGGTCTATCACATAACCACAAGAAAAAGTATAACTTTTTCCAAAACATATCTCGGATTTGGAACCATCCAAAGGATGTATGCCGAATCACAATCCAAGCTTGTATCCATCTTCTATTTTTGCCAAACATTTCCTTGATGCTTAATGCAAGGCCACTATTGCGTCCTGCTCCTCTAGTCTCATAATGCTTATGCAGCAGTCTCCATCCCTTGTCAGATTTAAACTTGACACCAAAGAATCATTTTAATAAATTATTGGTAGGAATTTCAGGGAAAGGTCTCTGAACAAGCTAGAAACCCTGTTGAAAGTGCTAAGCATTGCTATATCCATCAACAGGCAATACTGTATGATGGACGACAGCATGATCAGAGGCAAGTTAGGGCTGAAGTAAATGTGGTGGACAGTCTCAGGGTCAACATCAGGTACAGAGTTGAGGTCAGGGTGAGGGACCGGGTCAGAGGTATTGAGAGGGACCGGGTCAGGGGCAGTGACAGATTCTGGGGCAGTTATGGACATAGTTGGGGCCAATGTATGGTGCACTCTCCTCTGCCTCTTGAATTATTTGGATGAAGATTGTGACTGGTCCATCAAGGCTAACATAATGGTCGCCATGACCTTCGGCGAGGTGGCCCAGAACCAGCAATGGCAGACTAGAGATGCAACGATACTGATTTTTCAATTCCGATCCGATCCGATATATTAATTTTGAAATTCCCCGATATTTGCCGATCCGATATTTGCTGTAGGCTACATAGCAAAACAAATAAATACAAAAAAATTCAAAGAGGGGATGTTTATGGTTAAGTGTTTAACCTGTAGAAATAAGAATATGAACTGTTTAACCTGTAAACCTTAAGGGAATGGCAACCTGTTAATTAATACTATGGATTATTATTATGTGCAAAGGTAAATTTTTACCCCTAAAGTGATGCCTGCATGTAACCTGTTAATTCATTCTATGGTTTATTATTAATAATAATAATAATAGTAATTCAACGGTTATTACGTTATGCGCTCATGATTTTATTACATTATGAGCTGATTATTACATTATGAGTTTTTATTACATTTAACTTATTACATTATGAGCCTTTTTGAGCCCTTATTACATTATGAGCAGTTATTACATTATGAGTTGCTACACGCCCCCTCACTATGGAACTCACTCCCAACTCACATCAAAGCTGCCCCCACCCTCACCACGTTTAGAACCACACTCGCACCTTTTAGACTTTTCAAAAATGTTCAGAAATAGCAGATGCACAAGGTTGCATCGCGGCACAAAGTGACGTGGTGTGAGCTATTTTGAGAACCACTGTTCTAAAACACTGTTCTCAATCCTAAGAGTAAAGTTGCTATATATATATATATATATATATATATATATATATATATATATATATGCAGGAGTGCAGTGCAGCAACAGACAGACACACAGATATGCCCAACACAAAGATAATACACCATAAAACATGTGGGGGCAGGACTAATAGTCACACAGGCCTGCTTTTCACGTTGGCATGTCACTGCTTTCATCATGCTTTCATTGTTTTGAAGCAGAGACTATTAGTTATAAATACATACTACTCACAAATATTGATAATCAGCTCAGTTCTACTTTTAGCCTTTCTAAAAGCATTGTTTGGGACCCAAAGTGGGTCACAGAACCATTCTGGGTCGGTCTCCAAAATGTCAGACTAAAATGCCAATTAACAATTTTAAGACATTTGGAATTAAGAGTGCTTTCAGCACCCACTTCCATGTGGAATCAGGATGTTTTCAGCAGTGCCATCATCTGCCTCAAAACCTTACAACAGAGCTGCATCATCCCACAGAGTTGGAGGCTTAGGTTAGACTGCACGCCAGCAATGACAGTAAGACATACTGTACTCAACTATCCAATACTGATAACAAGAGTTGTTTTGGGATGGCTTGTGATTATGAAACGTCATGGGGCTATCGGGGGTTAAAATATATTCTGAGTGATTACATACAATCAGAGTCAAATAACAGTAATTGATATCAAACGTAGCCTAATGACTGATGGGAATATACTGTATGATGAAAGAGTTTGTTGCCTGAAGGTCCGTAGTCACCTATCTTTCTGATTGGCTGCCTCGTCTGTAGGCAACCAGACACCTTTTGCCTCTAGCCGACCTCTCAGCTAATGGGATAGCATTGCAGCCAGCAACAACCCACTAGTGTGTGTGTGTGTGTGTGTGTGTGTGTCACGCACGCACGCACGCACGCACACGCACGCACGCACGCACGCACGTGCGCGCGCACTGCGTGTGGTGCGTGCAGCTGGTAAAATATGACTACCGGTATGTCATTTTGGGCTTGTAATTAAAGTTTGCCCTTGTAAACTTTAATTACAAGGGCAATTTTCCAACCATTATACAGTAGGTATAAATTCATCAGGCCAAATTTGGCCTGATGAAGACTTATGGTCCACTTACGGTATACTTAAGTTCTAATATTGTATTATTGTAAGCAAGCATTTTAAGTGTTAAAAGAATATTTATTAAAAGAATATATATTCAAAAATTTGCACACATTTTCATGATTTTTCAAAAATATCAGATCTACAAGCTTGTAGCGCGGCACTCTGTGCAGTGCTATGAGCTTGTAGATCTGCCATTTTTCAACAGCTAAAGTCTAAAATAATGGTTAAATGGTTAAATTAAAAGCTAAGGTGACACAGATGAGTTCCTGTCCAAAATGGACAGGAATCTGTTTGATTGAGTGAATAATGATAAAATAATGTATTTTCACATCTACAGTATGGGAATGTTTAAATAAAATAATTTTCCTTAGTAGACAGATATTGTGTAAATATATCATAAACAGCCACAGCCGGTTATGTTATGTTCATATTATGATAAAGCACAATAGCCAAAATGTCTGTCCAACGTCTTCGCCATGGGAATAATATATGTGGATATGAGCAACATCTGAGTGTTGACCCTCTCAGTTGATATTACAAGCATAACTGTCACAAAAGACAATTCCACGTACCTGAAAGGGTTCTTCTTTTCACCGGTCGTCTGTCTAATCAACGAGTCTTTGAACACCTGTCGCCTGTAGATTTTCTCCTCCACTGTACCTAGGGATGGGAGGATATGAAAATGACACGATTATTGTGCCAAAAGTAATTGTGTTTAACGTTATCTTAATCCATTTAGACCTGAAACTCTTGTTATACCTTTCAATCCAGGAACACTTTTGAGTAACATTAGCTATTGCTATAGAAACATTTCTTTTTGGGACATTATTGCATTAATATCAGTTAATTAAGTTTTTCAGAAAACGTAGGCTCAACAAAAGCCAATTCATCCTAGTGTATAACAGAAGAAAATGTCACCATAAATTTTAATCTCTGCGATATGATTATTGGTCTGTTTTTTTTTTATCACAATAAACGATAATAACGATTATCATCCCATCCCTAACTGTACCGCATGTGATGAGCCGGTAGACGACCACATTTTCAGTTTGCCCAATGCGGTAGGCGCGATCCACGGCCTGGTTATCAGTAGCAGGGTTCCAGCTGGGGTCAAAGATCACCACCCGGTCGGCAGCGGTCAGGTTGAGGCCAACACCACCCACTTGGGTCGTCAGCAGGAGGACAGAGTAGCATCTGTCCGTCTGGAATGTAGAGATGAGTTGATCCCTCTGTGCGAAGTTGACTGTGCCATCAAGCCTCAAAACCTTACAACAGGATAAATGGTCAAGCAATTAGTCCTATTAAGTATATACTACAAAGTAACTAAAGATAGCAAGTAAACATACCTAGCATCTATCTAAAAATCATACTGTTATAATATCATAACATGATCCATTTTTACATGGTACTCAAGCAAACAACAAAAAATATAATATATCTAAATCTATTATCTAACAATCTAACACACTAAATAGTCAATAATATTCAAACCTTGAAGCCTCTGTTGCCCAGGACTCGCTGGAGGATGTCCAGTATCTTCAGGAAGCGTGCAAAGACAAGGGTGCGGTGACCTTCTTCTCTGAGCCTTCCGAGGAGTTCGATGAGAAACACCATTTTCCCGGACTCTGAGATCAGTGTTTCATCAGGTATGTTGTCGATGCTGTTCATGCTGCTTGCGCCTGCTGCACACATGTTCATGTAACGTGCCTGTTGGTTCTCTGGTGTTTCGTCCTTCAGGTCTAGCGGAGTAACGGCCGCAGTGGAGAACAGCCTTGGGTGGTCACACAGCTTTTTCAGGGCAGTGAGTTCAATGAGAGGTGACCTGATAATGTTGAAACGTCTGACGTGGTCCAGTGAGAGGAACTTGCGGTATAGGTCTTCCTGAACTGCACTCAGATATGTCCACACAATCAGGTCATTCTTCCTCGTCATTTTTGGCATGACTGCCGTTCCCGCTTCGGTTGGATTACTTGTGATATGGCTGGCGTTGACATCTACACATTCTTCTTTACTGGCTTGTTCTTTCTGGACCTCTGCTTTGGTCCTCCTGAAGAAGTATGGTTGGATGATAGCCATTAGGTTTTCAGACATCCTGGATCCCAGGGCTTTCTCTCCTGGAGTGGCGTCCTTCTCCCTGGCCAGCGTGATGGGGTTCTCGTACTCTGATTTGAATGTTCTGTATGTGCCGAGGAGAGTGCCTTGGCAAGCAAAATCAAACAGAGCCCACATCTCTCGCAGGTTGTTTTGCACGGGGGTTCCTGTGAGGAGAATGCGGTTTTCTGCAGGTATAGCATAGGCACTTTGGGCAGATTTCGTCGATGTGTTCTTTATCATATGTGCCTCGTCAAGGATCATGTAGTCCCACTTGAACTCAAGGCCGTGGTAAGACCCCACCAGCTGCCAGTTGTTTATCAGCATTTGGTACGTGGTGATGAGCACGCCCCCTTGACTCTGGATTCTTTCCAAGTTTCTGTTTCGATCTGCTAGATTTGAACCATGGAACACCTTCACTCTCAGCCCAGGAGTCCACGTGGCAAATTCCTTGGTCCAGTTTGTGATGAGGTTCATCGGCACAAGGAGGAGTGTGTGTTTGACTAGTTCTGCATCATACATGCCCGACAGGAAGGAGATGATCTGGATGGTTTTTCCAAGGCCCATGTCATCTGCCAGGATGCCGCCTTTTTCCCCATCTTGGTACAAATTGTATAGGAACGCCACACCGTCTCGCTGGTGTTCGTACAGTTTGTCGTGCACATCTCTGAACAACAACAGACCACTGATGTCCCTAAACTGTTCATCTTCACTGTCGTCTCCACTCCCAGATCCTTCGCAAAGTCCGACTTCACTCTCAGGTCCTTCCCAAATTCCGACTTCACTCTCAGGTCCTTCGCAAAGTTCGTCTTCACTCTCAGATCCCTCGCAAAGTTGAACCATCAGGTTCTCAATTTTCTTTATTCTGCCTTCAAGTTTCTGGCTGGGAAGGATATTGTATGCCCGCTGGAATGACTGCAGTGCTCTGGACATATCTCCCTTACTGGCGGCATCTTTTCCATCCTCGATGTTTCTGGAAAAGAAATACATAATTATGTATTAGCTACAATATGGTTATCGATTCATTCATATACTGTATGTGATGATTCAATTTCAAATAGTAAATTCAAAATTTCTATACACTTTTTAAAACATCAGAATGCGTAATCTGGTTTGGGGTTTTCTAGTTCCCCACACTCAGTCTTTTCACATGATGTCACACACACACTGCTGTACCAGAGTATAAATTACACTTCAACAGTTAAGTTGTCAACGCAACAGTGCACTTTAGATAATTTTTCAGAGAGATATTTTTAGAGATATTTCTGTTCTGGTACAGTTGTGCACCTGCAAACTCGGAAGTATCCTCGGAAGTCCTGTTGAAACTCCCCACCGCCAAAGAAACGGTGACTCCATCATGTTTATCAGGCATGACATGATGGTTGTCTACTCTACACACTCCACAGGACAACAGTTAGCAGTGACAGTATGACTAAATTGGCAATAAAGTTTTTACATAAATTTAAAAAGTCATAAATGTTTGGATTTCACATCAAATCAAACTTTTTTTCCAGGGATTCAGGTTTTCAGCTAGACTTTCACTTATTTATTTATGATCCTGTTTTACTTTATACTACTGGCTATCACTGCGAAGATATTAGTCTGGAACTTCGGTGTATGTATTTTCAAAGGGGCGGTTACAAACAGATTCCAACATCACAGCAAAAACGTCTCCTTTTTAGGGCATTACCAAACGTGATTTTTGATTGTCGACTCGACTACCATCAAAATCGATTTATAGTCGATTAGTCGGCGGTATATTATGATATATTTTCCATACAATCAAGCATTAAAACATCGTGTTCTGAAACAGCCAGCGAGTGAAGGATTAACTGCAAAACAGAGCCGGTGAATGCAGGCCGAGTGGAATGGTAAAGTAAGAGAGTGGCGACACACTTTGATCTCACCGCAAAGCGGGTACCTATGGGCTATAGTTCCAAACATTGGAACTATCCCATTGAGATAGAATGAGCACTTCCGCATTCCATTGTTACAGTGGGAGTCAACGCTACTGTCGCCACTCTCTTACTAGATTACGCTGAATGCCGCTCTGATTGGCCGAAATTAGCTCAGCTGTTTCAAATCAAAGTTGCAAGTCCACAATGACTCACGGATGGACGCGTTGTGAGCTTGTAGATCTGCTATTTTTTGATGCGCAAGACCTTTCTACGGACAATGTTTGTTCAGTTGAAGAGTGGAGACTCTCAGACTGGAGCGGGGAGGAGGAGGACTGAACGATGCGATGTTTTTCATACAACCCTAAATGTTCAACAACAAGTTACAACCACAGTTCCTTTGGTTTTTAGAAGGAGCTACAAGCTAGGAGGAGGTTATGATTACATACTAGGTTTGCTAGCTAGCAGGCTTCCAGGCTATAAATCAGATGATCAACTACTTAACTCCATCACGACTATTATAACTATGATCGTGCGGCATAGGCATAGCTGTTTGTTTTTAATAATGCTGCACGCCTGCACTTTTGTTGGATAAGCATGAAGAAACATGAAATCACGGCAAGAGCTACTGTAGTTTGACTGTCACCAAACTGGATAATATTGGGCAGAGTGAGGAGGAACTCCTGCTATACTTTACAGTCCTGGACGACACGTCTCCAATCTAACTTGTTGAACAAACTACAGTAATAAACTCACCAATAGTAAAAGTATTTACACACTGTAGTTGTCCCCATTGAGCGTATGAGCCTAAAAAAAATCTGTCTTGAATGCTGCTAGTGCAACCGCCGGTCCGCCGCCCACCGCACCTACACGAGTGAGGGTGACGGCAAAACCCACGTACAGTAGGCTTGTATATGATATGAAAACAATCAGCCAGGAATAGATTAGTACTGAAGTTGGCGAACTACCAACAAAACAACAGAGCTCACAGCTGCATGTCTGCTGTAGAAAAGCAAAAAAATCAAAATAAATATTAAATTTTATATTAACGATTACTCGATTTTAGATTTACAGTGTCGACTACCGTTTTTCTAGTCGACTAATCGATTTTTATGTTAATGCCCTAGTACCTTTGAATATTATTGGTCACCCACAACTCTGGGATGAGCGAAATGTAATTCAAACTGAAACATGAAAGACCAATCTGCCCAGGGATTTTGTTTTTCTTTGTCAGTTACTACAGAGGGGCCACCATCCACCAACTCTTTATAGGATATTATTATTTTTACATCATTAACCACTTCGACCCTAACGTCATCCATATTCTGAGGGGAACATTCGCTTAAGATTGCAGATCGGCTATTTTCAGCAAATTATTCATGAAATCTATAAAAAGTTTTAATCTGCAACACAATTGTATACAATAATGTAATAGGGGGTCCGTGCTCCATCTGAAAAACATTGAAGACCCCTGGACTGGACTCCTGGAGTGTGAAACACTACTTGCATTGTCCTTGAGAAATAAACAATAATCAAATCAATAGCTACTGTACCTTTGATAGTCCTCCATTTTCTCCTCAATAACCACCAACAAACGCGACCTGTCAAAAAAAAGAAAGTACGTCAGTAATAGCCTTCAAATTCAACACAGCCTCAACACAACCATCTAAACAGTGTCTTCTGGTTGTCATATTCATATAAAAACTATTTGGAAGTAATAAGGTCTGCTAAAAAAGAGATGTTTTCCAAGAAATCCTATTGGCTTGTTTCCATTGCGGTCCTTATGTGCTCAATTCATCAAAACATTTAATTACAATTTACAATTTAGGCATTTAGCAGACGCTCTTAATCCAGAGCGACTTACATTAAGCAAGAACAAAAAGCATGGGAATACATCACAAAAAAGCATTTATCATGAAACATGCGTAAGCTAAGAAAGTAACAGTGGAATATCTATATTATGAGACTATACATATAAACTATATATATATATATATATATATACTACTATGCTATACATATGTACTATGGCGTGCTATGACTATATACAATGCAATTATAGTGCTGTCTACATAACATGCTATAAGTCTGTATCAAATGCTATCTAAGTCTACAGAAATGCTATCTAAGGGGGTAGGGTAAGTGCTATGGGCCATGATGGAGTCTGAAAAGGTGGGTCTTTAATGATAGACAAATATTAAATACTATGCAAAAACATGATATAAACAAGTAGAAACAGCAGGGGGGGGGGGGACTAGGGCAGTGCTCCCAAAGGAGACCCCTTTTGGGTTCCAGGGGGTCCCCAGCTAAATGATAGTTAGGAACCAAATGGATCCTTGTGGGTCTGTAACTCTGAGGCCCCTTTTCCACCGGTTGGTTCCCAGTGGGAACCGGTTCAGTTCTTTTTGGTTTTTAGTCCATGAGCCAGAGCTCCAAAATTGAAACGTGAATTATGAATTGAGTGGGCAAAACCATACCTATATTAGATTGTTATCACCATTAAACTCTCCCAATTGAGTACTTACACGAAGACAATGATTTATTGTATTACAAATTTTACATTTTTAAATGAGGCATTATGTAGGAAAATATGCAAAATAATCAAAAACATGAAAAAGCTACTACTGTGGAAGGGTTATCATGTATTCATTTACTTGTATTGATCCTATAAACAATTTAATATAGGGTATAGTTTGCCCACCAATTTTGGAGCTCTGGCTCATGGACTAAAAACCAAAAAGAACTGAACCGGTTCCCACTGGGAACCAACCGGTGGAAAAGGGGTCTGAGAGTGTACAAATGGAACCAAATGGACCCGTTCGAGTGTACAAATGGAACCGTTTAGTTCCATTTGTACACTCTCAGAGTTAAATTAACAGTGATTTTACAATATAAATCGGGTCGCAGATCTAAAAATGTCATTAAATGGGGATCCGTAGCCTAGCCCTAATGCATGTCACACTGGCGGTCCTTGAAATTATAATGGTTGAGAATCACTGCTAGAGCCATAACATTCTTCTCTTATGGGGGTCCTTGGCATGTGTTTTTCAAATGGCGGTCTGCGGGCTAATTAGTGTCCATTTGGGGTTCTTTGACATGAAAAAGTTTGGGAACATGGCGCGCACTGGACTAGGGAACAGGGAAGTGGGGAATCTGGGTTGAACGCATAGGTTGAACGTGATTTGTGGACTGACTGGATCCAGTGACAGTCCACAAAGCTCGAGCTCCCTCTGGTGTTGTGATTGTGAAGTTGATTAAACGTTTTGAAAGTAGTTACAGGTACATTAACACAAATGCAGGTCTGGGTATATATATAGTTTTATATTTCTGAAATTTCTGCGTCATTGGATTTGAATAATACATCCGTGGATAAGACAGGCAGACCAGGAAGGAATCACTGATTGACTCATTGACCGCCGAGGAAAACAAAATGCATGTGCATGGTGTGGGTGCCTGGGTGGGTGTGTATGCTTCATTTCATGATGGTGGTCGTACGAACTACACCTGTCTGTCGCTCGCCGAAAATAGCAGATCTGCAAGCTCACAATTTATATCTAGATTATGTCATACATCGTCGTACAACGAAATTAGTATATCAGGGTAAAGGTTAATGATAAAGTGGTTGCACACTGTGTGGTTGCCATGTGTTATACGAATACGACTCACAACAAGAAGCTGCTCGCTAGGCTAGCGCTCCATGATGACGTTATAAAAAGTTGCTAGAAGTAGGATTCATGTCTGATAAAATAATAATAATTACAAGAAGAATGGTTTACAAGTCATTAACATATTAACTTACCTGCTAGTATACTATTATGGTACTGCAAGTGGCTCGCTCGGAGCTTTTCTCTCCTCTCCTGCGCATCGGAAGCTGATGATGGGAAGGAAGTAGGCTAGTCATGATTTTAGCTCGCGCGAATCGCGCCTGTGGGAAATGGTAGAGCTACAAGCTCACAACGCCTCGCAATGCAACGTGTTGTGAGCTTGTAGATCTGCTATTTCTGGTGAGCGACTCGGCGCGCAAACAAATTAATTAGTCATCAGCTTCAGCTTGTGTGAGAAACACAGCTTCCTTGTAAGCATGGTTGAATCATGGGTTGAATAGTAGTTTTGTCAGTTTTGTCACAACTTCTCACAAGACAGTCTTGTTTGATGGCTGAGTCTTATCTCACTTGTCTGTGTTCAGTGTGTTCTTGCAGAGCTGTTCCAGTTTGGCATTTAATTTAAGTTCAAAATTTGGGACAAATAATATAGGAACAATTAAGTCAATTAAGTCAAAGCTGATAACCAAAGCAAGAACTCTCAAACATAATTATGTCGATCAGACATATCTGAGAGATGGAAATGAAATGAGATTGAAGTTCTCATCGTGGCCCAGACTGCTGGTGTAGCCAGACTGCCAGAGGCCGCGTCTGCCTGTCCAAATCCATTTTCTGCCTGGCCAAAATCCATACACTAGGGACAAAAACAAGACCTGAGAACTATAGTGGACAGTGGATTGGTCGTTGCGCGTATAGAGCGCGACCCTCAATCACCCATTCGAATGCAATTCATGCATGCCTTTCAGCCTTTGTATCCTACTGTCTGGCAGGTATATCTCTTTGAAAACCTTTAGTGCTACTGATTATGCGCGGGGGCTGACAATTAATTTAATTAACACATCTTGCCTGCCCAAAATGTAATTCTTGCCTGGCCAAAATGTAATTCCTGGAAACGCCACTGGGTGTAGCCATGCATCTCATATTGTGAGCTTTAAGATTTTCAGCAATTGTACTGTAGGCCTACATACATTATTTTGTTTTGGCTGTTTTGTTCCACGTTCTCTTTTCCAATGTAAACAGATGTTTTCTCATATCATGCCAATAAAGCCCATTTGAATTAAATGGAAGAGAGAGAGGGAGAGCAGCTAGTCTTATCTCACTTGTCTGTGTGTTCCATTACTATCTTGCAGAGCTATTCCAGTTTTGGATTTAATTTTTGGGGGCAAAATAAGATTAATAAACAAGGCAAGTGTTAAGATATGCTCTTAATTGTAACTTCTATTGTGTACAGAGGCAAACTATTATTTATTGTTTTGATTATTTTTTTTTATGCTTGTTTATGAGTAATTGAACACTGATCAGTGCCACCTGCGGTGGGCATGTATATGTTTTGGGTGTGTTCAATAAAAAGCCTCACTTGCTGTGAGGACACTGGACAGCATCCTGTGGAGCTGTGAACCTGAGCTGTCTGTGTCCGTCTCCATTCATTTGATTTCCCTCGTCAGTGGTGCTATTACAGTGGTGGTCTGCAATGCTGGGGCTCAGGGGCTGTAATGTATAACAGCAAGAACTCTCACAAACATTACATCGATCAGACATACACTCTCCGTGTCATGAACGGTGTACTTTTACTGTCATGAACTGTGTGTTTTATTGTGTAGTTATGTTCCTAGTGTTTCCCGTTTGCAAATGGCCTATCTCAAGAGTGGCCAAAAATAAAGAAATACTTAGGCCATTGGTTTTAAAAGGTGGCGATGTCTTCTGCGTGGCGTGAGGGCCACATGCGCCCCGGCCCCCACCTTCACTTAAGGCGGCCTGCAGGTTAAATAATTCTGATATATTGTTGATCTCAGCTGTTACTATTCCAAACATGCAAACATGACCTGCTCTAATTGCTTCAGTCTATAGGTTAATGACTATAGTATTTTTATGTATTTTAAGGATTCCAATAAAAATAAATAGATAAATAATTAATGATTCCAATTAATGAAATTGCAAAAATAGCAGATTTAAGAGCTCAAAATGTGTTTTCTTTTGTTATTTTTATTTTATGAAAACAAAAACAAAAAACAAACAAAAGTAATACCAGGGTTTCCCTGGTTTCACTGGCCTTTAGCCTATGTGTGCGGTAGTCGAAGAAACCTTGTAGACTATACGAGGGCTCCCGTTAGGGTCTTCATAGTCTTGCGTTGCCAGACTGTTGCCTCTCGCATATTTCAAATGCTTCCGTCATACAGTCTGGAGCAACGGACGCTCTATCATGAGTAAAATATAAAGCGGAAGTGGAGCAGGAGTTATTTATGCCTCTGATAAAAGCATTTACCAAATTCAACACCTTTTACAGTCCGACTTCAACCTGGTCCAAAAATGGCCAAAAAATAATAAACTGTTATTGCTATATAGCATTCGGAGATTGTGGAATATAGTTGTCTGGCTACGTGAGACTATATAGGGTCTTCAAGGTGTTTTTGTTGACCAGTGAGGAGATCCTGTAGTGTACAGGAATCTTGTTCTTTGGTTGACATGGCTTCAGCCCAGAGCTCTCTCGCAGATCCACGGGTTGAATGCGTTACAGATTTTGTCGTTCCATCCCCGTGTAGGAACAGACGTCCCGTTGAAGATGTGATACTCCACACAGTCCTGTTGTTCGTGTGTGATTGGCTCCCTGTTGTTAGGCTGGCCAGGAAGCCAGTACCTGAAGGAGCAACAAGACTTCAATTGATTATAAACAATCAGTGCATCCATGATAAACCTCAAAGTATCTATAAAATACAATACAAAAATACAAAATACAAAATACAAAAATATCCAAAGTGATAGCAAACAAACAAAGGCTAGTACACATCCGAACATGTGCACATGTTGGTGTGTCCACGTGACAGCTGTTGTTTTTTTTTGTTTTTTTTTATCACAACCTCAAATTATATTCTAGATCAGGGGTCTTCAACAGATGTCTAGGGGTCACGGACAACAGACAACAGACATATTTTGCGTGTCTTGTAAATACCAGGTCTTAACTAAAATTAATACCTGGATGAATGTATGCTATTTGGCTGCTTTGAGTGGCCAAACAGCTGTCGTATCTGGACAATAATTCTATAGCCTACTATATCATGCATGTTCGTGACCAAAATGTTACTTAGGTCTGAAGTAAGTCGATTGTCTAGTCTGTCTGCAGGTCTGAAAGCAATCACTCAGTCAAGTACTCTGCATTGTTCATTACTCCTTTGAAGCTTCTCTCAGGTGTGAATAAAAACACACCTAGGCAGCCATCTGCTATTCCTATGTTAAATCTCAACCACACCCAGAATTCAACTGTTTGATGTAAACTGTATATATGTCTCATAAAATACAATGTTAAGTTAGTCTTGCTTGGCAGGCTGACCACGGTCAGTCTGTTGTTATGCTCCCGTGGGCTGACAAGGGCCTACGGGGAAGCTCTGCTGTTTGTTGTCTCTGATTGAATAAACACAAACTCTGGGATCTTCAGTTCACCTATCTGTCTGGTTTTCTTCAACTGATCGTCCAGTGTTTTTGACAAGGTTTTTCACTACAGGGCCTACAGTTTGCTATTTAGTTTAGAGAAACTCTTTCAGTCTTTTTCTCTCTAGTAGTTTAATCAGTTAATGTGGTGTGAAAATACACGACATAGACACGACACAGCAATGGCCACACCTCCAGGTCAGTTAAGTCATAATACCTGGTACTTAAGACACGCAAAATAGAGTGTTGCAGTCCAATTCCCATTAATTTCTCCCATAGACGTTTCAAAAAGTATTTATTTAAAGACCTGTAAGCCTCGGACAAAGCCAACAGCCGAGTTGACAAATCATGAAAATAAACACATTTCTTTGGTACGAACAAATAATTAGAAAGAAGAAAAACAAAAAAGGTGTTATACCCTGCCCTTTTTCTTGTGGTTTGTCAACTCGGCTGTTGGCTTTGAAATACCAAAATGTCCTGCTATTGGAAGTGGGGCGCTATTGTCTGTCAATCATCAGCTCCCCCCTTAATACCCCAGCAAGCATGGTCAGGGGAAGACGTCCTGGAAATGACGTAAAGATCAATCCCATATGGGCTGGGATCTGGCCTAGTCCTGAATGTCCTGAACATCACCGGAGGACGTCATCATAGCGTCATTTGGCGGTAACAAGACAACTCACCCCGTTTCTGTTTTCCTCCCAGAATTCTCCCCAGTGAGGGGTGGGAGAGGCTGGACAGCAGACGGCTGGACTTTGAATTTCTCTAACTATAAACTTTCATGACAGCAGACAGCTGTACAAATATAATTTATGAAAAGCTACTACAGTGAAGTCTGTTCACAGAAGTTGTTGTAGGATATGTGGGGATTATCTGACGAGGTACCATTTGAGTGGGCAAAACCTTACTACTAAATATAATACAATATAAGTAAAATAATATAGCCTTTCCACAGGAGTATCCTTTTTATATTTTTCCAAAAAGAATACAAACAGCCAATAGCATATTACAAAGTTATCCTCCTCACTGGTGAAAATTCCGGGAGGAAAAACGGGCAAGCACCGGGGTGAGTTGTCCAGTATTCCATTTGGCTTGCTGGGAGCATTTGGAAGAATGAAGGTGAAATGAAGATGGGTCTTACGTCGGTGTTGTCAGTGGTGTTCCATCCACCCACTTGTACGTCCTTTCATCCTCTGTGTCGGTCAAACCCAGCCACACTCTGTGGTTTAAACGTTCCACAAAGTCCTGGACAGAAAAGCTGCTGGTTACTGATGCACAAACTAGATTTGCATCTCCTCAAAGAAGCACTGCATTTCATTCTTTGTATTAGTGATTCTTGCTCAAATGTGAATCTCGATTTTCCCATCACAATTCTCACACGTTTTTTTCCCCCCCCATGAAAATATGTATTGTCTTTCTGCATTCAAAATGCACCTGGAGCAAACTGCTGTGGCTTTAAACAGACAACATCAAATTGCTTGACTTAATCCTCTCTTAATGTCTCTCTCTTGTATTAACTAAAATGAATTGGACAGCAAACTAGTGCTGCACGACTCTTTTTTTGGCCATGCACCGTGTTCATATTTGACATTGCAGATTTGAAATGGCAGTGCCTTCGTTGTTCCCCTTGTCTTGACTCTTTACCATAGAAGATTGAAACCTTTCTTGAAAAGGCTACATTTTGGGAAATTGTACAAAAACATAATAACTTCACTTCCCTTTACACCTGTACATTTGTGTTACAATGACATTGAAGCTGAAGCTGGGATAGGTTACAAAACGTGCACTAATGTGTAGCCTACACAGTCACACGCATGCACGTACACAACTATGCACGCACACACCATACCTGTTTTTCTTGGCTGTTTATGATGATGAGGTCAGATTGTCTGTCTCTACACCACTGTCTGCTCTCCTCCCAGGGTTTTGTCTCGGTAGAGATGTAATAACAACCGCTGTCTAACTTCTGCCATCCAGGTGATTCTGACAACAAAACGATAAAGGCATGTCATCAGCCAATGTTCTTAAATTGGGTCAAATTAACAACAAATGAATGATGAACGACATGAATAAAACCTGTCTCACTGACCACAGAGTCTCCTCTTCATTTCATCTCTCTCTTCAGTCACATTGTTGTACATGGTCTGTAACTGGTCAAAACGGGTCTGCAGCTGGTCCCTCTGTCCAGTTAGGTAGTTATGGCTTGTCTGTAACTCGTCCAAACTGGTCCGTAACTGGTCTTTCTGTTCAGTTAAGTTGTTATGTTTGTTCTGTAACTGGTCCAAACTGCTCTGTAACTGGTCCAAACTGGTCTGTAACTGGTCTTTCTGCTCAGTCAGTCGGTCGTGTCTGTTCTGTAACTGGTTAAAGCCGCTCTGCAGCTGGTGTCTGTCTTCGGTCAGCTTGCTGTTGTTGGCCAGTAGTTGGTTGTAACTGACCACTAGTTGGTCCCTCGCCTCCATGTAGGAACGATCTGTGTGGAAACAATATTTTACAAAATGAATAGTGAATTATTTGTACACATACTGCAGCAGGTCAAATGCAAGTAGCTGACAACGTATGTCATGCTAGCATAATGTATCACTTGTAAGTAAATAATTTGATGGATTAACAAAACACTTCGGGTTCCATGGCGGCTCAGTGGTTGAATGGTAAATGGTGCATTTATAGAGCGTCTTTACATATATTGTGCATTACATTCACCCATTCACACGCCGATGGCAAATGGCACGCTAAAGGAGTCAAGTAACAGAATGTAACGCCTGCTCTCGCAGTGTTTTCTGTACCTATCAAATGATAGGTACGAGCTGTCACGAGGTACGAGCTGTCACTCGATCCTGTAGGTTCACACTCTATAACATACGACGAATTAGACCGTTCCTCACCCAGGAATCAGCCCAGCTCCTAATCCAGACAACACTCTTGTCAAAACTCGACTATTGTAACTCCCTCCTTACTGGCCTACCAGCATGCGCACTTAAGCCTCTCCAGCTGATCCAAAATGCCGCAGCTCGCTTGGTCTTCAACCAGCCAAAATTCTCACATGTCTCCCCCCTGCTCCGCTCCCTCCACTGGCTCCCGGTCGCTGCCTGCACAGAATACAAAACTCTGATGCTGGCATTCAAAGCAACCAAAGGTATGGCTCCCCCATATCTTGCAAGTATGATTGAACCCTACAAACCCTCCCGCACACTCAGATCAGCCAACGCAGGGAAGCTGGAAGTACCCTCACTAAAAACGCCGGGACAACGCTCCACACGTCCCAAACTCTTCTCCCTTCTGGCTCCAAAACTGTGGAATGCACTTCCCATTGCAGTCAGAACTGCAGCATCACTCCCAATCTTCCGCCGTAGTCTGAAAACCCACCTTTTCAGACTCCATCATGGCCCATAGCACTTACCCTACCCCCTTAGATAGCATTTCTGTAGACTTAGATAGCATTTGATACAGACTTATAGCATGTTATGTAGACAGCACTATAATTGCATTGCATAGCACGCCATAGTACATATGTATAGCATAGTAGTATATATGTATAGTTTATATGTATAGTTTCATTATATAGATATTCCACTGTTACTTTCTTAGCTTACGCATGTTTCATGATAAATGCTTTTATGTGATGTATTCCCATGCTTTTTGTTCTTGCTTATTGTAAGTCGCTCTGGATTAAGAGCGTCTGCTAAATGCCTAAATTGTAAATTGTAAATTGAGAAAAAGAAAAAGAAATCTGGTCTTGGTCTCAACTCGGTCTCGCCTCCCGTCGGTCTCGGTCTCTATACTCGGACTTGACCCCCTCCCACACTAGGTCTGGACTCGGATTCGGACTTGGTCATGACTTGGACTCGCTTTAGGTGGACGCTAATACATAACTGAGTAACCTTGCAGTATCATTAATATTTGATGCTACAGCTACACTGCCGCTACTGACTGACTGTCCAACCAGAAAGGAGCGCTCAGTAGAGTGCAAATCTCCACCAGGAGGCGTGACCTAATAATGATGCTGATGTAATGCAAGCATTTCTACCCACTGTACAACCATGAACGTGATCATCAGTAGTTATAGGGATGTATAGGGATCACATTTATTTATTTTTTCCAGATCCGATCATTTGATTTTGAGTATCTGCTGATACCGATTTTCCAATTCCGATATTTATAATTTTATAAAACACAATAGTACAATATCCTCATGATATGGATATAATATTGACGTGATTGGGATGTCCAAATCACGTTTTTTTTTTTCTCTCTCTCTCTCTCTCTCTCTCTCTCTCTCTCTCTCACATACATACACACAAACATGTATGTCATTAACATATCTCTGCAATGTATACACTTTCTGTATACACTCACTGATTGTGAGCTCCTTATGTCAATTAAGAACATACAGTATGGATATGGATATGGATATCCAGGTCTGTGACTCAGAGAATGTACGAATGGAACCAGAAAATGCGGTTCATTGTGTCCACTCTCTAAGTTATGGGGGTTTGTATGTCAAGTATCTGTTTAGTTAAAGCCCTGCAGGAAATCTATCCATTTGGATTTTTAATAGCATGGGGATCCCCCGGAAATCCCTCAAGGACTGCTGAGAGCTGACCCACTTTGAGAAGTGGGTCAGGGTTGTTAAAGTATCAATACTACAATGTAGTATCTCGATATGAGAAGGGTTGAAAACCACTGCTTCACACCACTGTTGCAGTCTCAACTCTACGATGCCTCGCAAGAAAAGTAGGCCAGTAGTGCCTCCGCAACTATAAACCACTGGCAGATGTGCACAATGTTTTGTTGCCCAGTCACGCCCATAAAACTGCTGAAGCAGTGTTTATTTTAATTATTTATTTATTTTATGGGAGCCTTGTAACGCCTGCAGCTCATTAGCAGGGGTGGAAAGTAAGTTAAGTAACTAAGTACATAAAACAGTAATGTCATTGTAGGGTGAGGTGTGTGTGTGTGTGTGTGTGTGTGTGTGTGTGTGTGTGTGTGTGTGTGTGTGTGTGTGTGTGTGTGAGAGAGACAGATTCCAAAGTCTGATTGGTTTCTTAGTCCATACACGCATGACAGATATACCACAAGAAGGAAAAGGTATTTGAAAAACACAACACCTTCAGGCATTAGAAGGACAATATCAGTCACCAGAACCAGACGTGTATGTGTTTCTTTCCCACAAAGAGTCTAACATGGTTAAAAATGTATTTGTTTATTAACTTACAATGGGTTCATATTGGAAGGACAAGAATGAATGAGTATATAGTATATAAAACCATACACTTATCTAAATATTGAATCAAGACACGTTATCCGGGGTGCACAAAAGACCAGCACAAAGCAGCAGCAGCAGCACGTGTAGCAAGGAATGAATGAGCAAGGCAAACTCCTACGGTGGGGTAACATGTCTGGAAAAAACGCGTGCATGCACGCGGAACGTGCTTGCCCGCACATATACAGTACTGTACGTGGGGGAATGAATGCACATCTGCTTGTCTCTACATGCACGTCTCTGACGTCTGACAAAAAGCATCTGCTTTCATCCGACAGATCGTGGCTCTGAGGCAGAAACCTATTATCTCCATAGTCCATATACAACCCTGTTTCTTAATGTTTTGTTTTTTTTAAAGCCCTATTTGATCACACCACAGCGTCACACGAAGGCATCAAAAGTAGCAGATCCACAAGCTCGAAACGCAAAGCGACCCGTTTCGAGCTGCTTGTAGATCTGCTACTTTCCGACACTTTTGAATGTGAATCCTGAAAATGAACAGTTTTGTACATAACGAGGTTACCACCCTACAAGAGACGAGATGTAACGAGGGTGGAGGGCGGGTTGGGGGGAGGTGTGGCAAATGTGGCATGAGGGACACTCAATAAAACGGCTTGGGATTTACAGTACAGTTGAGAGTTAAAGAATGCATGCAGGTCATGACCTTCTGGATACTACCTATCATATCTCCTAGAGACTACCAATGCTGTTGCTATACCACCACTACTACTAGCTGCTAAAAGCTAAATACACTGTACACAGCTAAAACACAGAAAATGACAGCAAAATCACCCTGTAAAAAAGAAACAATTTAAACAACAACACTACTAGTACTACTTTACTACCAAAACCACTATTAGTACTAGTATTTTCTATATATACACATACATAATACAGTATATATATATATATATATATATATATATATATATATATATATATATAGCATTGCTGCCAAATGTATGGAACATTGACTTACAGAGATAGAGTGGGATGACAATGTTGAGGAGGGCTAGAACGGCACAGACCACTCCAACACCCACACCAACCCGCCCATATAGTCTTATATCTGGACACATGAACACGCACACGCGCACGCGCACACACACACACACACACACTCGCACACACACGTACACACGCATGTACGCCCGCACGCACGCAAACACACACACACACACACACACACACACACACACACACACACACAGAGAGAGAATAGGAAATAAGATCAATTTAAAGAGTTTAACATTTTGTATGAAAACAGTCCTTTTGGTAAAACTTTCTACAGTATGAAGCCTACGTCTT
Source organism: Protomyctophum parallelum (assembly GCF_964188405.1). Classification (NCBI taxonomy): domain Eukaryota; kingdom Metazoa; phylum Chordata; class Actinopteri; order Myctophiformes; family Myctophidae; genus Protomyctophum; species Protomyctophum parallelum. Next base: position 43,387,094 of record NC_139699.1, on the reverse strand, counting down.
AACACTGTCTATATACTGTAAGCATGTATTACTAATTATAACACACTATAAAGCATTCATAATGATAACTTATAACTGGTCAAATGTCATTAAATGTCATACTTGCTGGAAACTCAGACTTTCTTTGGCCACAATTACACCATGTCATTTATCATCATAATAATTGATAATGATCCATTCTAATCACTGGCATAATGCATAGAAAGTTTTATCATAATAATAAAGCCACTACAGTAAGCGGTCATTGGCCGTTTTAAGCAGAGTGGAAAAGAATTGCATTAAAATAAACTTACAAAACAAATACACAATGTTAATGCCTGCAACTCCCAGAATGTCATCCCTTTACTTATAGAGCAACAAAATGACCACTTGTAACTATCAATAACACCGCAATGCATTATAGCAGTGATCATGAAGCCATCATACATTATTATAATGTATTGAAACATTGATAATTACAGTGAGGCTTCATGTGTTATAATTATTGTTGTCATGAAGCATTATTGTGATTATTGCTCATTGTGATGAGCAAATCATAAAACATTGTACATGGGTTTCATGGACCTGCACATAGCTTTGTGATTCATAATTCTAATAACAATTGGACCACAATGGAAACGAGCCCTCTGCGCTTTTTTAATAAAGCTGTTAATAAAGTATTAGATCAATCAATCAACCAACAAATCAATCAATCAATCAATCGATAATAATGTCTCTTACCGGACTGCAGTATATTCTGCGGATCTTTCTCAGCCGCATTCTCGGTCTGGAGATTCAAGTCGAGGCAGGTCTTTCCGGAGTCCACATCTTCTTCTTCGTTCGTCTGGAGCTCAAGGTGTTCATAACGCCCGACCACAGCCATAGTTTCCACACCTGTGTGACTCCAGCGCTTCTTGGAGCTATATGTGTGAACACATACGGGCCACCTCTTTCTTCATGACACACTTCTTAGCCACTCGACCCAATTATTTCACTGCTCTGTTTCTTTTTTTCCTTTCGGGAGTGCAGTGAGTTCACATAATCTGGGTTTTGTCAGAAAGTGGTCCCTTTCTTTCTCCTCTCTCCCTCTCCCTCTCCGTCTCTCCCTCTCTCTGTCTCTCTCTCTCTCCTGTCCCTCATGCTGGCTGGGTGACTGCCATGCATGTGTTCAGTGGTGTAATTGTAAAGTAACTAAGCACATGCGCTCGAGCCTCGAGTACTTTAAGTACAATTTTGAGGTATTTGTACTTGTGTATTTCCAATTTCCAATACTTTTACTTCTACTCCACTGCAATTATTAGAAAGCTTAATTTGGTTACTGGCTTTGGTTTGGCTACAGACATGTCCAGACATTTACTAGTAACGAGAGTATGTCTCCATTGCATGCTGTTTTGATACATTTACTTAAGTACAAAATGTGAGTACTTTTTCCACTGCCTTGGTTTTAATGGTTGAAGGCGAGTCACGTGACGCGGCCGAGGCAAATTGATACCATCAGCCTCCCGTTGGCTGGAGTCTCTGTGAGGATGAGGACAAAATGTACACATTTAAGCCTAGAAAACTAAACATCCTTTTGTCACTAAACACAGGTATATTTTACCCAATGTAAAATATTCCATTAAAAATACTTCTCATCAAAATGTATTGAAGTACAGCAATTCATGCATAGCAACTTGAGGTACTCTTCTTTAATATTTCATCATGACTTTTCACAAAAAATATATATATCATAGGTGATTATCATAGGTTGGAAAACTATTGGAGCTATTGAAAAACACATGTCCCATTCCTGGTAGGCCTACTGAAAGACCCACCAACCTCAGCTCACACATGAGCAACATTATGAAAATGACAAAAATATAATTGTCCGGGTGAAAATCACCTGTGTTTACTGTTTTAGGATAAAAAACTATCAGTAAAAAGCCTACGACACGGAATGTATAGCCACATTATTTGAAAAATGTCACTTGTACTACTTTAACTTTGTCTCTTCTTCATAAAATGTATTCTTGTGAAAAGTATGTTGGCCACCTCTGTGAAACTGACTGTCAAACATTCTCATGGTTTATCCATTATTCACATATCCATTATTTTAAAACCAGCACTATGTAGCCTAACTTTTATTTTAAATGAATAAAATGTAATTGTGTCCAATCTGTATGGTAGAATGTGTTAAATATGTATGGTAGAGTACATTATGTTAATACAATATTAACTTGGGGTGCCTGTATTTTGTCTGCCTGCTCTTCTATTGAGACATTTTGGTCGTGTCAAAAGTCACGTGTCAGCTAGACACGTGACTGCTTAATGTATCTGCGGCCCGTCAGGGTCATACTAATCAAAACATAATTAGTTATTTTCATTGTTTTGAACAAGATTGCAGGTATGGTATTGTTTGTTCCAAGAGAAAGTGATATGGCCCCATGAGTATTAACCATTTACATATTTATTCCACCTGTGATAATAATGTGATAATAATTGTTATGTTCTCTTCACATTGTGTGAATGAAGACTCATTTTGTAACTTTATCATTAATCACAATGTTTTTGTTCATTGAGGTTTGGCCTAAGTTGGAAATGTGGTTTTTAACCGTTTGTTTCCTTGATTTTTAGACTAGTCGTGTAGTCTGTTACAAAATAAATTTGTAATTGTTTCAAAATAATACTGACATTTTAGGGGCTTGCGGCCTTTGGACTTTTGGATTTTTGCTGAGTGGCCCCTGAGCCATCTTAAAGGAGAATTCCATGCTAAAAGGCTTTCTTACCTTTATTTGTAGTTGTTACGTCCCCACCAAAGAGGTCCAGGTGTTATTTTGTGCAAAAGCGCATTATTGGCTATTTCCCCTACCATAAGCCATTCATGAATTGCATTGAATTGAATGGGGCTATGGGGTGCTTATTTCCATCACTCAAAAATCTATTTTCTTTGTATATACATCCTATCTTCATAATCTAAAGTGTGCCCAAGCGGCACACTTTACTACTTATTTCAATGGAAATAAGCAAATTAGCACAAAAACGCAACCCCCATTGAGGGCTTATATTAGGGGAAATAGCCAATAATGCACTTATGCACAAAATAACACCTGGACCTCTTTGTTGGGGACGTAACAACTACAGATAAAGGTAAGAAAGCCTTCTAGCATGGAATTCTCCTTTAAGGCATATTTATTTTATTAACCTTGGATCCTTTTAACATAAAACTTCTCTGGGGGTCCCTGGTACAACATATTTCCAGATGGGGGTCAGTGGCCAAATGTATACATTCGTTTGGGGGCCCGTCCTTGACATGAAAAAGTTTGAGGATCACTGATTTATTTTACAGCACACAAAATTATCTTCAGACACATGCAGTGTCTGCCTGGTGAACACTAGATGGCGGCAAAACGTCAGTTTTCCAGTCTGTCTATGACAGGACACTACTTAACACAGGGGTTCTCAACAGGACCCTCGGAAATGCTTTGGCCATGTCTCGCATAACTGCACGTTAATCCAAACAAAGCTGATGTTGATTACAGAACTATTTTTAAAACGAGTAATACACTGTCTGGATGTAATTGCATTGGACGTTTAAGTTAAATAACTCAAAAACTACAAAACTTTTCAAAATAAAAGGTTCCAGCATGTGTTTCCACAATCCACAGTAAACTGAATTATAAAAAGTTAAACAAAAAAAAATATATATAGTAAGTAAATATATATATAGTAAGTAAATATATAAGTAAATATTGAGCAAATCTAGTGTGTACTGTTTGTAATGTATAATGAAAAAGCCTTTCAGGGGTTTTTTCCATTTTGATGTTGGTCAACACACCATTGGTTTGAAAGAGGAAATGAGGAAATTCATCAAATATTAAAGGTCATTTACTTGCAAGTCCCAGGTATGAGGGAGTGTTGTCCATTTGGATCAGAAATCTCTCCTTTGGGTGGAGCAATCATCTTCAAGTCTACTCTACAGGTCCAAAATAAATGAACAGTGAAAAACAAGTATTTTACTGTACCAGTGAATCTCAACCTTTTCCATTTCAATGACCCCCAGTTTGTGCCCTTTTTCTTTTCCCATCTCGACCCCAATATACACAGTAATATACTCAGTTTTAATTTAACTCTGGGTTCTCTCAGAGACCCGTCAGTCCATTTGGACTCCTGCATGGTCCCTAGACCCCATGTATGACCTACTGTATTCTAGTGATCTATGGTCAGGCTATAGTGCTACATGTATAAACTGCCAAGCAAATGTAGGCTACATTACCGGTATGTACTATTCATACAAGCAGTGTGGGACACGACCAGACAAACAGGAACGTATATTCATGTAAAACATTTTAATCTTAACATCACAGCAATAGCAGAAATAAAACACTTGTTTAAAATTCAAAAAAATAACTTTGTAACTTTAATAACCCTAATGAACCATAAACAAATCACCACAAATTAAATGTTACATCCAACGGTCCTATTAATGGGTTTAGTGAATAGTGCATGACATTATGGAGTATTAAAACATTGATGCATTAACCAAACCTGCCCCTCACGCAGTAAAGTGACCACTCTAGCCTGTGCGACGAATCACCATAAACAAGTTAGAAAAACAATCTAACAGTATTCCTTCTTCACATACTTTACATTCTGCTGACATAGAACAGTGATTCTCAATCTCAACCTTTTTATTCCAAGGACCACAACCAGTTTGATGACTACAAAGCCCCATTGGTACCACTTTCTACACATCTCAATGACCTAATCTACACATGTACAGAATGGTTGCATATGCTGTACACTCTCAGAGTTATAGAACCGTAAGTCTCCATTTTGGTTCCATTCGTGCATTATCAGAGTTAGAGAACCGTGAGGGTTCAATTGGTTCCATCTGTAGTATACTCTGAGGTCCCCCATCTTCCATGCTGCGTCCTTATGCCTAAACATTTTAAGGCCATTTCTGTTTTTTACTATTTTGAAAAACATTTAAAACAGTAAGAATAGCCAATCTACAGGTTGTGAGCTTGCTATTTTAACTATTTTAGTCAAAACAAAATGTAAAAAATGCCGAAAAGGTTTAGGCCCAAGATAGAGATATGCCTGGCCACCCATGGCTGATGGTCCCCGAACCTGATGTTTGACACCAGTGACACAAATAGAACATAATGTCATGCCGTAACCTAGCCTGTGTTCACTATGCAACTATAATATTCCATAAAAGCGATGGTTACATAATGAACATAAATGGAAGCACAATTATCTGGACGGCAACAACACAACACACTCAAGTTTCATGCACGTGTTTTAGGCTGATGTGTAGAATGTAGGCTTTTCCGTTTTGAAGGAACATCTTAAGCCTATCATGTTATAAAGACAGCTAATGCTTCATTGAAATATAAATGGGTTCCGTATCCTGCCAATAGCACACGCCATCTGCTCCACAAGTTGAGACTTGAAACAAGAAAAAGAAAACATCCAAAAATAAATGCCAACATCCATAGCCGATAAAATATCAGGATGCAGCACATTGTTAGGTGTTTTTGTATTTTTAGCGGGTGATTTGTTGATATAAAAAACTGTTCTCGGTGTGTGTGTGTGTGTGTGTGTGTGTGTGTGTCTGTGTGTGTGTGTGTGTGTGTGTGTGTGTGTGCGGGTCTCACTTAGAAATGTAGCTTTTGTTCCAGCGACCCCCCCAGCTGCAGCAATGCTCCACTAAGCCCCGCCTTCAGCCCAGTGTAGTCTGGTGTCTCCGAATAGTCCAGAGCCATCACAGAGGTCAGATAGGTCTGCAGAGCAGCTACACGCACACGACAGACAGACACAGACACAGACACAGACACAGACACACACAGTCAGGTTCTCCTCTAGACTGTGGAACCATTGGCACACTTGTCTGTATGCTCTAAGCGAACATGGTGGAACTCGTTTTATTGTATATTTCTTTTTCTATTCTTTTTATTTATGATGTTGTTTGTACTACAAAAACACTGGTCAAACATTAGCCAAATTGTCAAATAAATAAGAAGCAAAAAATAAAATTGCAGCAATATTTATCTGTGGAACTGAGACAAACAAATTGAAATGCCTCGACTCTTACATTTCCAAGTGCTTGTCAGAGTGGGGTGGGTCCCTAGTTCAAATAGGAATCTTTTTGGGGGTCACAGACTGAAAAGGTGAGAACCACTGATATAGGTAAAGCAAACATCTTGTAAAACTACCAAATGTGGAATGGCCGACACCTTCCATCAAAGGATGTAAATCATGTAAATCATGGCACCTTGGCTGGTAATCCAGTCTGGCAGTGTGCCGCGAGTTCGACCCCTGATCCCAACGGCCTTTACTGCGTGTCACCCCCCATCTCTCTCCCCATTTCCTGTCAGCCTACTGTATACCTATCCTTCTATAAAATAAAATAAAGCCACAAAAGAAAAAACTGGCCTGCCATTCCCATAGAAAAGAGGTGCCATTCACTGCCGCCGTTTATCCCTTTTTCTCCTTTGTACATAATAATGTTTTGCATTTGTTGATGACAGGTATTATTGTTAATTATTTATGCTATGTTGATGAATTGAATACATTCCCCATGCCTTTTTTGTGCGTTATCCTTTTAGCCTAAATGTCTTACTGTACTATGCTGTTTACATTTCTGACTAATAAAGCATTGATTGAATCAATCAAATAAATAAATGCATATTTAAACTCACCTGAAACTCTCTTCTTCCCAAAGCAGTGACTCAAGAGTGCAGAGACGTCATCCATGTACCTAAAATATAAAGGAGCGTTTAACCCATTATATTTTGTATACGACGAATACCAAAAATAGCCAAGCTACAAGCTCCGAACACGCCGTGACGCAAGCTGTAGATCGGCTATGTTGACTATCTTCCTTTACCGTTTCTGTACATTTTTGTCTCTCTCGTTTTACGGCATCAGTCCATAAATGCTATACCGTTACACAACTTGTATTTTTTTCACCTGTGTTTTTCTTTGGCTATCTGGTCAGCATTGGTCAAGGCCGTCCACGGTAGTGTTCCTGTGTGCCAGCGGAGCAGACAGTAGGCCAGAGACTGCAGGTCACTGCGTCGAGATGGCCCTGCAAGATGTTTTTACTGATATTAACCTGCAGTGCACAGTATACCTAGAATACATTCTGCTTAGAAGGTGGACAGCTATAGAGCATCGCAGTCCCGCCCCCTCAAGAGACCCGGAAAAGAAATCCCCGTTAATTTTCCTCATAGACTTATCAGAAAGTATTTATTTAAAGACGTTTACGCCACGGACAAAGACAACTCTTGTCGTGACAAATCATGACAACAAACTAAAAAATTCGGGCCAAACAAAGAATTAGAAAGTAGAAAAAAACGGCAGGTTACAACACTTTTTTGGTTGTTTTTCTTCTTTATAATTATTTGTTTGGTCCAAAATATTATGTGTATTCTATTGTCATGATTTGTCACGACAAGAGTTGGCTTCGTACAACGCTTAAAAGGTCTTTAAATAAATACGTTTTGAAATGTTTATGGGAAAAATGCATTGGGAAAAATGCCTTGGCCAGGCGTTGTCATGAAAGGGGGCGGGATTGCGACGCTCTATAGTCCTATGTCTGTAAAAACAGTGAAACTAGTTATTCTTGATTGCGACCATAGGTCGCATTTTCCGTTAGTCACTCACGACTCCAAAGCCCTCCATATATGGTCACGCCTCGTGACATCACGCCTCCATATATGGTCACACCTCGTGACATCACGCCTCCATGGTCACGCCTCGTGACAACACGCCTCGTGACACGTCACGCCATTTATATGGCCATCTCCATATATGAAGATCACAACACTGACCTCATCTAACCCTAGATAACCATACATGGAGAAGACTGGATCATCACCTAGATCTCCATATATGGAGCTGACCTGTTCTGACATTCCATATGTTGTTCCTACCCCACCCGTCCTTCCTGTTCTGACATTCCATATGTTGATCTGACCTCACTGTACACTAGGGTGCATCAAAATACACATTTCCGGAATATTGATTTGTCTGGGTGCTAAAAGTGTTACCATCCATGCAAAAACAATAGATACAAAATATTAAAGCGATACGAGGTGATTTAGAGGTGCAACGGTACGTCTGATTTTATGGCATAAGGGGGTAACAGGAACTGTTAACTCTGCCCTGCTCGCACATGGCCTGCTGGTGTGTGTGTGTATGTGTGTGTGTGTGTGTGTGTGTGTGTGTGTGAGAATGTGAGTTATTCACGCACAAGGTTGCAACATTGTTATATTTCAAGCACGGAGTCCTGTCTGCTCCTATATTCCCGCACCTCTGTGTGTGTGTGTGTGTTATTCAACAACATTGTGTGTGTTGTTGCAATATTGTTACATCATCATCATCATCATCATGCTGCGAGAGTCAGGTTTAGCCAACACCAACTCGGGATTCCTGGATCGCTGCCCTCCACAAATTCCTATCCAACATCAGGTTCTTGAGCTCTGCAGTGTTGTCAGCCAAGCTGTCGCGCCGCAGCACGTCTACATAGGTGGTACGCTTCTTTCCCCTCCTGGCTTTGCCCTGGGTTGGCTCTCATAGGTTCAATTTCCTTGCCTCAAGTTCTGGGTGCCTGACGCAGTGCCCTGCCAGCCTCATCCTTCTCTCTCTGACTTTGTCCGTGACGCGTGGTAGGTCCCCATAGAGGTCCACATTTCTGATGCGGTCCATCCATGTGACACCTAGTGCCATTCGTAGCATTCTTGTGTAGACTCCATCCAGGGCCTTTTCCTGTTGTACTGTGATGGTCCATGTCTCGGCCCCATACAGCAGTACTGACTCCACAGTAGCTATGAACAGCTGCCTCTTAAGGTCTTCTCCCATGCCTGATTTCCACACCCTCCTCATCCCGTGCAAGGCTTTCCAGGCAAGTGCTCTCCGAACCTTCAGATCCTGTTCAGTTGAGGCAGTCCAGGCCTCAAGGTCCTCGACTCTCTCGAGCACCGTCCCGTCTGCAGTGGCGATGGTTTTGTCCTCGGTGTTAACTGTCATTACCTTTGTTTTCTTGGCATTGAGCTTGAGGCCGATCTTCCTGCACTCCTTTTCTACTGCCAGTAGTAGCTCCGTTCCTTTCTCGACTGTGTCCGAGATTAGGGCGATGTCGTCTGCGTAGTCGAGGTCAGTGACCATGATGGGGTGTACTCGCCTTGACTTCCTCGGGACCAGAGTGAACCCCAGCGCCTCCTCTCTGCCATTGATTGCAAGTCTCAGTGCATAGTCCATCACTACAACGAACAGGAAAGGGGCAAGAGTGTCACCCTGTAGGACACCTGCAAGAATTTCAAATTCTTTGGTGTCACCGTCGCAGGTTTGGACCTTGGCTCGAGTCTGGCTGTAGCTTGACTCTATCATCTGGACCAACTTTTCTGGTAATCCGTAGGCACGTAGAATTCTCATGAGTTTCCCGCGGTGGATGGTGTCGAAAGCCTTTTGGAAGTCAATGAATGTGATCACCGCCGACAGGTTGCGCTCCCTTACCCCTTCCAATATCCTCCTCAGTGCCAGTATCTGCCCGACTGTTGTTCGTTCCGGGCGGAAGCCGTTCTGTGAGTTTCTCAGTAGAGGGTCTAAGATTGGTCTAAGACGATTGAGGATCATCCTGTTAGCGGTCTTGGCAACTTGTGAGCTCAGGCTGATGCCACGATAGTTGTCCGTCTTGGTGAGGTCACCTGACTTTGGCACTGGAACGATGTTCATTGTGCGCCATAGCTCCGGCTGCTCTCCAGACATGTGTGCTTTGTTGATGAAATCTAGCACCACCTCGTCTATGGGCACGTATTTCAGAACCTCTGGTGTCAATCCATCCTCCCCACAGCTCTTGCCGCACTTGATCGTAGCCTTGGCCTTCTGGTACTCATCCATGGTGAATGGTCCATCTGGAATGGGAAGGTCATGGAAGACAGGGGCTATCAGAACATCCTCATCCTCGGTTGCAGGTGGGTTACCTAGGAGTGTTTTGAAGTGCTGGTACCATGCTTCAACCCGTTCCTCTGCATTTTCTCCCCGGATCTTGGAAGTCTGAGAGGAGTTTCTGCCAGAGATCTCAGAGCTTCCAGCCCATGCCATGCTTCTGGTTAACATGAGCATCCTCAATCTCCTTGATCTTCTGGTTTAGCTCCTGTTGTTCCAGTGTTGCATAGACTTGGTAGAGCTCCTCCTTCCTCCGCCTGTATTACTCCTTCAGACCCTATATACGGACTTCGTGGAGCGAGGAGCACCTGCAAAATGTGCTGCAGGCAGTTGAGCATGACCGCACACAAAATCCAAATCTTCGCCGCAGCAAGCGCAAGCTGGACCAGGAGTAGGACACTATATTGAGACATGTTCGAGGACAGTAACTTGATTTACTTGAATACTGTACTTAAGTACAGATACTGAGGAGTTGTACTTTACTTGAGTATTAGATTCTATGTTGTTCTATTCAAAATAAATGTTCTAAAAATCTATTTCTTGTCGTTTTTGAGATTGCATCGATGTTATTCAGGAAAACACCCAAAAACGCCCATTTTGGTATTTTTCACATGCTGCGTTGGACCTCTAAATCTCAAGTAATTTTCCCAAAACTTTGCACAAATCATTTTTATGTGTGTCATAACAAAATGCAACCCCAGACAGAATGATATGTTGAGATTTAATTTTAACATTGCAATTTGATGCACCCTACTGTACACTCAAGACACGCTCCATATATGGCCAGTACAGAATTCATTCCATATGTTGATCTGACCCCCCCCATGCCAAAGCACCAGCGCTCGCCCCGCAGTCTGCCGTCACCCTGGCGGATGCGTGCACGCAACCTCGCCATTTAGGGGTTTCGCAACAGCTCAGAGTGTTGTAGAATGTAGACACCCCACTCTGCTGGGGGTCTTTGAACCAGGGCCCTGTGTGGCTTATTGCTTTAATGTACACAGATATGACAGCATGTTGTGACTGACCTGCTCCCTTATGGGAGTCCAGACTAATGAACTCCATTGCACCCTCGTGTAGTGTTCGACTGGCCTCGCGGTACTCCACATGCTGCCCACCAGGGCAGTACCGGAACGCATGGCAGTATCCTGCAAGGTACACCTACAGTACACACACACAAGATCACAAAGAAGGTCAAATATCGCTTTATGCCAATACATATCAGACATTATTCCAGCAGCTAAATAGACCGGCTAGATATATGTTTTTAAATACAAATTAAAGTTCAGTTCATGCGTTTATTTTATATTTACTTGTTTGCTTGATTGTTGTTTAATTAAAGTTAAATGTTCTTTTCATGTTGGAAGTTTTAAAGATATGTACTTAATTTAAATGTTTGTCTATCTAAAGATGGGGGGGGGGGGGGGGTCGTGTTCCAGCGGGGTCCCCACTCCCCAGCAAAAGTAGTTAATTTAGCATCAGTCATCGTAACCACTTTATGCAAAATAGCAGATCTACAAGCTCACAGCAGGCACTTCATGCAGCAATGCAAGCTTGTACATCTGCTATTTTTGAACTTTCTCAAAATATATAGAAATGCGTCCCTGGCAAAGCCTTTTCAGGTGGGTGTCCGTGGCCAAATGCATATTAATTTTGGGTGGTCTTTCACATTTTGGGCGGGAACCCCTTTTGGTGTTAGCATTATGTCATGCTTTAGCTATTGAAAAATAGCAGATCTACAAGCTCATAGCGCGCCACTCGTCTGCTATTTATCATAAAATGTGGCGCAAATCTTTGAATATGTATGTATTCTTTCAAAGTGAATGTTTTTAACTCAGGCCTAAATGTGCGGTCAGGATCAGCATCTGACTCAAATAAATCATGGCATCAGTCTGGCTCTGAAGTCAATGCACACCGTTCAGTTGTAACAGGAATCTGGAGAATATCTCTCACCTGTGAGTGCTCATCTAGCGTGATGTAGACGTTCTCTGCATGTATGTCCCCATGAACATACTCATTGGAATGGATGTATTCCAGCACATCCAACTGTGAGGGCAAAACATGAACATACTCAAGGACACCATTCAATGGCCTCACATTTTAGAGACATTAAGGGTGCAACAGTTCAATTGAACAAATCAATTTCATTTCATTTAATCAGCCCCGATGAAGACCATACAGTATAGGTCGAAACATGTCGGTTCAATAAAGCTTTCCTCCTTTTTAACATTGAGTGTGCCCGGATCTCCGCTTTGTGATATATGTGTTATCTCGATTGATCCCAGGAGCTCCTTTTTACAATTTTTACTTTTTTTATAACTGCACACCTCCTGAGCACCTGGTTGCTTCCTTGCCTCTGCCAAATCAATTTAATTGTTTGTTTGTTTTTTTAACAATTGATTCTAATAAAATAACTGGTTTTGATAGTTCTTGTTGATTTGTTGATGCATATAAAAATACAAAAAAAACAGGAAAAGATTTGCTTCAAGATTATTTAATTAATGGAATGATGAAAATGATATGAAAACAAACAACGGGTAATCAATAAAGTTGCAGCCATAGTAGCCATGTTTGTTTAGCAGCCCTTCAGGTTAACAGCAGTACAGCAACTTACTATTGTACAGGCAAGATGAAGGATCACTTTCTCAGAGAGCAGCTCCTCTTCCTCCATGCTAGACTGGAGAGGTTGGCCCATGTTGGGGAAAATCAGAAACCTAAAAACATAGAATATACATACAGTAAGGTTGTTAATGGTTATCACATTTTGGCATTTTTAGCCAAGGATTGTTTTTCGTGCAAAACAAGATGCTTGCAATCGATTCAGAATCATGAAAACCACCTACTTTGACACGCCACATGCTACTTAAATCAGAATCAAATGTTGAGAATGTTGCCTTATAGTATATTATTTGTACCATCATATTTTAGCATTTTTCCAATATGTTCCACCACTGGGATTATGTTGTTAATAACATAATTATGAAAAAAAAACGCCAACGAGTTTCTGTTGCAATTTGTTTGAGGTTTTTATTAGATTGCCTTTTAGGGACCACTGCAATAGCTACAGTACCCGCCATGAGGCCTAACATGGGCTTGGTGTGTCACACCCTTTAACCCTGTAAGACCCAGCGTTGCTTTTCGGTAATCTTTTCATTTGAATTAATTACTTAATTATTATTATTTGCAATGCCATTGGTCATGATATTTGCATATAAATACCCCCCACAGAGGCTGAAATTCACACAAATTAAAAATGTCTCAAAAGTAAGTAAAATAATTGTAATATGTTTTTTTGTGATCATTAGAATGTCTAGAACATGTTTTATTCATTATTGTGAAAGATATCCCCCAACTGTAAATTATTAATGTATTATATAATTATTATAAATGTGCAAATGTGCATTTTTTTTTAACATAAGTTCTAGTAGTACAAAGTAGTAGTAAGGTTGAAATCTCTTTTTTGCAAGTAGAAATATATCCGGGTCTTACAGGGTTAAACATAAAAGCTTTAAGCAGACAAACACCTCTCTCTCTCAAACCTGTAGTTTGACGTCACAGCCTCTAAACATAAAAACATTAAGCAGACAAACACCTCTCTCTCTCTCAAACCTGTAGTTTGACGTCACAGCCTCTAAACATAAAAACTTTAAGCAGACAAACACCTCTCTCTCTCAAACCTGTAGTTCGACGTCACAGCCTCTAAACATAAAAACATTAAGCAGACAAACACCTCTCTCTCAAACCTGTAGTTATCTGCATGCAGACCAAAGCCCACACACGAAGGAATGCCAAGGAAATCCATCTTGAGCCGCTTCTTCCACTTGTCCACTAAAGAGAGATCAACAGCATCAGATTGTCACTGTCGGGCAGAAACCTCTTATCTCCATATTCTAACCTTTTTGTTGTTAATTAATGCCCTACTTAATCATACTACAGCCGGCGTCACACAAATGTAGCCCCCAGCCTCTTTACCCAGTCACTTTGTTTAACCACATGAACCGTACCGTCCCTTTTCTGGTCATGACATAATAATAGGGGAACATTGGGTGAAGTTTAGAATTATTATAAAAGTATACACAAGGTTTCTTTTTGCGATGAAATCATATGGAGAAGGACTCGTGTTAAAACACTATGTCATCAGTAAATGGTGAGTGTTACCAGATGAAGGTTTTGCAGCTCTCTGCAGGAAGTTCTGCTCATTGAAGATTCGCCCGTCTTTAGCTCCCTAAGGGAACAGAGACAGCTATTATACATCCTGATCCTATACAATACATACATTAACTTTTAATTATACTGTATACATATTGCTTTGGCTTAAAAAAAAACATCACAATACATCAGAAGATCAGGAAAACAAAAACAAAAACAAATTTTACAAATAAAAATAAAAAGCCAAGACAAATTTCTAAACGAAAATAGTTACATATTATGGGGGTCTGTATGCTCACTAAGGGTTTAAAACGACTCAAGGGTACCAATGTGGTCAGTTTCAAATGTCGTTTGCAGGTTATTCCATGTATTAGGGGCCACAGAAGCCAAAAGCAGATCTACCAAGTTCAGAGCTAACTTTTGGTACCTTGGATTTGGGGAAACCACTTGACCGGGTGTGGTATATAGCCTAGGGCTCAGAGTCCCACTTCAGAAAAGATGAGATGTATTTAGGACAATCTCCAAGCATGGCTTCATGGCTTTTATATATTAGAAAGTGATATCGCTTTAAAGGCCAATGATGCTCAGCGATGCCAAACAATCATAATAACCTTCAGTCTGCTTTCTATCAAAGTGCCTCCTTACTTAACTTTCCCGCCTAAACTCAACTTGGCCATTAAATACTTTATGATGACGGTTATTTAGTAACCTAAATACAAAAAGAAAAAGTCATAATTCTGAGTCTTCATTTTGACTGAAACAGGGCACTATAATCAAGTGATACCTTCTGAATGAACTTACCAGTTTGAGGACATGGCTTGAACCCTTAGAACCAGACACCGATGCGACTGGGGGGGAAAAACATGAAGACGTGTGTGATATGTAATGTAGTCATAGGCAAGTGTTGAGAATCACATACAGCATACATGGGCAACTGGCGGCCCCCGCCGCGGATAATATCCAAATATTGATATATTATGTATTTCAGCTGTTACAATTGAATTACTTGAATTACTTCTGTCTGACTCAAACGTTACTCTTTTACCTGCTTTTTACTAACACTAACATTACAAAGATGCCCAGAACATCAAGATGAACCTGTGTAGTTTATGGCTGCTCCAACAGTAGTGGCAACATAAAAAAAACGGAATGTCAAAATATCCACCGCGGTGGCTGAGACCAGAGTCATAGAGTAATGGTTGAGACAAAGCAGTGAAAGATAATTAGGGCTGTATTTTGCGTGTCTTAAAGGACAACTTAATTTTTTTCCAACCAAGGTTCATGTTTTAGATTGTTATTAGATAAAGTAAAAGATATGTGTTAATCTTTTTTCATTTGCTGCTTTCTTTTGTTTTAGGGATTTTAGCTGTTTTTGACAGGGGGGCGGGGGCATTCGAGCATGCGGCTAAATATGCATTTTTTAACACAATTTTATGGCGATTTATTTTTTTATGGTTTACTATAGTCCTAATAAACGCCAGGAAATTACATCTGGCCACAGAAGATCACAGGATCTACTGAATGTGAAGGTAGCCTACTGGGGGAAGGCTTATACTGTGTGTATAGGCTCAATATGTCAGTTTGTCACATTCAATAGATCCCGTGATCTTTTGTGGCCAGATGTAATTTCCTGGCGTTTATTAGGACTATAGTAAACCATAAAAAAATAAATCACCATAAAATTGTGTTAAAAAATACATATTTAGCCCCATGCTCGAATGCCCCCGCCCCCCTGTCAAAAACTGCTAAAATCCCTAAAACGAAAGAAAGCAGCAAATGAAAGAAAACTAGAAAAAGTGCCCTTCCGGGCACAGGTCTCCACCAGGTTATCCACAGATCCGTGCAGTTAGAGGTAAAAACACTTTTCGGCCAGTTATAGCGCCACCTTGAGGCTGAGTTGAAATTGTTCATGTGGCATTTCGTCCTCGGCCTAGTGGGAATGTGGGTGCACAATTTCACGGAAATCACGCGATGTGTTCATGATTTGCAGCATTTTGTTTGAAACTGAGCACTCCTGTGAACTTTAGAAGCCAATCTTAACCAATCAGGATGGAGTCTGATAAATCTGAAAGACCCGTTTCGTTGAATGGCTCTAGAGAGACTGTGTACCAATTTGCGTGATGTTTGGACAAAATCTGTAGGTGTACTGTGCAAAAACTTGTTTTGCACAAAGCGGCCTCCTGGTGGCGCTATAACAGGCCGTTCTGGAAAGTTTGGGGCAGAGGTTCATGGTTGGCATCCAGGGAGTGTGTGTGCAAAATATGGCATCGAAAAACTTGTTTTGCACAAAGCGGCCTCCTGGTGGCGCTATAACAGGCCGTTCTGGAAAGTTTGGGGCAGAGGTTCATGGTTGGCATCCAGGGAGTGTGTGTGCAAAATATGGCATCGACCGGGTTAACGGTGGCCGAGATTAGCTGTTCACGGACACACGGACGGACGGACGGACGGAGTGCAAAACATACTCTCCCCATGCCTTCGGCTGGTGGAGACAATGAACACTCACCTTTTAGTTTTTCTAATAACCTAAAACATGAACCTTAGTTGAAAAAAACTAAAGTTGTCCCTTTAAGTACCAGGTCTTATTCCCTAACTTGAGTAAACTAAAGACCTGGAGGCGTGATCAATGCCATTTGGCTATTCTGAGTGTCCAAAGAGCATTGATCACGCCTCCAGGTCTTTAGTTTACTCAAGTTAGGGAATAAGACCTGGTACTTAAGACACGCAAAATACAGCCCATAATGTCAGTCTTACCCAATACCCAATCTTTCTGTTTTATGAACACAAGGCTGCTGTACTTTATACCTCATACTTTAAATGCTTAGTATGAGGTATAAAATACAGCAGCCTTGTGTTCATAAAACAGAAAGATTGGGTATTGGGTAAGACTGACGTTATGTATCTTTCAGGACCTTTCACTGCTTCGTCTCAACCATTACTCAATGGCTCTGGTCTCAGCCACCACAGTGGATATTTTGACATTCCGTTTTATTTTTTATTTTTTATGTTGTCACTACTGTTGGAGCAGCCATAAACTACATAGGTTCATCTCGATGTTCTTTGTCATGTTAGTGTTAGGAAAAAGCAGGTAAAAGTGTAACGTTTGAGTCAGACTAACATCAGTCACTCTGCCGTTCACTGTAGTAGAAGAGGTGCGCCTGCTGAGGGTTTAAACCCCGCAGCTACGTCGAGTCCGCCTACAGGAAATACGTAAGCTGCGACCATGAGACCCGTTCCTGGATTCGTCTATAGTGGCCCTCTCCATCTTCAAAGTTTCCCACCCCTGACATACAGTATTGTAAGCTACACACCAATTATTTAGATGACAAACTAATAGAAATCTCTCACGCATGTCAAATTATTACAAATACCGGACATTAGCATGATCGTGCAAAGTAAAGGTGGTGTGACTGTCTTACACCCAGTGACCCAGAGCTGGAGATACTAATACTTTTTACGGGTCTGTAACTCTGAGTGTACAAATCTAACCAAATGGACCCTTAAGAGGTCTGAAATTATTGTACAAATCTAACCAAATGGACCCTTATAGGTCTGTAACTCTGAGTGTATAGATGGAACCAAATCGACCCTCCATTTGTACACTTAAATTGACATTGAGGATTTTACCGTGCAGTTTGGGGGTCCCAGACGCCGTGTTTCGAGATGTTACAAGTGGGCCGCCCAGCTGACCCCCCCCCCCCCCCCTTTTCCCCCTCACTGTATATGTTTCTTTTCCCTTTTTACCTCCTCTATGATGAATTCCTGTTCTGTTCTTTGACTATATAGAAGTGTCTATTTGTACGTCTCTAAATGTTTTGATGAATTGAACATGGTGGACCCTCTTGTAAACAAGTGTAATGCTTAATTGGGTCGTGCACTCACAGTTAACAGTCTTTGTATTGAGTTTGTGCTTGAAATGTACTGTAATTCTGCAAACTGTTAATAAATATTTCAATCAATCAATCAATGATCCGGAAAAAGGTTGAGAGAATCACTGCCTTATGCAAGAAGGCAAATATGCTCACCTTCATAGAAGAGTTCTGTGGCGCTCTGGCTCAGCAGCTTCATCAGCCTCCACTTCCTGCCTGTGGTGTCGGTGAGCTCCTCCCCTTCCTGTAGCGGCTCCAGAGCGTTCACGCTGCGCTTGTTCTTCTTGGCCTTCCCTTTGCCTGTGGTTAACATGACAGCCAATCACAATCTGCCTTGTGTTAACATGACGGCCAATCACAGCCAACATGTGTTAACATGACGGCCAATCACAACCAACATGTGTTAACACGATGGCCAATTAACATGACGGCCAATCACAACCAACATGTGTTAACACGATGGCCAATTAACATGACGGCCAATCACAGCCAACATGTGTAACAAGATGGCCAATTAACATGATGCATAGAGTAGCGCAAACGTCGATCACTCTCTGCTGATTTCTGATCGTCTGCACCTTTGTTAAATTGACGCACAGTCGCACACACACACACTCCTCTCTCGCTCTAATTAATTAATCCCATGTCAAGCAGCTGCGTCTAGATTATCCCGGCGGATCCTGCCGGGAGCTAGCTATGCCATAGAAAGCATAGGTGGACCCCGGGCTACATCAGAGTGACACCTACATAAGTCTATTGGACATCACATCACCATAATCACTGAGCATAATCAGATCGTAAAGCAATAACAAACTAAATAAGCCCAACATAAAACATTTCATCATACCATATTTCATCAGTCATAATTCATAGCAAATAAATCATAAATCATAAACCAAATGTTCAAATGGCTTCAACATACCGGCCCCTAATTGACTATTAAGGGCAAATCAATTCATAAATTGCAAAAAAAAACTCAGGTCCTTGGTGACAATATTCAAAAAGTGTTCATCTTCTTTGGAAAAATAAATCTTTTTAGGCGCAACCGGGGCGAGACACCAGTGAGTGTGGACTGTGGAGTACAGTTACTTTTCAGGAAATTAAATCTTCTCAACATGTATTTTAAATAATAGTTTGAGCGATTAAAATACTCTTTAATCTTAGAATAACATTGTCGTTTATATCGCCGGTGTCGGGCAGAAACCTGCATATTCTAAATTAAAAGTCACTTTTTTTAATGCCCTACTTGATCATACTACAGTGTCACACAAAAGCATTAAAAAGTAGCAGAATTTGAATCCTGGAAAAGTCACAGTTTTGGACATTATGAGGTTTCCACCCGACAGAGACAATATCTATCATTATTACATGGCTTGGTTGAATGCTTGATTCCGATTGGTCAATCGCCTAATTCATCGGTCTGTTATTTCTTGATAACGGACCGGTCCGCTCTATAACAGGGCAATGCCTAATCAAACCCTCAGAGCACCTGCTGTGCTCCGCTGATTTACTGCTGTTTCCAACATGACAACCATATAAACACACAGTGTCATTTACAGCTAAACATTGCTCTCAAAAATGTTTTTGAAAACATTTGAGCGAGAAATAGACGAAACAGTACCCGAAAATGGATTCCATTAACTAACCCACTTCCTTGTTTTCCGACTGTGCTGCAGCTGGGAATACTTTCATTACCAAGCTAGGAAATACGAGTCATTTTGTTGTGCTTTGGGTCGATTTATTAATTTATGTACCTTCAGGCTGATTAACCACCTCCGCTGTCGCGTCGGCGATTTATCTACAAACAATGACCACTCAGCCATACATTATCCCTTACATACTGTACGGCTAGACCAGTCACATGGATAAGGATTATGCCCGATTTATACTTGCTGTTACACAGATAAATAAGCACGTAAATTCAACCTCAAAACTGTTCGGTTGTGAGCTTGTAGATCGGGCCATTTACGACTGTGTGACATCAGCGTGTGTATGCAAGTATACAGTATAAATCATGTTGGATTCTATGGAGTCTAAATGACTGAAAAGGTGTGGTGGTGGTGGTGGTGGTGACTGAGAACTCTCAATGATGCAGCTTTCTGGAACTAAACATGACCAGAGAGTAAGTGTTTTTGGCTGACCTCTAGAGGGAGACCTGGGGCTGGGTGAGCACAGGAGCGATGTTGAAGACCTGGAGCTGGGTGAGCACAGGAGCAATGTTGAAGAGCTGTCTACATCTACGAGCATGTTCTCTTCGTTGCTGAATGTTCTTTCAGTCAGCTTCTGGTCTTCGTCCTGCTGCTTCAATCGTTTGGAGGCCTTTTCCTTTCCCATGACTGATACACACATAAATAAAATCGCATGACTGAAAGTTTAATGATGATGTTTAGGTATTCTAAACATGATCTTAAAAAATAATAAAACGTACTGTATGTTGCTGCTGTTCCACATACAGCCAACCAATGGAAGAAATCACAGTGAGGCATTAACCTTTGCATTTATGACATTTCCGAGACCATTCATTCATGTTTATGGAAGATGCTTCTAAACACGTATTCTATTGCTAGTTTGATCTAAAATGACTAATAACCGAAAATACTAGCTTATCTACAAGCTCACAACACCTCGCAGCGCGACGTGTTGTGAGCTTGTAGCTAGGCTATTTTCGGTGGGCAACATGCTTTATAGAAGACATGCATGGGCTTCCATGGAATGAAATCAGTCGTGGCGACTGAGAACTTGAATCTGTGCTGATACACATGGACACACAGGGCTCTATTTTCGTCCATGCTAAACCCCTTATCCCTACATTTTTTTTGAATAGTTAAAATACAAGCTCTATTATCTATTGGCTATTTTAACTATTCAAAAAATGTTTTGGAAAATAGTAAAAAAGGTAACGTAGCTTAGGTACAAGGGGTTTAGCATGGACGAAAATAGAACCCACAGTCCCCACATGAACAACTTGTATGTGGTTTTATGAATGTGAAAATGTGTGTAGGGCTGCAACTATCTATTATTTTATTTCAATACTTTTTTCGATAAACCCTCAGGGCTCTATACTAGTGTACTTTACTTTTCTTTTGTTAAAGTGGGGAAAGCTTTCGCTGAGAATAGCAGATCGACAAGCTCACAACGCGCTGTAAGCTTGTCGGTGCACCCCTAAATGTCTACGTGTTATGCCTTTTACAGTATATTCGCTCGATCTCACCTGACCGAGGAGACCTTGAGAGTGAGACAGGTGGAGAAGATGACTCCAGAGCCGACTCCATCTCTTCTCTCAGGTTCCACGTGACTTTCCGAGGAGATGTGTGGGGCTGGAGCACGGTACAGTTATCTACAGCGAGTAAATACAAGAGCAAGTATCAGCTCACACAGTCAATATCTTGCTTTCCTTTCACTGTTAAATAAAATAGGTCTAAACCATAGACTGTAAAAAATATGGACAAAGCGTTCTCCGGGTCTTATATGGACGTAAAATGAAGCCTGTCAGTCCTTGAACTGTAAGTCACCATCTTTGTAGATCCGTTTTGGCCCAGCTGGCCATTGGCTGGCCCAGACAACGAGGCGGGACTTCCCCCCTTCTTCTTAGTTGGTTTTTATTTTGACTCGAACAGGGGTGGCTCCCGATCATACGACAGTAGCCACGCCCCTCAGAACATATGCAACTTTATGGTCATTTTTTTAATAAATGGGACCATAATTCTCCAAAAAGAATATTATGACATGAGCAATGAGACTTTAAACTAGTGACTGGAAGCAGAAAGTATTCATGACCATGTTTATTAAGGTAATACAGTCTAGGTGAAGTTGGGCCCAAATACATGGAGCTCTATGGAGCTATGGGTTTTTTTGGGCCCAATGACAGCGCCATGAACTTTCAGGAAGTCCCGATTTCCTTAGTGGCTTCACTAAATATCTGTCTGACTGCCCCCCTGGTCCAAACTGATATCTACCTATAAACAAGGAAATGTCTGTATGTCTGTACAAAGGAATACTGTGTCGAATTCATGTCGCTGCTCCTCACTGGCTGTACCAATGACTTGGACAACTGACATGGCACAACAGACATTGACCATTACCTAATGGAGGTCTTATTGAAGCCCTTTTTCACTTTATCAAAAGTATTATTAGCGTTTTTTGGAAACTATATGGACTTACCATCCATATAGTTTTCGTCATGGACACGACACCTCCAAAACCACATCTCTCCACAATTTAGCTGCAACATGCAGCCACAGAGGAGTATTATTTAGCAACTCAACGTACTGTATAGCTCAACGTTAGCACTAGCAGCATATTATTTACAAATTGAGAAAGACACAGGTGTGTCTTGCAAAGACAGGACGAGCGAGCAGAGCGAATGCGTGCGTGAGTGCGTGCGAATGTGCATGTGTGTGTGTGTGACGCCCAGTGGGCGTCACACACATGTGGAGACCATTTCTGAATTTCCACCTGACTCCTCGATCAGGCCGCGTGTGAAAGCAGCCTGCTGCGTTGGTGTCATCTTCAATCGTGTAGCCAGTGACACAAGGCTTGGCCGGCTGAGAATGTCAGATGGAATGAAGGCTGTGGTGCCTGTCTTCTTGCGTTCACGGATGGGTGTGTTCTCAGCCAGTGGAGCAACTGCTTCATCTGCATTGCCATCCTCATCACGTTCGCTTTCTAATACCACCATGCTGGTAGACATCGCCGTCATCTCCTGCTCCTTGGTGAGGTAGGCCTGCTGCGCTTCTTCACGCTCCTGTCGCCGCTTCACCTTAATAATGATAATAATAATAATAAACTTTATTTCTATAGCACCTTCCATGACATGCAATGCAGCTCAAAGTGCTTTACAGATCAAGCACAAAACATTAAAATAAGAAAATAGAAGCAGAAACATAAAATTACATAAAAATAAAAGCAAACCTTGGATTGCAGCTTGACATCGAATGCTCCAAATGTGGCCACTCTGTCGCCCTTCATGCTGGCTAGAAAAGCAAGGTCCTCTGCATCACGGATCAGCTCCTCTGCGTTTGGAGTCCACAGCGGGAACGTGGCATCCAGCTTGTGCTCCATTGCGTCCACCAGTCGAGCAGTAGCCTCACTGGAGCGCCTTTCCTTTGGTATGCGCCGCAGCTTGTTGTTGGCATCGAGGAGGGCTATCATCTTCTCACATGCTCGCTGATCACTCAACATTGGGATGTTGGCCTTTCCATAAAATGGACGCACCTGCTCCAAAACAATCTTAGCCGCCTGGAACCGTGACATGGCTCCAGTCAAACCTGGTCGCTTTGCATGCAGTTGTGTGTCGCAGTTATACAGCAAGCACCGCAAGATCTGGTGACCACTTGGCAGCTTGGCGCCAGTGATAATGGCATCTGCATCGGTGATAGTGGCGCCCAGACCAAAAACCAGGGTGCGGCTCCTCTGGCAGGGGCCTAAGGCCATCTTGTGAGAGCTGGATCCTGTGGTGTGTGATGGTGGCGTTGAGGGAATTGACTCAGCAACTGAGCTACACAGGCAGAGCTTTTTATAGGCAAAGCCCCCCCCCCATTTTTATGCAGGTGCGTGAAAATAGAATAGTTCCCGCAAAACAGAGGGTAAAATGTGCGGGAATATTGGAACAAACAGGTCTCCGGGCTTGAAATGTAACACTAACAATATTGCAACAACACACACAATGTTGTTGAATAACACACACACACACACACACACACACAGAGGTGCGGGAATATAGGAGCAGACAGGTCTCCGTGCTTGAAATATAACAATGTTGCAACCTTGTGCGTGAATAACTCACATTCACACACACACACACGGGAATATAGGAGCAGACAGGTCTCTGTGCTTGAAATATAACAATGTTGCAACCTTGTGCGTGAATAACTCACATTAACTCACATTCACACACACACATTCACACTCTCACACACACACACACACACACACACACACACACACACACACACACACACACACACACACACACACACACACACACACACACACACACACACACACACACACACACACACACACACACACACACACACACACACACACACACACACACCAGCAGGCCATGTGCGAGCAGGGCAGAGTGAAGGGACACAGTTCCTGTTACCCCCTTATGCCATAAAATCAGACGTACCGTTGCACCCGTGTGTGTGTGTGTGTGTGTGTGTGAGAGAAAGAGAGACATCTGTGAGTCTGAGGAATACACAGACCCCCGGGGGCCCCAGGGAATGCTTCGCGGACCACTTTGGGGTTCGCAGACCACATGTCTAATAATAATATACATTTTCTGTCCATCCCAACTTCCCAAGCTCATCCCTTACTGGACGGGAACCCGTTTTGGTGTTTTAACTAAGCATTATTTAGCTATTGAAAAATAGCAGATCTACAAGCTCATAGCGCGCCACCGAGTGGCACGCTACGAGCTTGTAGGTCTGCTATTTTTGAAAAAACGTGAAAATGTGGCACAAATCTTTGAATATATATTCTTTCGGAAGACTTTTTATTTACTTCGACGTCAGGCCTAAATGGGTTAACAACTCAGTTCAGTTCATTGGTTTCTTTTACCTGAAACGAGTGTGGATGCAACAGTGAAAGGAGACGTGGGAACACTGAAGGTGGGTTTCTCTTCATGGACGAGGCGAACAGAGCCACGGGTCTTCCGCAGGGGAGGACGGGTGCCGACTGGAAATACAGGAGAAGGAGCCATCACTATCGCTAGACAAGGGTGTAGCGGTCGGTCCGGGCACCTATAGGCCTGGTTTGAGTCCCGATCCTGATGACCTTTGCCGCGTGTCACTCCCCATCTCTCTCAACCCATTTCCTGTCAGCCTACTGTAATGTCGTCACTGTAATGTGTCGTCAATAGAGCATCGCAGTCCCGCCCCCTTTCAGGACCACGAGGGCACCGGAAGAGAAGAAAAAAGGGCAGGGTACAACACCGTGTACACTTTTTTTTCTTCTAATTATTTGTTCGCCCCCAAACATTTAGTTTATTGTCATGATTTGTCAGGAGCCAAGTTGGCTTTGTCCGAGGCTTAAAGGTCTTTAAATAAATACTTTCTGAAACGTCTGAAAATGAAATGGGGAATTCTCTTCCGGTGCCCTCGTCGTTCTGAAAGGGGGCGGAACTGCGACGCTCTATAAAGGCATAATAAACCTCAAAAAAGTAGTGTCGCACAAGAGTAGTGAAAATAGCCAATCTACAGACACAACACAACGCATGGCGTTGTGTTGTGTCTGTAGATTGGCTATTTTCACTTTTTGTTTTTAATAACAATGAATGGAACGGTATTGGAGAGATGCCAGGTTTCCAGGCCAAACAGAAATTACGTTATGCATTCATATTATGTTTCCAATGTTAAAAACACAATTAATTGTTAATAGCAATTATTTGTAGGACAATAATTAATCGTCAACTGAAATAATATTGTAATCATAACAGTATGCGTGACACGGCACACAACCACATAAATCAGCCATTACTTTCTACGGTGGCAGATGTGCTCGAGTTTCCTCCGTTGGGGTTGTGCGGTGAGCTGTTGAACGTGGAATAACCCACTGGTCCAGAAGCAGCCTCCACCGCTGGTCCAGGACTATCATCAACGGGACAGGGAATCTTCTCCCCGCACGAGGGACAGAACCGGAAATCGGGCTGCAGCTTTGTCCCGCAATGGGGACAGAAGCTGAACGACATTCTGCAATGACATGGATTAAGTACGTAAGTACATTTTATTTATAGAGCACCTTTCACAGACATCGGGGTCACAAAGTGCTTAACAAAGCAAAACATGACAATTAAACAATAAAGCAAGGAGACATAAAAACGAACAGTCGGCGATGGTAAAAATCAAGAAATCAATACAGGAAACAGGACCAGGTCACAAAGGCCTGTCTGAAAAGGTGGGTCTTTGAAAGTTTTTTGAAAAGGTCCACAGAGGCCAGATTTCAGGTGGTAGGGGAGGTCGTTCCATAGCCTGGGGGCGAAACAACTAGTAAAGGCTGATATATAATATAACTTAAGGTTGGAGCAGGTCACAAAGAGATGGGGGTGCCTGGCCATGGAGGGTACCGTGTGTGATTACAAGAATTTAAAACATTGATTTACTGGGAGCAACTAGAACAAGATGGGTGTGATGTGACAGGATCTCCTTAACACGTTTAAGGTTTAGTAGCATGACATGTTTTGTTTTCTAGTCATTAAAGAGTTTAAATGCTTTTCCTTAGTAGGCCAGGGTGTTAATTTATGGAAAAACAAACACAAGAAGCTGAAATATGGGAGATAATAGGTTTCTGCCAGAGAGCAATGATTATGTTGGCCGTACTGACAACGTGGATTCACTTACGAGGCGTGAGTGAATCCACGTTGTGTGACGTCTGTCAAACCCAGGCTACTGTTGTGTCACAAACAAAATGCACAGCATCACTCTTATTCCCCCTCACCACCGAAACCTGTCTTGTATAAATGTAACAAAGTTGATTCTGATGTCCTATTCATAATCTTCCAAAATTATCGGTAGCTGAAAACGTAGAATGCACAGAATGTTAAGTGCAAACTGATTATGTTCTTCATTGGTAGCTATATCATTGTAAAATTATAATTTGTCAATTTTGAAGACATGAGATGTCTAGCTTTTTCCACTGTCACTTCCTTCTAGCTCTGATTCCATAGCTCTAATGCCTTAATGCAACTGCAGCAAAGGGCATTAGGGCTATGGATCAGCGCTATCAAAAGGACCTAAAGGATGCTAACAAAGTGTGAAATTAAATAGTAATCACAATAAGTTAACTATAAAAAAAATCATTGTGATGAAATATTCGAGTCATATTACATTTGATGCATTTTGCAACAACAAATATTTAGTTGACAGCGCACCTCAATCTAACTTCGCAGTGTGGCTGTGTCGCCAACTCGCCTGTCAAAAAGAACAGATCTACAAGCTCACGACGCGTCGAGATGCAGGGCGTTGATAGCTTACCGTATCTGTTCTTTTTTGACAAGCCAATCTTAATAGTTACCATAATAAAGCAGGAGCCGAGCTTTACCAAATTAAACAAGTGTTTAGCAAATGACGCCAATAAAAAAATATGGATCCCCGTACCCCGTAACTATGTTGAAGAACGTTCTTGATTAATTAATAACGTTATTTATTGATCCAAGAATCGATGACTTCAAGTTCAACAAACGTAGCATTAGCTTAGCAGACGTCAGCAAAGTATAGCATGTCAGCATAACAAACCCATAGTAGTAAATTGTGCAGTTTGTGAGAACATCATGGTCCACTAACTTTAGTCTGTGTTTAGCGTGTCACCTTGTCGCGTGGGAAACCAAATCAAATAATCAAACTATACGAACTAAAAACAAAAGAAAAACATTAAAAACATGCTCTGTCAAGTAAACAGCGTGCTGCGTCAAGGCTACTTCCGGTCCCCCTGTACTAGTCCGGCAGATTTCAAAATAAAAGTGATGGAAAATAAGTACTCACATTTATGTACTTGCAAGTAAATAGCAGATCTACAAGCTCACGCATTGTGAGCTTATAGATCGAACATCTAAATCTAAATCTGAATCTGCTGTATCAAAAGTGATTGATTGATTGATTGATTGATTGATTGATTGATTGATTGATTGATTGATTGATTGATTGATTGATTGATTGATTGATTGATTGATTGATTGACAAAAATATGAACTAGTTTACATCACAAATAAATATACCGTACACATTTATAATTATACAAAACCAGAAAATCATACAGTTAGAAAAAAGGTAATAATTATGTGAAAAGGATAAGAAAATAGAGGGGGAGGGGGGACTTTCTAACTAACAGGGGCTAGTTTCGAATTGCAGCCACCCGTAAGTGCTCTTAAAGAGCGGTTTTGAAGGAGTCTAGGGATTCACATTTCTTAACGGCTGTTGGTAGGGCATTCCACATTTTAGTGGCGTAGGAGCTAAATTAATTTAACCCCTTGTTTGACCCAAATCTGGGTTGAACTTCCTCTGGTGTTGTGATCGTGGACTTTGTTGACATCATAACACTTGTGTGCTATCACAAGAACGAGACTTCAGTTTAGAACAAACTTTTACTCAGTCAAAACAACATGGAACAGGCACGGCAAAAGAACAACCATGAATCCCCTCACACAAGTTCAAAAAGGCACTGGGCGGCGGGCGACTGCCACAGCAGTCTGTTCACGTAGGGGGTAGAGATTCACACATCTGGAAAACAAGTCCATGACAACTAGCACGTAACGGTTGCCCCTCTTTGACGTTGCGAGCTCAGTGATATCTGCAGCAATCATTTGGAAAGGTGATAGGGACTAACAGAGCCTGCTGCCGTGGCACCGCCTGGTCTGGCAGGTGTTGGCAATGGTCAAGTATAGACCGATTCACAGAGGGGTGCCCTGGGCGCGGCCATTACTGAGGTGTAATCCATGGAGCAGGTGCTCCGTAGGCCAGGTGTAGCTAATCAGTGCTGCTGCACTCAATGGTACACCTCAGTAATGGCCGCACCCAGGAAACCCTCTGTGAATCGGTCTATATCTTCAGCCAAAAGAAGGACAATAGTTGCTCGTTCATAAGTTTTCTCATATCCGTAGTGACCCGCCAATGGGTGTCCATGAATTTGTCCTAGCACATGAGGGACGAGGTCTCGTGGGACCACTACTTACAGACATGGCAAAAGAACAACCATGAATCCCCTCACACAACTTTCTCTTCCTCTCACTCACTCTCCTCACTTCCTCTCCTCTTGCTCCCCCTACTGTTCTGTTCTCCCTATAGGAACTGTTCAGTCTTACAACATAAAGGAAGTATTTTGACACAGGTACATTGGTATGTTATTGCCTTGGTGTAGCGAATCTTGTAGACCACGCCCATTGCAACTTGCTGTATGTCAAGCCATTCCAACCTATCAAAATGAGCAGGGGTGAGGTGTGTTCTGGGAGTAAGGCCAAGTAGTAAGCTGACCAGTTTGTTTTGGGATGTCTGGAGCCTTGTCTTTAGGGCCTTTGAGGTGCTGTGGTACCATGAGGTGCATGCATAGTTGAAGAAACCTTTTATGAGGGCTACTGTTAGGGTCTTCAAAGTATTTTTTCTGACTAGTGAGGAGATCCTGTACTGCAGGGGTTCCCAAACTGTGGTGCGTGCACCCCATGCTGCGCGAGCACCCTGTGTGCGTGACATCATGAAAAGGCTAATGGTGGTGCTAACTAATATTTTAAACATATATTAGCCAATATATGGCAAGTACTGCATCTATGCCATAGATGTGCATATGGATATGAAATATAAATATTATGTCTCGTATATAGCTTATATATGTCCACTATAGTGATATATTGTACATATACATATATCGATCATCGATAATACATTGAAATTTGACAGCTGCTCAAAAAAGCCCTGTCCATCCCATAGACTAGTATAGGATAGAGACTGATCTGGCGCGAAGCTCTGCCCCCTCCGCTATTCATGTCAGTGGAAGTTGCTCAGTGGCGTTTTGAAGCACCCGGAGGGACCGTCTATTTCTGCCTTTTTGGGCGCATTTCCGCATTTGACCTCCAAAATTTGGAGGTCAAAAGTGTTTATCAAAAATATTTATTTGCAGAACCGAGTCAAACAAAATGTAATGCCTCAACTCTACTACAATGTCAAGTGCTTGTCAGGGTGGTGGGGGGAAGGGTGCCCAGTTCAAATTTGCAGGTTCGCAGCCTCACAGTTTCGGAACACGGCTAGCTAGGGGACGGGGCGAGACTGAAGCCAACAGTGTTTCAGACTGCGGAGTGACTCTGCAGTCCTGGCTGATTCCGTCGGTCCGTAACCAGTTCCCACTTTCCCAAAACTCAGAGTATGACTGTTTGTTTTAGGCATAACTGGAGCTCATTCACACGCACACTCGAACACACACCTCCCCTGGCTCCCCTCACATGGGGCAGGGCACCCAGTTGACTTATATAACTGGGATTAAGTGTCACAATCTCACTGGTCCCGACTGTCAAAACTATCTGGGCTATTTTTAACACAAGTCGCCCAATAGAATAACAACAGAGCCCTGCCACGATAACACTGGCCATTGTTGTTCATGTAGCCATGTTCTCCTTATAGCCACATGGGCCTCATCTGTGCCACTGTCTATAGGCAGTCTATAGTCTAACGGTTACTGTTGGCCATAAAGACGGCCTGCTCTTCGATAACTGAACATTCTATGAGGAAGTACTCGGAGCTAAGGGGCGGGGGGCGGGGGTAAGGCTTACTGGTTTTAGTGGCAATATATAGTGAATGTTTCTGTGTGTTAGTATAAGTAAGCATTCCGCAGAGTTCTGCACCATCTGGAGACGAGATTTTTTATTTTATTTTGCTCTATACCAGAATAGACAGAGTGGGGTTGATGATGTGCTGCCTTCCTCATGTTGTATAACCTATACATGTGCATATTGCACAGGCAATAAGCATAGGGTATACCTATACTACAGCACTAATGGTGAGGAATACCAGGTGAGCTATAGGTGAGGTGATAGCCTCGCTGGATACGTGGCAGTTTGCATACTGCAAAAACAGGTCCACCAATGAACAAATTCTGATTGGCCGTAATGAGATGACAAGATCGCCCCTCACTTCACACGGGTGTGATTTCTTGTAAAACTTCCTTGTAAAACTGTGACAATTAAGCTGCTTTTAATCTGAATCTGAACAACACAAATTATTATTACCTGAGGTAAGATGTACAATATCTTGTTATTGTACATGATATGTTATGGACTTTAGTTAAAACTCAAGTTTGTCCCCAGAGTTGTCTGCGGCGTGTGCTATGGCTAATTTCACCCTCTCAATGTCCCCAGCCACGACCCCGGGGCTATTAAAAACAAATAGCTTCCATCCAGTTTTAGTTATTTTCCATCCAATCCACATCATTTTGTTGTCGCCAGATGTATAGCCAGTAGGCAGAGATCTATCCTCATGACCCTCTGAGCATGCGGGCCTCACCATGGAAGGGCCATGATATGGGTGAAGCTAAAGCTGACTGTCCCCTGTGGGATCAGTCAACAATTAAAGGTCTACCTATTTCTCTTTGTTTCAACTTGTTTTTGTTGTCCTTTTATGGTGTGTTTCTTTCGTCACAATGCTCGAGTGTTTTAAGCTCTCCCTGCCTTGTTGTTGTTGACGAAAAGTGCTTCACAAATAAACTTGCCGGAGACGGAAGCGTTTTAAAGTTTCCATGGTAACACTGGTGGAGAAGACGTATGTTTTAGACGTTTTTAGATCTATGAACCGGATAATTCACGAAACCTTTCACGCACGCATGCACGCACGCACGCACACACACACACACACACACACACACACACACACACACACACACACACACACACACACACACACACACAGTCCTGTCACATTCCACAGCCTAATTCTTCGATGTTTGAGGTCATTAGTCAGGAGGCCACTTAAAGAGGTAATGCACGCACGCGCACATGCACGCACACGCACACACACACACACACACACACACACACACACACACACACACACACACACACACACTTCCGTTTAGGGGTGTCTGACCTGCGTTAATCCTGGTTCCTGGAGAACCAGGACCCGGGGGTCATTTCTCCACAGGCATCTGGAGGGCCACCACTTCACTACAAATCAGTCAACAGCTGCTCTCTCTCTCTCTCTCTCTCTCTCTCTCTCACACACACACACACACACACACACACACACACACACACACACACACACACACACACAGGGAACATGTATACACGTGCAAATACACACAAATACACCAGCAGCAGTGTGCATGCGCAGTTGGCCACACCTCCCAATAACATGTGTAATACGACGAGGCATGCTCGTCCACTCACACAAACACTCAGTTGTTAATTCATACATTACTGTAATGGCTTCAGACACAGGGGTCATAAGGTCATTAGAGGCCTCACCTGTCTGTTTTTAACAGTCGCTGCCTTTCTCTTTCTCAGCAAACCTATATCGTCTCTGTCGGGTGGTGTCCAAAACTGTTACCTTTCCAAAATAGCAAAAGTAGCTGATCTACAAACACAAAACACATCGCGTTAACACAAGCTTGCAGGTGTGCTATACTTTTGATGCTTTCGTGTAACGCTGCAGTAGTATATATGATCAAGTAGGGCGTTAATTTAAAATATATGGACGTAAGAGGTTTCTGCCTGACAGCAACGATATCAAATATTGGTTAATTTGAGGGCCGGCGGGCGGACAGGCATACCTATGACTCAGACATAACCGTATGACGTCATAGGCATGTCCATACATGGGCATTAAAGGGACAAGGGATGACAGATACAGAGATCTTCATGACCAACGGATGTTGGGTGTGTCGGTCGAATCAGCGGTGCGACATATATAGGTTTGAGAGACGTGTACATGTGAGAACCTTTAGTAAACTCACTCAACGTCTTCCATCTTTTAACAACATGAATATTAGACTGTACAGTTTCCAGACATATATTATTTTCATTTAAGTCACTGAAGTTTAAAATGAACCTTTGTGATGGTATTGTGTAGCCAGGCTAAAGATAGACGCGCGCACGAGCGTGTGTGTGTGTGTGTGTGTGTGTGTGTGTGTGTGTGTGTGTGTGTGTGTGTGTGTGTGTGTGTGTGTGTGTGTGTGTGTGTGTGTGTGTGTGTGTGTGTGTGTGTGTGTATGTGTGTGTGCGTGCGTGCGTGCGTGGATGTCTGACTGATTACATTCTGTGCAATTAGTCAGGTTCAACATTTGAACTGTTAATTTGACAGTTGACATTTGTCAACTGTCAACTGAATGAAGCTTGAGTGTTTCATTAAGCCAGATTTAGGGGTGCTTTTTTGAGTGACAGAGCACTTTAGATATCATGCCCAGAGCGCTACACACACACACATACACACACGCACGCACGCACGCACGCACGCACGCACGCACGCACGCACGCACGCACGCACACACACACACACACACACACACACACACACACACACACACACACACTGAGAGAGAGACCCTCTGCTCAATGTTTCTGGTCGTGTCTCCCAAACCCAGACATGGGCCTTGTCTGCTACAGAAGAGATTTGTTAGAACTGCTACCTTTTCAAAACGTCTTGACCACTCCGACTCCACTCTTCAAAAAGCTACATTTACTTACTGTCTTCCAGATCAACAGTCAAATATAATATCCGTCACCTCCATGTGCTGAACCCGTTGTGTGTAGCTAGCATTTCATTCCTGTTGAGTCTGTAGGCTGTGTGCCTTGCCATATTCTGCTGTGTGCTTAATAAGGTAACTTTACTTACTGAGTGTTTAAAGTTCAGACTATAGCTAAACTATTTTGTAGTTAAGAAATCAATTGCAATGTCAAAACATTTCTTGAGCGTCAATCCAAATCAAAAGGGAAGCTGGTAAGGGTGTGCTGCCATTTTCTTTTGTCCCCGGCCTTTTTGACTATTTTAGTCCAAATATATCTATATTTATAAACTCAAGCATACTCCAGACTCTATTACCAAACCTTTTAACAATGACTTTCAGACAAATTCTCAAATACACAAACACAACAGACAGGCTACTCATCTCCATCCTCCCCTTTATCGTACCAGTCATAGTCAGTTTTCCATCAAATACAGAGGTACTACACTATATATGACAAATACTTTACTGGTCAGCAACTGTCTTCTCTTAATTTATTTAAATTAAAGTATGTTCTGATTAATCAGATCACATAAAATATCCGTATTCTAATTATTGTCTTTTCCATGTTTGTATTTATTATTATTACATAAAAATATAGAAGTGCATGTTGACAATCCATTTTCGATATTCATGTTGTAGATAGTCAAGTCTTGTGTTTTGTTCTAGACTTCTTCTGTATACTTTGCAATCATGTTATCTGTTAATAATATGTATATTGCATTCAAATGTTTGGTTCTTGTACGGGTTGAGGCCTCATATAAGCCCTTTGGACTTCTTAATTGCCTCCTCTTAGCACTTTACTTTTTTTTATTTACATATTTCCCCATGTTTGTATTGTTTTTATACTGTGCTAAATCAATCCAATCAAATCCAATCAAATAATGTTCAACAAATCGATCAACACGTGCAGCGGTTTGTATATTTTATTTTGCTATTTTCAATAGCAAAATAAATCTTCGTACAATAAAGCAATCAGGCCCCACGGGGGTCCGGGAGGGAAAATCTAAAATATCGGAGTTGGAACCTGAGACCTTGACCAGCCCCATTTACCCGCTGAGAGCTGTTCATGAGGTGGACAGAATCTAGCCCCCGCCCGCGGGGGATTGGGGCTCAGGAGGTGAAAACCAGTAATGAAAAGTTAACTTTTTTATAAATACACATTTTAATGCCATAACATCAGATAGTTTCAACCGTAGAAAAAAACCCTACTATATCAAATGAGGGAAAATTTGTTAGGAAGCTATTTCTGTTATCCATCATCCATTCATCTTCAACCGCTTATCCGTAGTCGGGTCGCGGGGGCAACAGCTCCACCGGAGAACTCCAAACATCCCTTTCCAGAGCAAAATTAGTAACTTCCTCTTGGGAGATCCCGAGGCATTCCAAGGCCAGTGAGTGATGCTTTGTCTGTGCCTTGGTCTGCCCCGGGGTCTCCTCCAAATGAGACGTGGGTTGAGGACCTCCCTAGGGCATCCTATTCTTAACCAGATGCCCAGACCACCTAAACTGGCTCCTTTCCAGGCGAAGAAGCAACAACTCTACCCCGAGTCTCTCTCACGTGACTGAACTTCTCGCCCTATAATCTCTAAGGGAGATGCCAGCCACCCATCAAAGAAAACTAATTCCGGACGTTTGTATTCGCAACCTTAATCTTTCGGTCATGACCCACACTTCATGACCATGGGTGAGAGTATAGGCATGAAGATTGCTCGGTAGACAGAGAGCTTTGCCTTCTGGCTCAGCTCTCTTTTCGTCACAACAGTGCGGTACAGCGACTGCAATACAGCCCCTGCTGCTCCGATATCTCGGGGTCTTGTTCACAAGCTATTTCTGTGAGAACATTTAATTAACTGTGACTAAAGTATGCACTCAATAATAATTGTACTGATCAGCACACCATACGGACAATCGGACACACACACACACACACACATGCACGCACGCACACAGACACGCACACATACACACGCATGCACGCACGCACACATACACACGCACACACACACACACACACACACACACGCACACACACACACACACACACACACACACACACACACACACACCACACACACACACACACACACACACACACACACACACACACACACACACACACACACACACACACAAACAAACACAAACACAGCAGCACCACCGTACACACGCACATACAGCAGTTCAAATAATGTCATCACTATTTTTATTAGAAAACAGACCACCCTGCCAGTATATTGTTAGTTGATATATCATAAATCAACTTAGAAAGGACCTCATGTTGGTTGATTTGATTTGGCAGCCAGCTTCAATGGTTGAATAGAATGCTATTTTAAACCTTTTCCCTCTGTATTACCGGACTGGACACATGTGTTCTGTATGGTGCATTCATGCCAAGGACAAGGCCGCAGAGACCCCCATCTGAAAATGTGCCAGGGACCACCAGAAGAGAAGATGTACGTATGTATGCAGATGTATGTACTGTACATTGTATGTACAGTATGTAAAATCCCCAAAATGTTAAAGTTTCCAAACATTTTGATATTTCTCAAAAAAGAAGACACACACGCACGCACGCACGCACAAACACACACACACACACACACACACACACACACACACACACACACACACACACACACACACACACACACACACACACACACACACACACACACGCACACATGCATGTGCAAACATTTGCACATTGTCTATTTTTAGCAGGTTTAATTTGGCATGTAATTAATGTTTACACGAGTGGTGAAAATATGCACATTTAAATCACATTCAACTCTCATTAGGTGATTGAGGAGACGTGATTACGAGCCTAGGTGCCTGGGCCGCTCGGCCGGCCCAGGCATGATGTTATATTGTAACTATAGTACTGATAGTCTTGCATGGCCAAAAGGCCAACAAAGTATCGCCATTGTAATATCAAATCAAAGTACAAACCCTACCAAGCAATCTTCATTCCAACTCTCAACCATGGTCATGAAGTGTGTGGGTCATGACTGAATACATCAATACAAGCAGGTGAAGGTGGCTGGTCTTTAGGCCCTTAGGGTGAGAAGTTCTGTCACTATAGCCAGGCCCAGCCATGCAGCGTGCTTTCTGGTCTAGAGAGGCGGAGGAGCTTGGAGCAAGCGCTATGGAGATTATTGGTTCACCGATCAGATTGTGCAAATTGTGCTATACTGTTATCTACAAATACTATAGCATTGAGTGACTGCAGTTGTCCCTTTAAAACAAGGCACATGAGAGAAACAAGAAAAACATTGAACTGTGAGTCTGACAAAATGCTTATGAAAAAGAAAACGTGTTTTTAACATGCCCTTGAAACCATCAACTGACCCCGCATTTTAGTCTGGTAGTGGTCGGTCAGAAGGCCTTTGACAGAAGGAGCTGAGAGATCTCACATTGAGTGCAGGAAGTCAGTCACTGACACTCACAGTGATATATAAAGTCTCAAATCCTTTCTGGACATAATGGGCAGCCGGTGAAGTGCTCTGCATGCGATTGGTGTGTTAGCGAGAATTCAGGCAGCAGCCGAATTCTGCACTATATTTGCATTAATAATCATCCATAATCAAGTTGTGTCTGTGTATGGTCTGGTCAGATATCAGGCTAATAGGTATAGTGCCACCAGAGGTCATGAGCAGCACTGAATCACAGAATTTGGCCCATTGGTCGAATTTGGATGGGTCACATCGTGACCTGTTGTGAGCTTTTGTAGACATGGGTTAGTTTTGCTATTTCTTAAAATGTTTGGGGGTGGGGGGTGATGTCCAAAATAGAGATGACAGTTTGACACCATGGGGAGGTCGATTTTTGGAAAAGAAAATTTTATTACTCCTACAGATTTTCTCCAAACATCATGTCAATCGGTAAACATTATTTCTTTATAGTCATGTGATCAAGACGGATCTGTCTGATGTTTCATATCCCATCCTCGTTATAGAGATAAGATTTGCTTCTAAAGTTTGCAGGAGGGGTCTGTCTGTGTAATATGTAGATACTGTAAGAGGTTTCTGCATGCCCGGCAGCAACGATTTGCTGTACTGTCTGTCACCCTCTGTCTCTTTTCCCTCTCCGCTAGCACCCCCCTGAACCCCCGCTGAAGCACGTTCTCTCTATCTCTGATGTCCAAATCCCGGCCCCTCCTCTCCCCTCCCTCTTTCTCTCTCTCTCTCTCTCCCACCTTTTCCTCTGGTGGCTCTGCACTGCCTTTTCACTGTGCCCTCAGAAGCCAGTCTGTCCCCATCCGGTCCGGTGTCAGCTGTGTGTGTCACGGACAGAGAGGAGAACCAAGAGGGGGGTCACTCATGGGAGAGGAGACCCCAGCACGAGAGGAGACGTCCAGGACGGTGATGAAAGGAGGAGACCCACCGTAAAGGGGAAACAAGAGGGAGGAGACAACATATAGGAAGGAGAACAAGAGGGGGACATCAGGAGGAGACAACATATAGGAGGGTGACTAGAAAGAGGAGACCGTGGAGTTGCCATGTGGAGGTAGCAGCATCACCTGCCTGTGAGCCAGACGAGGGGAGATCAGAGAGAAGTGAAAGATTTGTCCCTAAAAGCAGTGAGAGCAGAACACCGCATGACGGGAGGAGGACAGGAGGACCACCAGACCCCCCGGCTAGAAGAGAAGTAAGTCTAAACTCCACTGAGAGAGACAGACAGGTGCTCAGAGAGAGAGAGAGAGAGAGAGAGAGAGAGAGAGAGAGAGAGAGAGAGAGAGAGAGAGAGAGAGATAGAGAGAGAGAGAGAGAGAGAGAGAGAGTGGAGTGAGTGGAGTGAGTGAGTGAGTGAGTGAGTGAGTGAGTGAGTGAGTGAGTGAGTGAGTGAGTGAGTGAGTGA
Organism: Protomyctophum parallelum; assembly: GCF_964188405.1. NCBI lineage: Eukaryota > Metazoa > Chordata > Actinopteri > Myctophiformes > Myctophidae > Protomyctophum > Protomyctophum parallelum. Next base: position 43,349,109 of record NC_139699.1, on the reverse strand, counting down.
GTGAGTGAGTGAGTGAGTGAGTGAGTGAGTGAGTGAGTGCAGAGTGAGTGCAGAGTGAGTGAGTGAGTGAGTGAGTGAGTGAGTGAGAGAGAGAGAGAGAGAGAGAGAGAGAGAGAGAGAGAGAGAGAGAGAGAGAGAGAGAGAGAGAGAGAGAGAGAGACACAGAGAGACAGAGAGACAGAGAGACTTCATCCAGAATGAGACACTGATGGGCAAGTGCTGTGGGTTTTCTTTCTTTCTTTCTTTCTTTCCATTTACGTGTATTGAGTCATGTATTCACTGTTGACCTGTTGACCATCATGAGGATTAATGATGCATCTTTTTTATATTGCTGCAAGGTTAATATTAACAGGGCCATACAAAGTGTCATATTTGAAAATGAGGTTAGTTAACTATAAGTAAGGAACAAATGTGCACTTGAATCTGTAGTGTACTTGTATTGTACAAACATGCATTGATAGAGATATCTAGATATAGATATCTCGCATATATAGAGTCGAATGGAAACAAGACGGCAAGGACTTTCTTTATACCCTTTTGGACCAAATGCTTGACTGTACCTGTGCTGTTTGCATTTTCTTTATTGTTTAATAAAAGAATCAATAAAAAAAGGATGATTGGTCAGACAGACAGACAGACAGACAGACAGACAGACAGACAGACAGACAGACAGACAGACAGACAGACAGACAGACAGACAGACAGACAGACAGACAGACAGACAGACAGACAGAGACTGTCTAAGACTGTCAGAATCTAAGCTTATTTTACTTGATGTGATTTGTATTTTTGTATATCTTTGTATATCTTTTGGTTATTGACTCTCAGGCTACTCTTACACCTTCTGTGTTTTACCTCAGGCATGATCAATGTCTGTCTGTCTGTCTGTCTGTTTCCTCTCCTCTCCTCTCCCCTCCTTTTCTCTTCTCTTCTCTTCTCTCTTGAGGCTAGTACTGTATCTAATTCATCACCTTCAACTTCTGATAAGTATGACACTGTACATACACACGCACATACATAACCAACTAATCATGTTCTTTCTTCTCGCCTCACATGAAGTGGCAGCTCCTGATCTATTGGATCCCAAATCTGCCACTCACAACAATAAGCCCCGCCTCTCCTTCTCTGTCAAGCCAATCACACGGAGTCCCAGGGAGCAGAGTGAGGTCAGTGAGTCACTCATTTAACTTTGTACAACATCCACTTTGAATTGATCTCACAGCTGCTGCATGCATGGATTCATTGGTTGCAGGTGGTTGCCTCAGTGATGAAGTGGAAGACGGTGTCAGCCATTTTCTTTCTGGTAGTGATGTACCTGGTGATGGGAGCTGCTGTCTTTAAAACCCTGGAACAACCCAATGAGAGGTACTGTCTGTCTGTCTGTCTGTCTGCCTTGAATGCCTGTCTGTGTCTCACTACGTATGTCTCTCTGTGTGTGTCTCACCCTATCTGTATCACTGTGTGTGTGTGTGTGTGTGTGTGTGTGTGTGTGTGTGTGTGTGTGTGTGTGTGTGTGTGTGTGTGTGTGTGTGTGTGTGTGTGTGTGTGCGTGTGTGTGTGTGTGCGTGGTGTGCGTGTGGGTGTGTAGTGCTCAGCGGTTAGCCATTCTGTCTCAGAAGTTGGAGTTCCTGTCCACACATTCCTGTGTGAACCAGAGTCAGCTGGAGACACTGGTGAAGGTGAGAGATGCCAAAACACGTCCTGTACATTTAACCACTTAAAGGATCTACATTTTAAAACTGTTTTTAATATCGTATTGTTTATGTTCCTCAAATGTATTTCTAATGGTTTGAGCCTAAATCACCACTCTAAGTTATTTCTTTCTGGCGATTTGATTTGATTTGATTTGATTTCATTTCATTTCATTTCATTTCATTTGGCACAGTATAAAAACAATACAAAAAGGGGAAATGAGTAGAACATAATAAAGTAAAGTGCTAGGAGGAGGCAAGAAGCCCAAAGGGCCTGAACCTGTGTACAACAAAGTGGAAATTAGTGTATATCGCTTTCAAACATGATTTGAAAGCGATATACATTATTATTTACAGATAACATGATTTCATAGTATACAGATGAAGTCTAGAACAAAACACAAGACTTGATTTTCTACAACATAAAATGGATTGTCAACATGCTTCTATATTTTTTATGTAATAATAATGAATACAAACAAACATGGAAAAGACAATAATCAGAATAAGAATATTTTAAGTGATCTGATTAATCAGAACATACTTTAAGTTCTTAAATAAATTAAGAGAAGACCAGTAAAGTATTTGTCATATAGTGTAGTACCTCTGTATTTGATGGAAAACTGACTGGTACGATAAAGGGGAGGATGGAGATGAGTAGTGTCTAGTGTTGTGTTTGTGTTGTTAGTTTTAGCTGCAGTACCACAATGTTCTGAGGTGGTGGGGGCGCTGATATGCAAATCATTTTTTATCTTATTATAATACTGGTGCTAGATAAACCCAGGGTTGTTTCCATTCCATGCCAGCTTGGAAAATCAACAATGGGGGGACAAAGTGGAAATGCAAATTTGGAACTGAATACTGAAGAGTACAAAGTAGGGCGATACAGATGGAATCTCATGTACATCCAAATCAGTTGAGCTGTTCCTGAGAGCAATTTATATAAAAGCTCCTATATGATGAGAGAGACTGATTGTTCAAAATTGCGTAGGGTTTGTGGGTATAGAAAACACATAGGGGAGCGCAAAAAACACCAACACATTTTGAAAAGTTGAGTGTGGTTGAGCGGAGTCCCTCAGGGCTCTATGCCAGTGTATTTTCTGTCTTCTCTTATAATGGGGAAGACTTTCGCAGAAAATGGCCGATCTATACTATTTTCAGCTATACCCACAATAAGGATTATGAGGTTTAAGTGGTAAAGAGATTCTCTCTCTCTCTCTCCAGCAAGTTGTATCAGCGGTGCGTTCAGGTGTGAACCCCGCAGGTACACTGGCCAATCACAGCAGCATCTGGGATTTAAGCTCTGCCTTCTTCTTTTCTGGGACAGTCATCACGACCATCGGTAACAAACACTGTGTGTGTGTGTGTGTGTGTGTGTGTGTGTGTGTGTGTGTGTGTGTGTGTGTGTGTGTGTGTGTGTGTGTGTGTGTGTGTGTGTGTGTGTGTGTGTGTGTGTGTGTGTGTGTGTGTTCGCTCACAACCGTACATGATAGCAAGGGAGAAGGATTGATTGATTGATTGATTGATTGATTGATTGAAATTTTTATTTCACAGTATGCAGAATGAGTACATTTCAAAAGAAAGCACAAGTCAATACAAAAACTGTTGCTTTTTGCACGGACGATCCATGATAAAGCATTACTCTTATTTACAACAGGCTCCACCATTTTCAATTCATCAGAACATTTAGAGACGTACAAATATACACTATACAAAAAAGCAGGAAATCATCATATAAAAAAAGTAAAAAAGGGAAAAACATGTACAGTATGGGGCTCAGAACAGGTGAAGATCAGAGGGTCGGAGGGGGGGGGGGTCATTTGGGTGTGAATGTCCCCGCACTATTGGCGGATGCCCGGCCTATTTATTTATTCATTTTCTCCGACCGGCACTGGTGCATGCCATGGCCGGTCTAGCCGAATATTTCCATTTTGCTGCTCAATAGTCGTTGTGTATTGGCTGCATACTGTACGTGTGTAGTAACTGCAGTTGAGTTAGTTAGTCTCAACTCGATCAAGGTGTCATATGGGCTACACAACAATGTAAGTCATGACGCCCACTAACCACGCCCACAATAATGTCCTCCCACTTTTTACGTCCTGACGGCACCACTGAATTGAAGAAGATGAGTGAGGAAGAATGACTAGCTTTAATGTGCAATATTGTTTTCCCACTCAACATTAAACAGACACACATATGTATACCTATAAGTGTATGCATTGTGTATGCACATTTTTTAAAGTTACAATTGAATGACCTTTAAGACCTTTCTCTGCCGGTATAGGTTTTGGGAACACGTCTCCGCACACAGAAGGTGGGAGGATCTTCTGTATCGTTTATGCGTTGCTAGGGATACCACTGTTTGGCTTCCTATTGGCTGGAGTGGGTGATCAGCTGGGAACCATCTTTGGTAAAGGCATCGCTAGAGTGGAGAAGATGTTTGTGGTGAGTTTACACACATACACACATACATGCACACATGCGCGCACGCACCAAAAATACACCTGCTGGTGGTGCTATAACAGGCCAATGTGAAAAGGGTGGGATTTATTCCTCCAGAATGTGCGTGCAAAATGTCACATAAATTGTACACTGTGTTTGTGATTTGAGGCATTTTGTTCAAAACGGGCCAATCCTGCAAACTTTGGAAGCCAATCTTAGCCAATCGGGATGGAATTTGAGACAGATCCGTGTTGATCAAATGACTATAGGGATAGTGTGTACCAATTTGCATGATTTATCGATAAAACCTGTATGAGTAATTTGAAAAGAAAAATGTTTTGCAAAAATCGGCCTCATCATGGTGTAACAAGCCATTCTGGAAAATGTGGGGCAGAGGTTCGGAATTGGCATCCAGGGAGTGTGTGTGCACAGTTTCGTAGCGACCGGGCCAACGGTGCAGAAGATTATGCTGGTCTATAATAAATGTTTTTTGATGAATTGAGTTGAGTATGTGAGGACACCAATGGAAACAAGCCAAAAGGCTTTTCTGGTTTCATCCTTTTAGCAGACCTTGTATTGTACTGTACTTCCCTGTGCCTGTCCTTGCAAACTGTTGATAAAGTATTCAATCAATCAAATCAATCGGATCAAAGGTATATTTTAGTGTACTAGCGACCCATAAAAATGCATCCACAATCCACAAATGGGATTTGACTGATTGGTTGACATAAAAAAGGGCCTGTCAGCTCAAACCTAAAATACAATATTTAGTTTTCAAGTGTGTTGTGCATAGACTGCAGTAGCATTACAAAGTTATAATTAAGAAAATTCATCCAATTCCATTTTCCCTGTCTATTTCCCATTCCAAGTGCGTTGGTCTAAAATGTCAACGACAGCACCGCTATTTGGCGGGTAGATCTTGTTGAGCTGGTCAATTTGAAAGTAGCTCTCAAGTAAAAAAGGTGGTTGGTAAAGTGTCTCTGTCTCTGTCCCCAGCATTGAGACATCAGCCAGACTAAGATTCTCTGTCTCTGTCCCCAGCATTGGGACATCAGCCAGACTAAGATTCTCTGTCTCTGTCCCCAGCATTGGGACATCAGCCAGACTAAGATTCTCTGTCTCTGTCCCCAGCATTGGGACATCAGCCAGACTAAGATTCGCGTCATCTCCACACTGCTGTTCGTGTTGTTCGGCTGCCTGCTGTTTGTGGCCCTGCCGGCGGCCATCTTTAAACACATCGAGCGCTGGACGGCGCTGGAGTCCCTCTACTTTGTGGTCGTAACGCTCACCACCATCGGCTTTGGAGACTTCGTTGCAGGTATACTGTATAAATGTGGCATGTCCACCAACACACGCACACGTGGACACATGCACGTACATGTACATATTCACACGTTCACACATGCATTCAGCAACGCGGCTATTTTCTGCGAAAACAATACGGATTATGTGGTTAACACCCTGAGCGGCAAGGACGGAGTTCTCCGTTCAATCAATTAATAACGCTCAGCACTCAGGAAGGAGATTGATAAAAAGATTATTGATATCAAAACCAATCGCATCGCTCCACAAGCTGTGAGTGTCTGTTGCACAACATTCAATGTTATTTTCCGGTGGGACGTCATCAAAAATGTTCCCCCCCATTTTAGCCGACGAGACCGAAAATCTTAAAACGTGAATAACTCTTGATCTAAATCATTCCGTCCAATTCTAAGCAAAGATTGTGTGTTAGACGGCCCATCGCAGTCCCGTCGCTAGTCGCGTTAGAATTAATCATACATCCCGTTGTTGTCGATCACCTCGGGAATGTTTTGGCTACTTCAAGCTACATCCGGGATAGCATCCGGTCCGTCACTAAATGTGCCCCGCTGCTATAATTCGCTGGGCGCTTGGTGCTGTGGGATCCGACACGCGTTGGTCACGAGGACGTCCCACACTAATATATACGTGGATGTAGGCCTACTCAAGAAAGCACCAACGAGCTGGCAAGATGTATGGAGAAACGGGATGACTGGAAGTGACGATGGACGGCTCGTCCGACTGAGGACAACCTAGAGAGATTGAACTAACGTACAGTATATTGGAATAATTTCTATTAGACGCTTTTCAAGCACCTGGCCAAAAAACTGAAATAAATCTTTAAAAAGTAGCTAATACGCAAGCTCGAAACATGGTGCAAAGCCACGTGTTTTGAGCTTGTAGATCTGCTACTTTTGATACTTTTGAATTTGAATCCTGAAAAGTAAAAGCTTAGGACATACACGTATGAGGTTCCCAATCCCATCCGACAGAGACGATATATTTTTACAGCGTTGCATCCACCTACAGCAGTGGTTCTCAACCAGTGGTCCGGGGACCACCAGTGGTCCTTTAGGGCGTTCCAGGTGGTCCCCAGCTAAATGATGGAGAGAGTTGGTAACCAAATGGACCCTTATACATCTTTAACTCTTGAGAGTGTAAAATGAAACCAAATGGACACGTACGGGTCCATTTGGTTTCATTTTATGCTCTCAAGAGTTAAATTATTGTTAAAAAATCTTAATTTTCAAAAGGTCTACATATTAGAGAATATAGTATAATTGCTATGTTGATCAAGGTTTGCCTGTCATCTCTCCTAATGTCGCCACGTCAATACAACATGGAATTGTGGGCAAAATCTTATCCAACGATAACAAAATATGCCTTAGGTCTGAGAGGCAAAATCTCATCAAATGGTGCATGGTCTGTGGCTCAAATGCCAAATCAAAACTATAGGCCTTGAAATGAAAAGGGTCTATAGGCTTCAGAGATGAGACGGCTCAAACAATATCACGAGAAGAAGATAGCCCCAGAACTCAATTAATGTCCCTCTCACAAGCTCACAAGGTGATGCAATGTGTAGATCAGCTATTTTCATCAAATGTTTGCCTACTATGACATGCTCAGTCAAAACAGGGACACTTAAGCTTGGTGAAATGTTCACCCCAGCTTGACCAATATTCCTCCCAACAAAAAATGCATCAACAACAACAGCCGTAAAATCCAGAAATGTCGCATCTGGTTCCATCCATTCCGACTAGTTATTAGTTATCTCTAAACCTCTGTCTGTTTGTTTGTTTACCTCCAGGTGGCTCAGAGATAGAATATCTGGACTACTACAAACCTCTGGTGTGGTTCTGGATTCTGGTGGGTCTGGCCTACTTTGCCGCAATCCTCAGCATGATAGGGGATTGGCTGAGAGTTATCTCGAAGAGAACTAAAGAAGAGGTAACGTCTCTGTCTGTCTGTCTGTCTGTTACCTTCGTGTCCCCATGTTCACTTTTAACCTCTGGTTAACTTCATTCCAATGATAAAAATATGTCGTATAATCTAATTAAATGTCCTCCATTCAAACTGATCGATCAAATCTCAGACTGTTACTGTGAATTTGTGAGAGAGAGACAAAGGAGGACAGAGAGGCACAGTATGCCATTGGTTCTCAAAGTGGGGTCCTTGGGGGGGGGGGGGGTCCTCCAGCAAAATGTGTTGATCTAGCATCACTATAATTTTAAGCACTTTAACAATGATTTATACTTTGGCTATTCAAAAATAGCAGATATACAAGCGCATAGTGTGTCACTGAATTTGTGCTGTGCTATGAGCTTTTAAATCTGTGATTTAAAAAAAATCATGAACATTCGTGCGGATATTTGCAAATATATGTTACAGTATGAGTGGAAAACCAGTCAGATTGAAAAAGGAGTGCTTGTTTATTTCCAGTTCACCGCCCGCAGAGGGCGGGACCATGACCATGAGGCGGTGTTGACGTCAGAGGTAAAGAGCCCTAGTGGCTGACGATGATTTGCGAATACGATTATGTCACTCGGGACATAACTCGGACGGCGCTGAATCGGCTGAAGGTTTGCAACGTTCGGCATGGCGACTTGCTTGCTGAAGCTTGCTCTGTGTTGCCTCTCGTGGCTCAAGTCCCCTTCAGACGGCGCATATATATATTTTTTTATAAGCGGACATTTTAAACTTATTATTTTTTTTTTTCTGGGTGTCCCTGGCGCAAAAACATTTTCAGATGGGGGTCAAATATCAATTTTTAGGGTCCTTGACATGAAAAGGTTTAGACCTGGTTTCATTTTACACTCTCAAGAGTTAAAGATTTTGGTTACCGACACTCCATCATTTAACTGGGGACCTCTTGGAACACCATCAAGGACCACTGGTGGTCCCTAGCTGGACCACAGGTTGAAAACCATTGGTTTAGATCAGCTGTGTCCAAGGTGCGGCCCGCGGGACCAAAATGGAATAGAATTGTTTAAATCCGAACGTAGGTCTACATTATGTAGTTGGCCCTTTGGGTGTATTTGCTAATATGGCCCCATGAACTACTGGTCTAGTATCCACCATCTATCTATCTCCTCCATTCATCCATTCCATTCCATCCCGCTTCGTTCTGACCCCCCCCACCCCCCACCCCCCGTGCAGGTCGGCGAGATCCGCGCTCACGCGGCGGAGTGGTCCGCCAACGTCTCGGCCGAGTTCAAGGAGACGCGGCGGCGGGTCAGCATCGAGATCTACGACAAGTTCCAGCGGGCCGCGTCCATCAAGCGCAAGCTCTCCACCGACCTGGGCCTGGGCCCCGGCACCGAGCTGTCCCTGCCCCGGAGGAACGTGTCCATCAACTTCACCGACGAGCGGGGCGGCGGCCTGACGGACAGAGAGGTGGGCCTGACGACCGGGTCCTGAGAGAGGAGGGGGAGGATGTCTTTATGCTATAGTTTTCAGGGTCTCTCTTTTTTGCCAGCGACCGGGGCGACAAACTAAATTAAACACAGGCACTATATGCGATCATTCATAGCAGCGGTGCTGAGAGAGAGAGAGAGAGAGAGAGAGGGAGAGAGAGAGAGAGAGAGAGAGATAGATATAGAGCATTTGAGTGTGTTTATGCCTGCAGAGTCAGTCTTGAAAAATGCTGAATTAATTAACTGAATGTCCATGAATATGGACAATTATTCTGTAGTGCTGCGGACGCTGTGCTATGACGCTGTGGTGTTTATATATTGTATACTACCACTACTGGCATCTAAGTATGATGCCGTGGTATGTCTATGATGTACTACCGCAGGCGTTGAAATTATAACACCGTGGGATTTCCATAGAAGTGCATTGGGCACCGCTGGTGTCGAAATAGAAACGGTAAAGGATATTGCCGAACTCGTAAAGTGACGCCTGGGGACAGACTATTTGACGAGTTGGGAGTGCAAATGTGTGGCCTGAGACTAGCTCTGGTGCTATAGTAACCCTGACTCACCCTAGACTAGCTCTGGTGCTATAGTAACCCTGACTCACCCTAGACTAGCTCTGGTGCTATAGTAACCCTGACTCACCCTAGACTAGCTCTGGTGCTATAGTAACCCTGACTCACCCTGAGACTAGCTCTGGTGCTATAGTAACCCTGACTCACCCTGAGACTAGCTCTGGTGCTATAGTAACCCTGACTCACCCTGAGACTATAGCTCTGGTGCTATAGTAACCCTGACTCACCCTAGACTAGCTCTGGTGCTATAGTAACCCTGACTCACCTAGCTCTGGTGCTATAGTAACCCTGACTCACCCTAGACTAGCTCTGGTGCTATAGTAACCCTGACTCACCTAGCTCTGGTGCTATAGTAACCCTGACTCACCTAGCTCTGGTGCTATAGTAACCCTGACTCACCTAGCTCTGGTGCTATAGTAACCCTGACTCACCCTAGACTAGCTCTGGTGCTATAGTAACCCTGACTCACCTAGCTCTGGTGCTATAGTAACCTGACTCACCCTGAGAGTAGCTCTGGTGCTATAGTAACCCTGACTCACCTAGCTCTGGTGCTATAGTAACCTGACTCACCCTAGACTAGCTCTGGTGCTATAGTAACCCTGACTCACCTAGCTCTGGTGCTATAGTAACCCTGACTCACCTAGCTCTGGTGCTATAGTAACCCTGACTCACCTAGCTCTGGTGCTATAGTAACCTGACTCACCCTGAGACTAGCTCTGGTGCTATAGTAACCCTGACTCACACAAGGAGAACTTACAAGGATTTCTTTGATTGTTGCTGGAATGCAAACTGATGTCTATATGGAACTCTACACAGTATGTGTTCATGTGTGCTCAGCGTTGCTCGACCTTCTAAGATGGGAAGAAGTTGGAATATAAACTGACCTGCAGCTCTATCACAGCTCCAACACTCGTATATGAAGGCATTTAGGAACTACCTACAATATGTTCATTTAAAACTCTAGCCAGAGCCAGAGTCTAACAAAAACGAAAAGAACATGCCAAAAAAGTGACCAATAGATTGTCTACTTTTACTATATATTTTTTAAATGTTTGCCTTAAAGTCACTTTTTGAAAATAGTTTATCCACTTGTGAGCTTGCAGATCGGATATTTTCTAAAAATCACACTCGTGTGAAGTGAGGGGTGCCTGGTAATGTTTGTTTAAAGTGATCTAACAAACATTCAAAGTCCATAGACTTGGGTGTACCATATGACGTAATAAAGTGCTCTAAAAACATTTAAAGTACATAGACTTGGGTGTACCATATGACGTAATAAAGTGCTCTAAAAACATTTAAAGTACATAGACTTGGGTGTACCATATGACGTATTAAAGTGCTCTAAACAAACATTCTAAGTCATTAGACTTGGCTGCCATATGAAGTTATTTCAAAAGCCAGTCAGTCATTGGAGGGGCTATAGCGAGCCTCAAAAACTAGAATGTGGTCATCACACCTACGTCGTTCCGACCGATATGCCCTTATATGGAGATCTCTCTATCTATCAGTCCTTATTGTCCCTATCATGCCCATTATGGAGACACATTGAGGTTAGACAACACACTCCATATTTGGCCATAGCTGCATTGGGAACTCCTGATATGGTTATATGGCTGAGTCATAGTGACATGAGCGTGATGATGTGGTCCACTTGCACGCCCACTGGCCCACATTAGCCAATTTTAACATAGTTGACGGTGACAAATCTTCTCTTATGAGGGTCCCTGGCACAAAATAAATGTCAATTTGAGGGTTCTTGACATGAAAATGTTGGAGAACCACTGCATTATTAGAAAAATAATGTCCTGTTGTGTAAAAGGAAAGAATAGTTAACAATGACTGTAAAACTGTGATCCTGGTGCTAGCCAATGGTACTTTTTTTTAAAATTAATTCAATTTAGAACCCACAGATATGTTGGGGATTTCTGATACTTACAGACACCAGTCCGGACACCCCGTCCATGACGGGCTTCATACGCGCCTCCTCAGGAGACTTGGCTATAGTGATTTTACCTTTTAACAAAGATACAGCCAAATTAAACACAAACAAACAAAATACACACACACGCGCGCACACACACACACACACACACACACACACACACACTCGCTCATCACAAACAGCCAGGGTTCTCGCCCACGCGTGTACGCCTGCCTTTGAAAATGCACTTTTGACTTAACAGCCTTTGAACGTAACATGCTAGCTAAGGACGACCAAAGATATAAGCATTCCATCCCTTAAAGGCGTTTAATTTGTTGTCCTCTGCCACTGCTAATTACAACTTGTTACACGTTTTAGCACAACGCTTTGTCTTTTTTTAACTCTCTGAGAGGAGCCGACCCCTTATATTATGCTATGATGTTAATACCACGATACCACTCGCTCATACACTTCACACACATGTACATTATAATACACTAACCCGACTCCTGTACGAAAACCAATACACCTTTCACAAGCAGCAGGTATTAACTAGGCATATAGCAGCAGGATATCCGGCCCAGCATGGCATTTGAATACTCGGTGGTGCGTCCAGCTTGACAAGGTGCTCCTGCGAACACAATTGGCCATCTTTGAGGGTGGGAAGCGGGGTGCATATACTGTAGGGACCTCCGACAGGTTGATCTGTGGGCCTTTACAGCAGGGAGAGATATAGCTCTGTGTTCCTCCACATGCATTTTACATCCTCGTGGTGAAACTTCTCACTGTCAGGTAAAAGGAAGTGACTGCTGGTGACATCATGTGTATTCTTCTGACTACACATATATACGTCCTAGAATGAGCCAATAGGGGAAGGGGATCAACGTCATGTGATTCTTTATTTGACCGCCGGAAAAACCTTTATCCATTATCATGGATCCCACCGCAGTTCTAGGAAAGCCCCGCTGTCATTGGCCAGTAGTCGTTGTGATTGACAGTTCTCGTTTTTGCGACCAGTCATTAGTCCTACAACTACAACCTATCTCAAACCCTCACCTTAAACCTAACCTCCCATGGGGCAGCACACCTAAACCTAACCTTAACCCATGTCTAACCAATGACTAGTCTAAACTAAGTATGCACCCCCGGGACCCCCTAACCCAAACCGAACGGCCTAACCTCAGTAAAACTATGCCTTCCCGGGAGCCAATCAGACACATGGTGAGGCGGGTCTACCCTAGAACGTTGGTGGGATTCATAATCACGCCGGAAAAACGTGTCTCAAAAGAATAAGATTCAGAATATTTGTCGGTCCTGTACGTGCTGTGACAAAAATCAACCATCCCTGCCCTGATTCTCTCCTCCAAAACATGGCCAACTGTGTTTCTAGATTTCAAAACATGGCCAACTGTGTTCTTATGGATTTCAGGGGCAAGTCAGATGCACCACGGTGGATTCGAACCCCTTAGACTCTGTGGTGGTCAAGTACTTTACCCTTGTGCTGCCAAAAAAACAAATTAATTAAACCTGTGTTTGCCTGCTATTATGGATGCCATGAAAAATAAGGTTTCAATACAAAATGCCTAATACAGCTCTGTTAAACATTTGCTGTCATAATAAAGTGTTTAGGCCCAAGCTGCAATGCTCTGTATTGTATCTGGATATGTCCACTATACTATAGGTTGCTGAAATGGATTAAAACAGTTGTCATAGAAACACACAAAAAAAAGGTATAGGTTCAGATAATGAGACGTGAAAATGCAATAATTTATTGTACTAATGATGTAGGCTATACTGAAAACATATTTGGAATTCAGGAGAAAGATTCTTTCAGAGTTCGGTTTAACAGTTGTCGGACAGCTCTTTACAACATAGAGGTGTTGTATGAATACCTTTTGGATATAGCATGACATTATTAAATCATTTTTTTAACATCAGACAGTTTTTGGCAAAGCACTAACATATCACTATATCTGTCGTCGGGTGGAAACCTCATTATGTCCAAAACGGTTACTTTTCAGGATTCAAATTAAAAAAAATATCCGATCTACAAGCTCAAAGCTTGTGGATCTGCTACTTTTTATGCCTTTTGTGTGTACTAGGGTGCTAATTTATAAAAGAAAAAGAACACACACACACACACACTTCGAATATGCAGATAAGAGGTTTCTGCCAACAGCGACGATATAGTGAAGCACTAACATGGTACAGTATTAACATATTCCCTACATCGGTGGTTCTCAAAATGGGGTCCAGGGAGTTCCATGCAGGGGGTCCCCAGATCAATTATGTAATATATAGTATCACAATCAGTTTAACTATTTAACCCTATTTTCTTTTTACTTTGGCTATTCGGAAATAGCCGATCTACAAGCTTATGGGTTTAACCATGCGGGCGTCCATGAAGCCGTGCGATTTGTTGTGTGCTTGTAGATGGGCTATTTATGAACATCTTCATGGCATAAAACATTTTCAAACTAATGTAGTCAGAGGACAAATATGTATCAATTTGGACATGCAAATTATTGAGAACCACTGATCTACAAGGCACAGTAACATGGCACAGTATTAACATAGAAGGGAAATGTCAATAGTATAGTTTGGACTGTCTTTGCCTTCTCTTTCTCTCTTTCTCTCTCGTCTTTCTCTATGTCTCTATCTGTATGTTACAGTACCTGGGACCTACTAATTATACGATATTACACAACAATCTTTTATAGCAGTGTTAAATATGAAGTCGTTATTAAAGGTGGTGTAAGTGAGATTGCAAGTATTTGTTCAGTAACAGTCTCTCCACCTCTTTAATAAACGGGAAGCACATTACAAATACATTTCCAGGTCAGGATACCAATTTCATCCAATCAGGAGAAAGAACCCATCTATTACCTTTGTTCCAGTTACATTGTTGTAACCCCCCCCCCCCCCCTTCACTTGTTTATCCTGTATGAGTTTTCTTTCCCAATTGGATGGAATTGTTATCCCAATGTGAAAACGTAGCCTATTTTTTTGTTTATTACGAGCCGAAACACCTGTTACTGAATAAACACTCAATTAAACACTTACTTTAACACAAGAATATCACTTGCAGTACTTTAAATATATGACTGAGTTTCTGCTAATGTGCAAGACGTGTCAATATAGCTTTCATGACCTTAATTATGAAGTTGTGTATTTTTGTGTTTGATGACCACAGTACAGCTATGTACAGGAACACAATGTAATAATAATAATGTCTGTAAAATGAATAGAAAAGCAAATTGAATTGATTTTTATACTGAATATCTAATTACTTGAAAATATACTATATATATTGTTCTGTTGTCTTATTATTAGTGTGCCTGCTGGAAGCAAGCACACTCATGTTCACTCACTTACGGGGATTTTCGGGGATAGTCTTTCAAACTTTCACAAAAAAAGACAAAATGTTCCATTACCTTTTGAATTGTTTAATGAAATGAAACATTTAAAGAATGACAAAACAAAAATACATCCAGAGTTTTTAGAAAGGGATGTGGAATAAAATAAAATAACAATATTGAAATTATTATGATTATGAAATTCCACGAGGTCCCTAAAACTCACACATGACATAATTGACTTTTGGGAAACCCAAACAGGTCCCCATGTCTACGCGTTGTCGCTCCACTGGCCTTGACAAAGGTTGCTTAGATAGTGTTGCTGGGTAGAGAATGGGCCAGTTCATGCATACAGCGGAGGTCTGACCACGTGCGCACACACACACACACACACACACACACACACACACACACACAGGTACAGTATTCACACGGGACACAGACTCTCACACGCACACTGCTAGACATGACAGAATCTCACATTTGGTGGTGTGGGTGCCAATGATAACAGAGCTCGGTGGGCCCATCTCCTCATTTCCCGTGTCTCCGGACAGAGTTGCTTCTGGCACGGCAGTGGCTTCCGCTCATACTGGAGCTCTGTGCAGCCACAGGACCCTGTTCCCACACACCAGTGTGTCCCCGCTGCCCTTCCACACGCGCACGTGTGCACGCACGCACACACACACACACACACACACAGTTATTTGAAATGACAGACAGACAGCGTCTGTCTCAGACAGACACCAGGATGACTGGGCACTAACTAGGAAGAGTGGGCACTAGGGAAATGTGGACAGCCGGAAGAGTGGGCACTTTATTTACAACCCGTAGTTTCAGCTCAGGCCGACACATCAAACACTGTGTTGTTTCACATTCAGTGGCCTGTGCATTCCTGTGTGGCTGGCTGTCACACAATCGCCTGGGTCTCCGAGGCTAGTATAGTCACACATGACACACTGTAGTATCCTGTAACTGCTTTGTTACTTGGAATGGTAAGTGATATTTAAGAGAAAGGCAAAACATCCATACACTTTGTTTCTATAGCTCCACAAGAGACTTACTTTATTGAGGCAAACATGCAACGTTTTGACCCTCTAGGTCTAGGTCTTCATCAGGCAGGGGGGAAAAAAAGATTTTCCCTGATAACTACCTAGACTAGGGTCGAAACGTGGTTTAGACTGGATGATAAAAACTTGAATACATTAAAAAAAAGTTATGGTCCCTCGATCCCGTTTGTTTTTAGGTTTGCCGCAGTCTCTACGAGTTGGAATAAAAGATGGATATAACAAACAAACTAGAAGTAGGCTACTTGAAGTAGCCTAAGGCTTTTATTGGGTAATTGCAGGGAATTATTTTTGGGTAATTCTGATTCTGGTTTGGGGGTTCCGGAATCCGGCCTGTCGGGCCTGATGACTACAACAAGCAAAGATTTATAATATACTGAAGATAATCATTCCAGTTAGAGCCACTAGAGGCGAAATGGTACATTAATCTGCCTGGTCAGCAATCCTGTTCGGGTTTATGATCCGATCGGGAGCGGATGATATCGTTACGTCATGGTCATGTTGTAGTCATTGTTTTGTAGTCATCAGGCCGGAAACCCTCAATCTGGAACTTCCTTTCCCTTCAAACCGGAGGAATAATTAATTCCCTATAAAAGTTGCAGGCTACGAGAGAACGAGTCACGTTTCTATTGGGAAGGTAATATTATTCCGGTTTGAAGGAAAAGGAAGTTCGAGATTGAGGTTCCTGATGACTACAAAGGCCGTCGGGATGGGGAGTCGAACCCGCACCACGCCGTTAGGCTAGGTGCCCAGACGGTTGAGCTAACCGCCCGGGCCTGAACAAAGCTTCTGCACCATTCTTTAGCCCTATGGTCACTGAACTAAATCCTGGACCCAGTCATCACAAAGCACACAATATTTCCAAGATGTTCATACTAATACAGTATGTCTTTTTTTTGCTAGACAAATCAAGACAAAAACTACTTCTCACGAGATTTGGGAAGATTTCAGATGTTCTAAAAAACGGATAAACTGAGATATAGTAGCCTAAGTGAATGGACTTGGACATATTGATAATTAAATAAAATGTGTGTTCCAAATGCTCAATATTGTAATTGTCCATATAACTGTCTTGGTTGATGGGGTTATTTCTCCTATATATCAGTGTGCAAGTGCAATGGCGTTCACATTCACAATAAGGTCATTCACAACACCTTTTTCTATATTTCTATTTCTATTTCTATTGGATCACAATGCCCAAACTTTGTGCAGCAGTAGACTAGACTGTAATAATAATAAATCTGTCTGTGGAGAAGCAAACCACGCCTATACTTAGGAGACCATTTGTAGAACTTGTGTAACATTTCATCTTTACGGTGGCTCCAACCGGGATTGATTACGGTATCTTCAGTAGCCTATATTAAAAATCTTTGATATATGGTCAATCAATGCCCTATGCCTCCTAGGCCAGTCAAAGATTTGGCGCAAGAGAAATTGCAATAGTACTCGTTCAAGGTGTTTTTCTGATCCTTAGGGTCACGCAAATAACAAATTGACCGATTGAAAAATGTTGGATCATGGTAAATTCAGGGGTTGAAAGTTCACCCCTATAGTTTTACACGTCACATGTTACTTAAAGCATAATAAAATTTAGATTTTTTTTTTTGCCTTATAGGTTTTTTATGGTACCTGTTACGACTGGGGTCATATTCTGTGATGGGATTTTGGGTCCTGGAAGGAAGCGGTGTGCGTGTGCACTGTGCAACGCGCCAGATGTAGATGACACCGTGAGCAGGGGTGTGACCTAGGGTTGTGACTGGGAACGGATGCACAACAGTTGGCCAGCCATCCATTGGAGGGGAGACTTCCGGCCAGCCATCGATTGGAGGGGCGACTTAAGGGCAGCCAACGATTGGTGGGGAGCATTCCCACAGCCATGCAGAGTGGCTAATGATGTTGGCCTGAGTGCATTACGCACGGGGACAGACCTGTCCTCCTCAGCTCCCAACCGGCCACCGCCCGTCTTTTGTTATGTTCAGTTATAATATGATTTAGTTTGCTTTGCTGCCTGCTTTGAGTTAAGTGAATTCTGAGTTATGTTGCCTTTATGTTCTGTTTATGTTAAGGAGGTAAGCTCTTGTATTTTGTTTTCGTTAGGTAAGATAATATTTTGGTTTAGCTCTTTTGATTTATTTCAACATTCCATATCAGTTGCCTTGAAACCATTTACTTTTGATTTTACTTTATGAAACTCACTTGAAACTTAACTTATACCTATTTTGTTAATAAATATATATTTGCCTTTACACCCTTAACCCTTTGTTTGAGTGGCTGCTTGGGAGTTGTGGAAGGCGGGAGCGTCATATTTCCATGCTGTGTATCAGGCCCCTAGACTGGTGCATAACAGTACCCTAACGTTTCTCCAAAAAAGGATCATAAAAAACGATTACTATTGCAATTTATTTTGGGTCACGCCCCTTTTTTAGCTTAGATTGACCAGTGGTGTAATGTAACTAAGTTTACTTTACTTTACTACTAAGCTTTGAGGTATTTGTACTATTTCCAATTTCCAGTAGACCTACTTTTACTTCTACTCCACTACATCTCAGAGCCAACATTTTTACTTTTACTCCACTACAATTATTTTAAAACTTTAGTTACTAGTTAATTTTGATTAGAAAACATATAGGCCTATGTCATTAACCACTTCAGCCCTATATACATTTCGGCCATTTGAAAATAGCATATTTACAAGCTCACAATGCATCACATTGTGAGTACTTTTAGTACTTTAAGTAATCTTACTCGAGTACAATTTGAATACCTGACTTCTATGGAGTACATCTACATTGCAGTATTGATACTTAATAATTAACACTTTTTTTTTTAAATAAACGTAAGAGTGTGAGCATGACATCATAATTATGAAAGTTTCACAAAAATATGAAAATACAACAGTTTTTATATTTTCTCCCACTGTCCCACAACTTCCCAATCCTCCCCATCCACCCACCAGTAGTAATATTTTTACCTAGAGTAAAACATTTGAGTACTTTTTCAACCACTGGCAGTACCTAACACCAACAATGGGAGGCAGCAATACGCCAACGTGCGTTCAGTCTGCCGGAGATTTAAAAGACAAAGAAGAAAGGCCTGGAAATGCTATTTGTATTTTGTATTAAGCTAGCTCAGCTGTTAACTATGTTGAAAAGACTTGTAAACAAATGGAAGAGTTACAGACACAGATTTGTACCCTGGATGATGTTTAACCTCAGCAACAACGAGAGGTGTTTGTGGGTTGTTTTATTTAAACTTTTTTACAGCTTCAAGCTGGGGAGATGCCTAGAGGGTCCTTGGAGTAGCGCTGTAAACCCAGGGCTAGAGTTTGGAGCTTTTAGATCGGTCTAAGATTAGACTCTCGTAGATATTTTTAATCGATTCTGACATTTTCAATCTACGAGACTTGAGAGTGCTTCATTGCCCATGGTAGTGACTAGTGAGAGCGAAATCCCCTGCCTAGTCCGTAGTGCTCTGAACATGTACAAATGACACTCTCGTAGATTTCTTCTTTTTTTTTGCTCGCGGACCTATAATTGCTTAACATGTACATATGCAAAATCTAAGGCGCTTACGTTGCTGCCCCACTTCTCAGCTTGACTTGCGATCTGCGTTTGAAACCCGTAGATGCGTTGTTTTCAATAAAAAATGTGTTGTTTTGATCTACTCTGTCTCGGAATCTGGCATCCATCTTGGATTTCCCTAGTCCACTGTAAATGTGCCCCTAGCGGCCAATGTTCTGTTGCGCATGCGCATTTACAATGGAGGGAGGAAAATGCCAGATTCCGAGACAGAGTGGAAATTGGAAAATAATAAATATCAATAGATAAAATACATCTAGTCTAAATCTTAGGCTAGATCAGCTACATTTGCGAAAAGATGTTTGGTGTATGGGGGAAAAGAGCAAACGAAGTACAGATGTGAAAGGTTACTAGTATTGAGGATTTACTGTACATTAATCATAGAGTTATATATCTATAGAGAAGACACCCGAGTTCTCCTCCCATCCACTTGCATTAAGTTGCTCAAAAGCGCATGAGGCGGATTCACTCCTCCTTCCTGGTAGGAACAGAGTGCATTCTGGGACGGATTGCAATGGTGAGTGGCCCCAAACACATGAACGCGCTGCCGTTGAACGCGCACGAGCGTCGTCCGTCGTGAACGTGTACAATGTTAGTCAACGGACAGCGCGTTCATGTGTTTGGGGCCAGGCTGCAATACCTTCATTCGGCCACTATGTCCATTTCGCCTCAAGATTTCCTCTGGGTGCCTTCTCTATTCATATATTATATATACTCTAAAACATTAATCCAACATCAATCTGAGAAAAAGGAAAACAGCGCCCTCTTTTCCTTGAATCTGACGGCGTCAGATTCGAGACAATTCTCGAGAGACTAATCCAACACTGATGATATATAGTGGTGCTGTCAAACAAGTCCGTGAATCTATCTGTGAAATCTATGGAAAAGGTTTAATCTAAGATGAAGCAGGGAGCCCCACTGTACACATTGTATTAAATTGTGGTTGCAGTCTAGAATCTACAATCTAGACTGCAACACAATTTAATACAATGTGTACAGTGGGGCTCCCTGCTTCATCTTTCTCGAGTCTCGGCTGATGGGTCCTTGGCCTGAAAGAGTTGAAGACCCCTGGTTTACCGGTGTTTGTTGCTTGTTGCAGAACTCTTCGCCAGGTGCCGGATCACTCCAAAGACAAGTTGGTCCCTGATGAGGAGGTGTTGGACAGCCTGCTACTGCTCGCCAGAGCTCTGCTCCACAAACATGTGGCCGAGCTTCCCTCACAAACCAGGACACATTTCCTCACGTATTGCACTGAAAAGATTCATGAAGGCATTTCTAAAGGTTACTTTCAGTCCTATATTGGTGTTCCATAATATGTGCAGAATATGAATTGGAGTTCATATGAAGTTAAGATCCAGTAAGGGTAAATACAGTATTACACAGCACAAACATAATATAGGTTAAAAAAAAACAATAATGTATTCCATTAATTCTGTTATTAAAGATAGGGTAGGTGATTTTCTTTGGTTAAAATAAGTGTTAAATAGCTCTATATTCTGATAGTTTTTAGTGAGTACCCTCACTAAAAACGCCGGGACAACGCTCCACACGTCCCAAACTCTTCTCCCTTCTGGCTCCAAAACTGTGGAATGCACTTCCCATTGCAGTCAGAACTGCAGCATCACTCCCAATCTTCCGCCGTAGCCTGCAAACCCACCTTTTCAGACTCCATCATGGCCCATAGCACTTACCCTAACCCCTTAGATAGCATTTCTGTTGGCTTAGATAGCATTTGACATAGACTTATAGCATGTTATGTAGACAGCACTATAATTGTATTGTATATAGTCATAGCACGCCATAGTACATATGTATAGCATAGTAGTGAATATGTATAGTTTATTATGTATAGTGTATGTATAGTTTCATCATATAGATATTCCACTGTTACCTTCTTAGCTTACGCATGTTTCATGATAGATGCTTTTATGTGATGTATTCCCATGCTTTTGTTCTTGCTTAAATGTAAGTCGCTCTGGATTAAGAGCGTCTGCTAAATGCCTAAATTGTAATTGTAAATTGATAGTAGGCTACTCATTGCTATAGTGTTTGTTCAGTAACAGGAGTCTCAATGTCTCCCCAGCTCTTTTTAACCATGTTCAGGTTGGACCATTCGGATACCAATTGTATGGATAGATAACTTAGTCAGCATTCAGATTAAACAAGTGAAAGTTGTAGATATGACACAAAGAAATGAGCAGACAAAATTGGAACTTTGGCATGCTTGTCTTCAGAAAAATGTAATTCTGACGTTGATATGTCCTGTTATATGTGTTTTGTGCAATAGATGGACCAGTAACAGAATGTGATATCATGTTTAAAACGTTGGGCTTCTGTATTGAGAAAAGGCCTAGTTCCTTGCCGTCTGCTGGAGCTGGAGTCTTCGTTACAAAAGGTTTGGTCCCTAAGGGAACCACAGTCGCCATGTATCCAGGTAAAACATTAGATTTCACAACTCTTAATGAGCCACACTTTGACATCCTCTCTCTTCCAAAACATCAATTTAAAATCATCCCTAATGTTCTTAAATCTTCTCTCAAAGGCACTATCTATCAAGCTTACGAGCCTATTTTTATCCAGTCCATCAGAAACCCGTTTGTGTTCCGCTGTATCGACGGCATCTTCATAGATGGAAATGACAAGGGCATCTCCAAGATAGTTTACAGGTGAGAAACACTGACTGCTGAGGAGTGACAGTATACACAGAACAAGACTTCATTGGATGGAGTTTTCATCCATTATGCAAGGGATAATTGTTGGTGAGCCGGTCAATGTTGAGAAATGAAGTGAACCCTGACAGGATGAAAAGACCCTGACACATTATCATCCCGAAGGGGTTTATTTCTCAACAATAACCGCATCGCTACTAAATAAATTGACCTAAAAGCAACAACAAAGGTTTAATTGAAAATGACATGAAAATGAAAGTATTACATTAATTTATGCCAGGTCACGGTGCGTCCAGTGCAGCCAGCGTGTCGCCAACAGGAAGTGTTGATCAAATAGATAGAATACAATTTTGGTTACTGCATTGTCTATTTCCTATATTCAATGGTTATCAAAGAATATTGACAGCAATGTTCGGCTGCCATGTTGCGTATGGCAAAAGTCTAAGCAGCACAGCAGGTGGCGCTCTATTCATAGTCCAGTTTTCGGTGAAGAGGTGACCACCGAAAACCTACATGACGTCACGCCGCGGTGGTCACCGCTCACACAACACATCTGTTTTCACAGTGGCCTGTTATTGAGCCCAGCGGTCATTATCGAGAAGTATCACGCGTCTGAATTCAGTGATTGACCAATTAGAATCAACCATTCAACCAAGCCGTGTAATAAACAATTCATATCGTGCTTCTCATTTAACGAGGCTTTTATTTCCCTGCCCTCCACAGAGGAGTATTGCTTTTGTCATTATTAGTCTGCTTGATCTTTTGTTTGCAACTTTGGGAGAGACATTAGCTGGTCCCTAGATTGATTGAACCAATTAAACTCTATATGTGTTCCAGGTCATGTAGCGGGAGGGACCGGATCGGACCTTTTCAGTTATGCGACAGCAGCTGGTTGACACCTGGTCATAAGAACCCACTGGCCATGGGTCAATATGTGAATAACTGCTCCAATGGTATGTTCTATTCCGGTGTTGATTTCGTCGACTAATACCATAACAAAAGAATGTTCGTCGACTATCTTTTTTTCCACTGATGAAAAGTAAATGGAAACTAAATGAAAACTAAGCTATGATGACTAAAGTTATTGACATACACAGTGAATGTAAACAGATTTGTAAAGCGTCAATGTCATTTCCTTGAGCGGTACACTTACGCCAAAACCCTGCTACTTCCGCCAAATTCCAGCAATGCACTCTACAGCGTATATATCTTGCCCAGCAGGGCGAACAGGAGGCAGACGGGGCCTACCAATTGCCGCTATTTGCCACCGACTCGTTTTGCTGGGGTGCATTTTGTCTTCACCGAGAGGAGGCCCCTCCCATGCCAGGCACTCCCTGTTCCGTTCTTCTCAAGTCACTTGTACTGGTTTCTCACAGTACTATCACACCCACATAAAGATGACAATTAACTTGTGGTCATGTACTGTAGGAAAGGGAAATAGTAGTGCAACAGGGTTATGTGTAAGGACTATGACATGATGTAGATTATAAACGGGATTAAAGTTTAAAGGCCTATTTCATTATTATAATTGCACAGATATCTGACTACGTTTGCGGTTTATTTATAGTTTTCTTGTTGAGACGTGTAAATACATTGTGTTGATGAATCCTTCTTGTATTGTAGCTTTATACTGTTCCTGACGCTGCTCAGCATTCAATACAATATTAGTACAATACAATAATAATCATTTGTATTGTGTCTTTATTGTAGAGTGGTCTGCTAATGTGTGCTATCAGGAGTTTGATGTGCCTGATTCATTTCCTCTGGAACTCCGCCAGTATCTACCTAATGTCAACTACGCACATGATGTCCAGAGGTAACCAACAAACACACACGCTGCGGCATTCATCATTGTCCGATGGCTATTGTGTATAACGATACCAACAACGAATGCAGATTCACTTTATTTTCAGGCATTTGCCTTAAACATATAATTTATTTTCAGTAGTTTAATTCCAACTACAGTAAGTGCAGATGTATTGTACAGTGACAGATCATACTCCCCCAGAAGCAATGTCAACGAAACATAACTGTAATCTTTTGTTTAAACAATGTTAATTAGAAGTTTGTTCACGATCTGTGAATTGGTGTAGGGCAGGCTAGTAAGTTGTGGCAGGTTAAAGGCAGTCAGTTAGCTACACCAGTGGTTCTCAAAGTAGGGTCACGGGATCCCCAGGGGTCCTTCTATATGCCTGTTGTTTTATTATTGACGTCTTCTGCACTGAATTGTATTGTATTGTATTGCATTTGTGAAGCACTTTGGTACAATGAGAGTTGTTTTTAAATGTGCTATATAAATACATTTGATTTGATTTGATTCTAGGCCTAGGGGATAGCATCACAATCATTTTTTAACCACTACTACCCATTTATATGTTGTCTATTCAAACATAGCAGATCTACAAACTCACAGCTTGTATAAATGATACGTAGCTTTAATGTTTAATGATGGTGTTTGATTGTGCCGAGCAGGGAGAAAAATGTAGCAGAGCCGAACGTCAAGATAAAATATTATATGCACACTTGTATTCTCATTCTATAATAAATATGGGTTAAATCTATTCGTGAGTTAACTGCTACTGAACTGCTATTTTCTTCTGTTCTGGGGGACCCTGGCACAAAACATTTTCAGATGGGGGTCTGTGAAATACATATTTGTGGGGGTCCATTTACAGGGTCACTTCGCCCCTTTTGCAACCAGATCTTACTTTAATGATGTTTGGGGGACAAGAAACACTTTTCTGGGGTTTTTATGTGTGTTTTTAGATATTTTAGTATTTCAAAGTGCCAGTGATGTCATGGACAACACTGGTCTCCAACACTGGTCTCCAGGTCTCCCCAAGGTGGGGTGAGTGTCACAGACACTTTGAAATACTAAAATATCTAGTAAAAACGCAAATTACCCACATAAAAACTACAGGAAAGTGTTTCTTGTCTCCCAAACATTCAAATAAGCCCTCGCATAGGGCTAAGAACTCTCATTGACACCAACATAACATTATTTCTTCATTTATGTCTTACAGGCCTTTGAGGTGTGTTGTTCTCATTTCTCTGAGGGACATCAGGGCAGGAGAAGAACTATTTTCTAATTATTACACCATCGTGCACTAATCGCCCTGAAGACCATGATGCCATTTGGACTGTTTATAATTACATCTTACCACTTGCTGCAGCTAGACTATTTTTTTTTTCTTTTTTTTTAATAGCCAAAATATAGGCTAATAAGTAAGGCTGCATGATATATCGAACATGTACCTTCATCAGAGTGGAGAATATAAGTATAAATCAAGTTGAGCAAAGCCACTCTTCTCTGCCCCTCTCTCTAACAGACACAGTTAACGATCGCTTGTTAAGTGCCTGCCAGACAGACAATCTAGATTGTCTATATTCTAAAACATCAGTTCAGTTCAGTCTCTTTGTAGCACACATCTTTTGTTGCTGGATTCATAAAACGTCTATTTACTTGGATGGATTATTTATGTTTTTTTTTTTAATTGTGGCCCTTCCTTACGGTTCACTCATTTCCAACCTTATTTTCATATAAACCCTGTCCGTCCGTGTCTCTGTGAGCAGCTAATCTCCAGCACCATTGGCCCGATGGACGTGAAACTGTGCATGCCATGTACACTCCCTGGATGCCAGAGCAGAACCGCCGTACATTTGACATGGGTCTGTTATAGCGCCACCAGGTGGCATATTTTTAGATGTTACTCCTACAGAGTCCAAACATTTGTCCAAACATGACGCAAATCGGTACACACAGTATCTCCATAATCATATTGCCATATTAAAATGAATGGACTAAGGAGGAAACCTTTTTTTTGCTTAAGTCAGCTCCTCATGACTCTCTCTGGTAAAAGTCCTAATTGAAAAGGATCATACCCCTTTTAGTAAAATGACTACGAATGTTTCCGATCCTTTTAGTTGATTGTTTAATTCGGCCTAAAAAAGCCCGTTCAACAATTAAGTTAACAAAGTAGCCGGCAGATTGAAAGCCATGCGTCCACTGTTACGTTATGGTCACTCTAAGCTCATCAAGGCACTGACAAACGAATCCTTCCAAATGGGAAGCAGCAGCACAGCCACTGTTCCTCCTGGTTCCAGTAGTGAGGAGACCAGCGACATGCTGTATGAGAGGCTCCTCCTCGCACAAAAAGAGATCTTTAAAGAGATCATGGATGAAGAGAGGAAGAATGCAGAGATCATGATCATCAGAATGATAAAGACCATTACAGACATGGAAGGAGAGAAGAAGATGAGAGAGGCCCAGCTCCTGAAAATGGAGAGGAGGTTGGAGGAAGAGGAGATGACGAGAGTCTCCCTCATCTTCCAGCAGAAACACAACATGGAAAGGATTACAGACCTCGAGCAGCAGATACGGGAGGAGAGGAAGCACTGTCAGTGGGCGGAGGAGGGACTCAAAATGACCAGAGAGGCTTTGAGTGAAAAGACGATTCCAACGGGTCAGAGAAAACTCCTGCAGATCAAAAAGGAGACCCCAACTGGTTATACACAACTCCAAATGATCAGAGACAATCTACACCAGCTGATCAGTGAAAAGGAGGAGACTCGGACTCCAACAACTCAACTCCAAATGATCAGAGACAATCTACACCATCTGATTAGTGAAAAGCAGACCCCAACTGGTCATACTCAACTCCAAATGATCAGAGACAAAGGTTCGCCGCAGAGCAGCTGGGCGACGACGGTGATGACATACGTATAATATCTATGAACAAAACAATCTGGTGAAGACAGCAGAGAAGAACACGATTGGACCTTGAATTGACGGATGATCAAGATTGACTTGCAGGACGACGATACAGAGAGACCTTGGTGGAGATCGAGACCCACCCCTGTGCAAGAATTAATCTCGGCTGCCAAGTAATGAAGGCAGTGGACAACGTAGGTTCTAATGAAAACCTATGTGAAATTCCACTGTGAACATTAAGAGAATCAATCATACTAACAGAGTGAGCTGTGTATGCATGTCTTGTATGACACAATAGAGGGTATGCGTGTGACATCATAAGCGGAAAGTTATGCAGGAATGCCTACTGTGTGGCAAAAAACTACTTTCTACAGAAGTCATATTTGATTGCATTAAATTACTTTAAACAATGTTAAATTCACTTTGTCACTCACTTTGCCACTCGATCTGCCTTTATGCATACCCTCTATAACAAGATGAATGGGGAATGTGATTTAAGAACATCATTCCAATGAGGCACACACAATAATATCCATGTCCTCCTGGTCAATACATCTGTTGTTTATAATAGCACTTTTATATTGGGATAAATCAACGTTTACTTTGATACACGTCAATTTTATTATCGCATTCTTGCAATTGTTGCATTAACAAATAAGTTAAATATGACTTGTGCTTTGCATTAATTTCTTATTGATATTTTCCCCAATGTATCTAAAAGTGAGTAATGTTTGTAAAGTAATCTAAGGGGGGGGGGGGCGGGTACCGTCCTAAAGTCGGCTCTTCGGAGCTACTTAAAATGTCTGACGAGCCAAAATCATTTCGGCTATACAGCGCCGAAGCAACGGTAAAATAGGAGTATGAATCGGCCCTAACCCAGATCGTCTTCCAGGGGTCCAGACATCTGCAATTTAAGTGCAAACTTCTTAGTAAGACTTCCAAGCACCACTTGAGGGTATCTGGGGAACTGTATTGCAACCACTAAGATTGCAACCCAAACGCTACAGATTTCTTCATAAACACAATACGTCACTGAAAGAATTTCAAAGAAACGTTTATTATAAAGTTTTAAACTTTCTGAACATAAACATTTAAATTTGTAACATTTCAGAACATATACATTTCTTAATACGAAACAGTAAATAATTCTCTTATTGTGCACACGGTAAGTTATTCAGAAAATAAACACTGTATGACTGTAACATCTTTGCCCATCGAAAATCTATTTACAAACCTGCATTTTCTTTTTCACTTGAGGCACTTTCTGGAAGAAGACACTTTGGAGATCAATTGAATGCACACTGACACTTGGTAGTGTAGGTTAGTGGAATTACCTTGCTACGATTTATATAACAACAGTGAGTGAAACAGGTCTCAAAGTCACTCTTTTAGCACAAACAAAAACAAACAAAGCTTATTATACATCACAAACCCTGTACGGTTTGTTTGTTTATTTTTTTTGGTCAATTTCATGTTGATTTTATTTGAAGTAAAATGAAACTCTGGACCATTAAATAGTAAAGAAGATATATTGATACATCATGGCATGGTAACTACACACAAGTCAAACCTCTACCAAAGTGTTCAGTGCGCTTTAAGGTCCAATGTATAAAGTAGAGGCATCACTTGCGCTCCACTCTAGCCTTCTTTAGATTCAAGAAATGTTTTTGTCCTTAAGTTGGTCAACTGAGCCCATTACATAAGGACTGATGTAGTGGGAGACAGATAAACATGCAGGTGTAAATGTATTGTCAAGCTTTTTACATTTGTATTGATTGTAAACATATGGACCACAGTTTTATCTGGTGATAACAGCTTATAACATAAATCAGTGGATAATTCCTCAGCAATGCAGGTAACACAAACCTAATATTGATATAGGATACTCAATACAATATCACCTGTAAAAGAAAATGGGTGTAAAAGAATATTGGTCACTTTTTGCACTCTCTGAGTTAACCACTTTAAACCTGGCATCCTTATTTTGGGCATGCGGAAATTGAAAAAAGAAAAAAGAAAAAAAAAAGTTTTAAAATACAGAAAATATCTGATCCACAAGCTCAAAACAAGCCTTTGAGCTTGTTGAGCAGGTATTTTAGCTGTTTTAAACCGTTTGAACTTTGAAGGTATAAAATAAGTGGTTAAATTAAAAACACAGGATGTTACCGCGGTAGCCTCGAGGTTGCTCATGTTCATTAATACTTCCTAGAAAACCCCACGGTCTCGCTAACGTCGTCAAAACGACGTTTGTTTTGGTAATAATTGAGCGGCATTCCCCTTTGACACACAGGCTCTCAGTCTCTCAGGTTCTCAGTCACAAGAAAAAAAAGATGCGGAAATTAACCCCTAAACGTGTCACGTCGTTCTGGGTCACATCTACGTTGGCACAATCTCATCCAGAGCTTGCTTGTCAGAGCACGAAGTAGAAGATTCTCAAGGCTGTATATCTTCGCATGAAAGTGTAAGAAGAGGATAGGGGTGGGGGGGGGGGGGGAGTGGTGATAGCTTAATAGTTAAGCTTAATTCATACTCCATCTACGACGAGCTAATATAACGTTATAACGTTGTCAGCTTGTAGAACTGTACTGGCATGCCGAGTACTACAGAGTATAAATTAGGCTTAAATACACTAGAGTGGATACGTTTGTGGTCCCAAAACACGGAAACCAGTTAGTATTTTGCACATCCTGGTTCTCTCTCTCTCTCTCTCTCTCTCTCTCTCTCATGTATGGGTTTTTGGTTAAATGCCTGAAATAAGGTCTGTGGTTAACATGGGCTTAAAGAGATCATTTCACTTTCAATTGAAACAAAAACTGATGTTCATCTGTGATGATTATCTTGCAGAACAAAACCGATCGGCAACATACTCGTCACAGAGCTGAATTTCGTCAATCAAAAAAATCCAACGTGAAAATCCCCATTTGACCTTTCACACGAGAGAACCAGGAAGGTGCTACAACTTAACCTGCTTCCGACCACAGAAATCCATCATCCCTGACCAACTCTATACCGTTACAAGACAGTAGTGGCCAGATTGGTGGGGGTGGAAGGATGGGTCTCTTTATTCTGGGATATCTTCTCCTCTGAAAGAAACAAAAGAAAAAACACAACAACCAATAAACAGCAGTTACAGCAGTGCTTTTCAAACGCTTTTCATATCAAGGCCCATTTTCTATTTGGTATTTGAGCCACGGACCACCATTTGATTAGATTCAGCCACCCAGACCCAAAACTTAGAATATTTTGTTGTCATTGGATAAGATTTTGTCCACAATTCCATGCTAACAATTCTTCTACCTTAATTGTGTAGACTTCTTGTACATTAAGTAATACAGATGTTCAACAATAATGCAACTCTTGAGAGCATAAAATGAAACCATTTGGTTTCATTTTACACTCTCCAGAGTTAAAGGGTAAATTTGGTTACCAACTCTCCATTATTTAGCTGGGGATCACCTAGCCTCAGAAACCCAGACGCTTTTATTAGAAAAAGAAGTCCACTTCAATTCGGCATAGAGTGCTGATTTCTGATCGTCTGCACCTTTGTTAAATTGATGCACACACATACTTTTCTCTCTCGCTCTCTCTCTCTCTCTCTCATGTCGCGCAGCTGTGTCTAGATTCTCGGAGCTGCTTATGCCATAGAAAGCATAGGTGGACCCCAGGGCCCAGGCTAGGGATCACATAGAAGAACCCCCTCAAGGACCACTGGTTGAAAACCACTGAGTTACAGCAGTGTTTCTTAAACCTTTTAGGCCGTGCCCCCCCCCCCCCCCCCCCCAGATAATGATCCTGAACTGCAGAGTTAGAGATATGTAGGGAATAGGAATGCAGAAATGTTACGGGCAAGCGTAGAGTTTTGGTGCCGCTTTTAGGTTTGCAAAATTTCAAATACATTTAAGTTTACAGAGCCATAACTGATATAACATCATATTTATGCATTTCACTATTATATTGTTATCACTTAATTACGCACGCACGCACGCACGCAAACACACACACACACACACACACACACACACACACACACACACACACACGTCGGACCCCTGCCAATGTATATATGGTTTAACTGTACTCGGTCCGCTGTTTTTCCCCTCTATACCAAATGTATTTGCCAGCAAACAGCAGATTTATTGCATAGTGGATCAACGTGTCACAACATGATGTGTAGATCCACCATTTTTGGCAAAGTTCCTCACAGAATAGGGATGCTAAAGGTCAAGGTGGTTAACCAATTAAAACCGAGAAAGCATAATTTTAGATTTTAGCTGTGTATATATAGCAACATATACAATTTTCACTTCGTGCCACGCTGCGAAGCTTGTACATGCTAAGAACTTGAAAGTGTATTAAAAAAAAAAAAAAAATCTTCTCTTCCGCGGTGTTCCCTGGCACAAAACATTTTCAGATGTGCGGTGCAGTAAAAAATATATTTCATTTTGGGGGTCCTCCCTGGCACGGAAGAGTCTCAGAACCACGGATTTAGAGGGCAGTGTTGAAAATTTGCTAAGTGTGTGGCAAATCTGCAAAAAGAATGCTTACCACTAGTTTTCTTCACAAATGTGTTCATAAAGGTGGCTAATATAACATAAACTAATGCTTGCAATGGATTCAGAATCATGAAAACTTCCTAGTTTGACACGTCACATGCAACTTAAAGTATAATGAAATTTGGAAAATGTTGCCTTATATTGGTTGTTCAATGTTACCCCAACTTTCAGCTGCTGTCACAAAGTTTCCCAAGGGAGTTGGGTTGGAACAAATGTATATGTGATTGTAGACACCTTTATGAACACATCTGTGAAGAAAGCTAGTGGTAAGCTTTTTTTTTGCAGATTTTCCTCACATTTCGCTAATTTTCCTTTATTATAAGTGGTTGAAGGATAAGGGACACTGGGCCCACTTCTCACCGGGTTGTTCCTCTGTCTGTACGGGAATGTGCTCCTGTTCATCCTCAGGGATGTTGATCTCCCCCAGATCTGTCAGATTCTCCATGCTGGAGCCCTTTACAAAAACATCATTTATAAAACATTATTACATTATTTATTAACAGGTATTGATAGTGTAAGTAATTGGTAATAATGGAATAATTACCGGTGACTGGGAAAAGCAGTCTTCGTCTGAATTGCGAAAGCCTTCTGGTGGCTCCATGAAGATTTCTAACTCCTCCCCCTCCTCCTCTTCATCACTGGTGAGAGACCAAGAACACTCATGTTAATAATGACAATAATCTACATCTATATCTGTGTGTGTGTGTGTGTGTGTGTGTGTGTGTGTGTGTGTGTGTCCAGAACAAAATCCCACCTGTCGACTTCAACTTGGCGTGTGTAGCCGGACCGGGGGAGTACGGTGCAGACTAATAAAGTCGGTTGGATCATAAATCTATTTATCTATAAATCGGGTCTGTCTGTGTGTCTCTTTTATGCCCATATATGGTGTCCCATAGCTCATACAGGCAACTCCAATAAGAGTACTATGTTAATGGATACTGCACTAAATACTTTGACAATGCATATTGCCTAACCGAAGGGCCAGAATTGTGAAAAATCTTGAAACTAATTATAATCTTGAAAAAACATTTAGCACAAAACTCATGGTGGCCTCTGGCACAAACGTAGAAGAAAAACAGTCCTTATATGCACACCTACGCGGGACAGATAAATTAACTGGAAGAGTAGGAAAAGACAATAATGTGTGAAGTGAAGATAGTAGTGTGTGGGATTCCAGTCTTTTACAGCCTCTGGCACAAAACATTTCCAGTTGGGGGTCTGCAGTTAAATACACAATTGTGTAGGGTCCTTGACATGAAAATGATTGGAGACCAACCGATATATAATAACATTTTGTACGTGTGTAAATATACAGTACTATACAGTACGTGACAAAGATAATACTGACCTCCCATCAGCGTAGAACGGCTCCTCGAGGCCTTCCTGTTCCACCACCGCCTTTATATCCACCTCCTCCATGTTGTGAACATCCTCACCAAAATCCACCTTCAACTCCTCTTCGTCGTCTTCCTCTTGTAACTCCTTCTCCTCTTCCTCCTCTTCCTCCTCCTTCTCTTCCTCCTCCTCCTCCTCCTTCTCTTCCTCGTCGTCATCATCATCATCAAGGTCGGAACAGTTGAGGAAGTCAAAGCTTTCCAGAGCATTCTCAACCTCCTGACTGAAGCTAGAACTGTGACAGCAAACCTGTAGACAAAATAGTTTGGCACCTTTAACCACTTAAACCCTGTGTGCACCATAGAGTATAAAGAAGGATAGAGACTGAACTGGCGCAAAGCGATATTCATGTCAGTGGAAGTCTCTCAGTGGCGTTTTGAAGCACCCGGATTTGACCACCACATTTTGCTGGTCAAATACGGAAGTGCCAGGAAGCCCATGCGGAAGCCCAGCTGCACGGGGTTTCCCGGTCATGAATCCACAGGTCCGCCTGCAGTCCCTCCTCTTACCACTAGGGCCCAGTGCTTCAACGTTGAAGAGCCTCACTTGGGCCTTGGTGTGCACTTAGCACGGGCTTCCACGGGCTTCCCCCAGGGCTCAATACTAGGTCAGCAAAAAAGCATTTCCCTCTACAAAAACAGCAGTCCAGTTGTGCCTTGGGATTTCGTGACAGACACATTATCATTGTAATAAATATACGACTGTATAAAAAACTACCCATTATCTTTTTTCTTTCAGTACTTTGTGGGCGCTCCTTTCCCAATATTATTGATATCATGCATGAGTGTCCAAGTTGCTCCTTTACACCTGACAGGGGGGAGTTTCCCTGGTTGGACAGCGAGTGGAAGGAACACGTTATTCCAACCAGTTCCTTTCCCCTCCATCAGGCGCCCCGGCTGGCCAGGGGGAGGCAGTTTAGAGACCAGGATTACTGCATGTTTTTTGTGAGGGTACCTACCCTAGGGGACACGGGGAGAACATGCAAACTCCACACAGAGAGGCCCTTTCGCCAACCCCGCCACTCTCTGAGTTACAGACCCAAAAGGGTCCATTTGGTTCCTAACTACCATTCACCTGGAACTGCCTCAAGGACCCTGGGGGTCCCGGACCCCCATTTTGGGCGGGAACCCCTTTTGGTGTTAGCATTATGTCATGCTTTATAGCTATTGAAAAATAGCAGATCTACAAGATCATACGAGCTTGTAGGTCTGCTATTTTAGAAAAATCGAAGAACGACTGACAGAAACACATAGCTTTTTCAGAAAACCGTCAGGAAGTAGAAGACATTTTTTAGAATGTGATCTCAGGTCAGAATGGGTCATACCGTTAGCGGGTCTCCTGGTTGTTTTAACTCTTGGGTGGACTGGTGCTGCTGACCCGAAGGACATTCCTCCTCCTCCTCCTCCTCCTCGTCCTCCTCGCCCACCGACGCCGACTCGGCAGCGCCGTCCGCTCCTCCCGCGCCTTCACACCTCTCCGCCGGCACGACGTCCGAAGACTCAGACGACATCTCGCCGTCGCCGCCGCCTTCCTGCGCCGCCCGTAACGTGACCACTTCTGAGCCTCCGAACTCGGGCGGTGGGTCCAAGGTGGCCTCCGGCGGCCTCTCCGCCGCTAGCGGAGAATGGGAGGACACGTCGGGATAGGAGCGGCTGAGACTTTCGGAGGACTCCGCCGATTGGACCGACGCTGTGTCGCCGGCGATAGCACCACAGTCTTGTCGGCGGTTGTTGGCGTTGTCGGCGCTGCCCTGCGGGGGGAGGAGGAGGAGGTGGCCGTTGGGAATGTCGCCGACGACGAAGACCTCCGTCTCGTCCTCCTCTTGGTTGGACGAGAGGGACGGCGTGGAGGCGCTGCTGGACTTGTTGTTGCGCGGGCTGAAGGACAGCAGCTGCGTGGGAGTGGTCTGTGACGACGACGACGCCAGCCGCTGGGCGTGGTGCGCCAGCGCGGGACTGGACGAGTCGTCCGAGGACTCGGAGGAGTTGGACCAGACCGTTCCGTTCTCCACCTCGCCCTGCCTCTTCAGCAGAGACTGGAGAGGAGCAACACAAAACACACACATGACAATGTTAGATGGAAATATTAACACCTGAGTGTAGTTCTCAGACTTAAAAGATTAAAAAATATAATAATAAAATAAAGGATGTAACAGTAGCAGAAGTGACACGGTTGTATATCTGCTATTAAAACCCAAGTTTTCAGAACAAATATAGCAGCATCAATTTACAAATTTCTTTGTACATACTGTACAGAACCCTAACCCATTTTCACCTAAGTGTTAACAATAGTTTTTAACTATGGTTCTTTTTGAATTCCTGAAAAGTAACAGTTTTGGATTTGAACAAGGTTTCCAATTGACAGCCACAATATACATTTCGATGCACAAATATCATAATAATCGTGACATGTAATTTTCATATTGTCCAATCCCTAGTATTGTGTGTACAAAACGTTATCTTTTTGTGTTGACACAATCATGTTCTTTCAATTCCCACAGCATTCAAATTCACAATGCTTATTGATTGGTATAACTTGATACCGGCCGGCACTGATTATGTCAACACTACTTGATAATATATCTCTGAGTCCTCACAAATGGACACTTACAGGTTTGTAACTCTGAGAGTTAAACAAAATGACATTCCAACAGTCTATAGATGAAAAAGGTTTGAGGGCCAAAGTGCTCTTGATAGGACGTTATTATTATAAGTGCATACAGACATTAAGATGTCACCATACAACGCTCTCTCAAGAAGACAGCATATTACTGTATGTTCCATAGCATAGAATTAAAACAGATAAATGAAGGTCCTTCTTGATGTTCTGCACTCTACTCTCAAAACCAAATGTGGTCAAAACACTTTCTGTAAGAGGAGCACAGGCTAAACACATGTTTCATTTACATTAAACATCATGAACGTTTATGTTGCCCTGTTGTGAAACCATGGGACTTAGAGGAGGGACAAGAAGAAGGGACCCTCCCTAACTAAGAGGGTTTGTTTGAGAATTGCTTTCGGGAAAGTGTTGAGGTGATTATGGGGGTCTAATGGGGCCCTACTCAAAACTGTGGGTCCTTGAAATCAAAGAGGTTGGGAATCACTGCACTGCGCTACGCTAAACATTAACAGCCACACACCAACAGCCACACACCAACTGTGAACGGGCGAATCGGGGCGGCGCCGTGCGGACGAAGACGCGGCGCACGGGTGATCTCCTGTCCGGTGCCAAGGTGTCGCGGAAGGCCTCCACCAGCGACCAGCTCTGCCCGTCCGACCGGACGCCGGCTGCTCGACGCGGCGAACTCTTCAGCGGGTGACGGAGGGGATAGAGGAGGGACAAGTTGGGACCTCTTCTACTCAACCACTATTAAACAGCTACAAGGACCACAGCTATGTTCATACACGCCGGCACTCAAGCACAGCCCGCCGGGACTCTCGTCTATGCGTCTACTCTCGTCTACGTGTCGAGGGCAACAAGCACACGGCCAACACGCCACTCGTCTAATAGCCTCACACGCCCAACACGCCACACGTCCGATAGCCTCGCACGCCTCAGTGCTGGCACTACAGACACAGCAGTTGGCGAGCAGCTGAAACAGAACAAGCCAGTGAAATGAAAGCCATGACAGCCATCAGTGATGGTGATGTGTCGACAAGAGAATACTTTCGACTATAAAATGTATAAATAGTACATTGAGCTTCATTTATAGTGTATCGTAGGGCTTTGTTTGAAGTGAACAAATACTTCGTTATTGTGATGACATTGTATAGATGACTATTGGTACTTTGACAAAACATTGGCACAATTTGATAAATAACCACCAGTAATGCCTATATATTAATAGAACAGCCAGGTAAGTCTTTAAAACCAGGAAAACACAGTGTACAGCTACACTGTGGCCCTCAACCTCATGACCAAACGCATAATATCTCCTCTGACCCAAAGAGGAATATAACGTGTTCCTTCCACGCGCTACGTCCGGCCGGGGGAACTCTCCCCTGTCAGGTGAAAAGAAGCAGCTTGGACTCCTCATGCATAGAAGGAAGCATGAGGTCAGTCCGCTTGCCCCCCCCAGGTTGGCAGTTAGTGTAGCACCCAGGATTACATTAGATAATTGACACTGGGTGAAAAAATGAGTTACAAAATTGTGGGATATAAAAAAAAGAAAGAAAAAAGAACAGACCTAAAGTCTGGGTGTAGCTCTGTTCTTTTTGACATACGACACGTCATACTACAGCTACGACATATAAATGTAGGCATTAGTGTGTGACTAAAGCAGAGGTTCTCAAACCATGGTGAAGGTGCAAAATGCAAAATGTTTGCATAAACACATTTTCCGTAACTTTTAAACTATGTTAATGATAAGCCAACTCTTGTCGTGACAAATCATGACAACACACACAATATTTTGGACCAAACAAAGAATTAGAAAATAGAAAAAAACAGCAGGTTACAACACTTTTTTTGTTGTTTTTCTTCTTTGTAATTATTTGTTTGGTCCAAAATATTGTGTGTGTTGTCATGATTTGTCACGACAAGAGTTGGCTTCGTACGACGCTTAAAAGGTCTTTAAATAAATAATTTAAGAAATGCCTATGGTCAAAATGCATTGCGATTCATTTCCTGGGCCACTCGTTGTTTTGAAAGGGGGAGGGACTGTGACGCTCTATACAGTGCAATACAGTTCAAGGTCAGCTGTTCAGCAGCCTGACTGCCTGGGGGAAGAAACTGTTACTGAGACGGGTGGTGCGAGATTTGATGCTCTGGTAGCGTTTTGTGGAAGGGAGTGGTTTGAACATGGTATTTGCGGGTGGTGTAGATGTTGTGGAGACTGGGTAGTTCTGTGCTGCCGATGATGCTAGCTGCTGTTTTAACGGTCCTCTGCAACCTGTTGCAGAGCTAGTGTGTGGTGACTCATTTCACACCGGTTTCACAAATTACATACCGTATTAGGACTTGGCCTAGCAACATATTTCAGTCGTAATCAATTGCAGGTTGAGCCATTAACGATTGCGGTTATGAAATATTTGAGATCATTAGGGTTTTCTGGAAGACTGAAATAACGAATAACCAAAAATAGGCTATCTACAAGCTTACAACACTACACACGCTTGTAGATAGACTTCTATAGAAGACATGCTGACTTCTATGGAATCCAAAATGACTGAAATCAGTCCCATGTGGGGAGGTCTGAGCGGTGGGGCAGAATTCTCTGGCGGTCATGATGTGACTCACATAGAACACCTGCTCGCGCATGGAGGGAGTGTCCGGCGGGCTCTGGTTGGACAGCAGCCTCTTGGAGACCGTACTGCTGGACGAGGTCAGGTCGTCCTTGTCGAACGGGCTGAAAGGAACGACAGAGAAAACAGCCGTGAAACGCTTCATTTGTGTCCATATAGAACAAACATACTAGCCTGGGTTCCAGCCTGAATCATTTTGTCACTCACTACTCAGTCTGGAAAGGGTGAAATAGACCCGTGTCTTGGCTTCTGATTGGTCTGGAAAAGACAGTTTGACGTCGTATCAATGCGCATTGCGCAGCTAACTGCTGTCGCCCTGCAACGTCCACTTTATCATTCACTAAACTCACCCCACACAGCCATCCTGTTTTTTGTTTGAATTAATCTGACATAGTAGACCACTGAATCAAATTGAGTGTTTATTTCCAGGGAGAAAAAAAAAGTCTGGGACCGAGTCCACTTCAATTTGGCATAGAGTAGCGCAAACGTCGATCACTCTCAGCTGATTTAATCGTCTTCACCTTTGTTAAATTGACGCACACCCGTACACACACACACACACACACACACACACACACACACACACACACACACACACCTCTCTCTCTCTCTCTCTCTGTCGCTCTAATTAATTAGTCTCATGTGCAGCAGCTGCGCACAGTTTCTGGGAGCTGCCTATGCCATAGAAAGCATAGGTGAGTTCCAGGCTATGCAATGCGAGTCTGCTGCCTGCTGGCCAGACTAAGTAGCGAGTGGCAAAACAGATTGACGAAACGCAGTGATTCAGGCTACAAGCATACTTACTGCATAACGCAGTGATTCAGGCTACAAGCATACTTACTGCATAACGCAGTGATTCAGGCTACAAGCATGCATACATTTGTTTCGTATATTGTCGCTGTCGGTCAGAAACCTCCCATCTCATTGAAACAGT
Organism: Protomyctophum parallelum; assembly: GCF_964188405.1. NCBI lineage: Eukaryota > Metazoa > Chordata > Actinopteri > Myctophiformes > Myctophidae > Protomyctophum > Protomyctophum parallelum. Next base: position 43,310,265 of record NC_139699.1, on the reverse strand, counting down.
TTGTGTTTTATCCTAAATTAACCCATTCTGACCTGAGATCAGATTCATACGAGGTTTCCGCTGGACACACACTGGTCTGACGAACCCATTCTGACCTGAGATCAGATTCTAAAAATGTCAGTCGTTCTTCGATTTTTCAAAAATAGCTAAAGCATGACATGATGCCGACACCAAAATGGGTGCCCGGTCAGAATGGGTTAACACCCTACACTTTGTTGCATCCTGTGTACACTAGGTACAGTAAATTAACACCCTACACTTTGTTGCATCCTGTGTACACTAGGTACAGTAAATTAACACCCTACACTTTGTTGCATCCTGTGTACACTAGGTACAGTAAATTAACACCCTACACTTTGTTGCATCCTGTGTACACTAGGTACAGTAAAACTTATTCTTGTTGTTTGGCCTCCTTCAGACAGCAACAATAATAATAATAATAAAACATATGTGGGGGGTCCTCGACTGCATAATTAAAATGGGGTCTCAAAAAAAAAGAGAAACACAGACAAAAGAAAATCATATTACAAAAAAATGAAATAAAACAAATAAAAAAACATCAACGACACATGGAGTTTGTTTTTGTGCTGACCTCCAGGTGACCTCCAGGTTGAGCTTGACCGTGCCCAGGTCGTTGATGTCCACGGCCAGGGTCTGGGCCAGTGGACAGAACAGGTCCAGCATCTCACAGGACACGCTGCCCACCACCACATGGTTGGCCAGGCTCTTCAGCTCTGTGACCTGCAGCAGCCACCACCACCAAACAAACACACACACACACACACACACACACACAGACATCGACTGAGGGATCAACACCTGTAGCTTTAGCATTTAAAGCTGGTGTTCAGTGATACTTCTTTGTATAAAAGTGTTAAATAGCTCTCTATAGAGCACTCACTCATCCCCTGGTTCCAAGGGGTTCGCAGAAGTTTTTCCTCTATGGAGAATAACATTGGGTCATCTTAATTGAGGTCCAAAAATAAACAAACTGTCTCGGCTATGTTGTCGGGGAGGTGTCTCTGTATCGTTTACGACAGTCAGTCACTCATATTTGATACAATCTGTTCCTAGCGAAAATGTAACTAATTCGGCAGCAGTACCATTTTGTGTTTTCTCGCAGTCATTCGATTCTTCCCCAGCAAGCAAGCAGGTCAGGGCCTGGACGAATTATTGACGTCACTATTAGGCCCAGAATATCACCCGATTTCAACCAACTTTAAATGCTGCCCAATTAGGCGGACATGACGTCCCTGGATGAATTGGGAGAGAGTAAAGATCGAGGCTAGATCAACTTAAGTCATATCATAACTGAAGACGTCCTGGAAATGACGTAAAGATCATCCCCATATGGGCTGTGATCTGGTCTAGTCCCGCACATCCTGACGTCATTTGGCTTGCTGGTTTCATTATGCATATGAGTGAAACCACCTGGATCATTTGTTTATTTTTCAAACACAGTTCTTCTGATATGAGGCGATCTAAGATCCCCCTATGGGGATTGTAATACAAATTTAAAAAAATACACGAACCCATGGACTTAGCGCCCTCTAGCGATATTTACGTCAGACTTCGGCGCTCTACAGTACATTGTGAGTCATTGCTATAGTGTGTTTAGTAACAGTACAGAGCGTCGCAGTCCCGCCCCCTCGAGAGACCCGGAAAATAAATCCCCGTTCATTTATTTAAAGACGTTTACGCCGCGGACAAAGCCAACTCTTGTCGTGACAAATCATGACAACAAACACAATTTCTCGGGCCAGACAAAGTATTGGAAAGTAGAAAAAAACGGCAGGTTACAACACTTTTGTTGTTGTTTTTCTTCTTTGTAATTATTTGTTTGGTCCAAAATATTGTGTGTGTTGGCATGATTTTTTTCACGACAAGAGTTGGCTTCGTACGACGCTTAAAAGGTCTTTAAATAAATACGTTTTGAAATGTCTATGGGAAAAATGCTTAAATGAAAATGAAAATGTTTAAGCATAGTGAGGTGTTCTCACCTTGATAGACAGCAGTTCCGTGACCAGAGGCAGGAAGATGTATTCCTCGCTGTCCCAGACCTGCTTGTTGCTGACCTCCACGCGGCCCCGCAGCCTCCAGCGCTGTCTCCCGTAGCGCATCAGCACCTGTGGAGGAAACGGGACGTTTTCAACCCCTTTTGGTGATTTAAGCATTATGCTATTTTTTTTTTAAATTGTGAAAATGTGGCTCAAATCTTTGAATATATATTCTTTCGGAACGAGTGTTTTAAAATCTTTGCTTCTGAGGGGGTCCCTGGAACAACATTATGTTCAGATGGGAGCCCGCGGCCAAATACGGATAATGCTAGGGTCCTTGACATGAAAAAGGTTGAGCACTGCCTAGGCTATCAATTCTGTATTAAAAGCGTCCAATATATTATTTATGCCCCAAAATATATAAATCTCGCACCATTAAGGCACAAGGTGTACAAGGTGTCCTTTTTTCACTTGAGCACCTGCTCCTCAAAATGTCTGTACACGCCACTGAGCACCACCGACATAGAAACATGAAAAACTGTTAGGATTTAGAAGACTTTTTTTTAAATTCGGCCTCAGGTCTAAATGGGTTAAACTAGGGATGGAGCTTGTTAATTTATTTTTAATAACGAGCACCTTATCGATCAGGCTTATCGAGCCCACTATAGAGCATTTTCTATTGTTTTGTGGAAAGACGCGAAACAATACATTCTGAACAGAACCAATATCTTTTACTAGGGCCTTCAAATACAGTACTTTTCTAACAGAAGGAAGGCAATTAAACGTTTTATTTTACCAATACAATAATATTACGGAAACAAGCTTGATAAGCCCTAAGCTTATTTTGGGCCGAGTTCACTAAAGCCACTAAATGGGGACTTAGCATTGGGTGTTCCCCCGCAAAAGTTTCTATTTTGGGCACTAGACTTTATCCCTTAAAACACCTCCGCTACCCGTTGCATTATGCATACAGTTGTGGTTTGGGCGTTATATAATAAAATCCCATCGTTCACACCTGTGAATGTTGTGCCCATAGACTGTAAAAAATATGGACAAAGCGTTCCCCGGGTCTAACATGAACGTAAAATGAAGCCTGTAATAATATGCTAATTCCTGATGTAAGTCGCCATCTTTGGTACCAGCTGGCCATTGGCTGGCTCCGTTTTGTATACCAGCTGGTCATTGGCTGCCCAGACAACGAGGCGGGACTTCCCCCCTTCTTCTCCGTTGGTTTTTATTTTGACTCGAGTGGGAGGGGAATCCCGATCATAGACTGTAATGGTAGCCACGCCCCTCAGAACATACGCGATGGTTTTTTTTCTTTATGGTCATTTTTTTAATTAATGGGACCATAATTTTCCAAAAAGAATATTATGACATTAGAAATGAGACTTTAAACTAGTGACTGGAAGAAGAAAGTATTCATGACCATATTTATTAAGGTAATACAGTCTAGGTGAAGTTGGGCCAAAATACATGGGCCTCTATGGAGCTATGGGGCTTTTTGGGTCCGGTCCAGCGCCACAACAGGCCATTATATGAACTACCGATTTCAAATGAGGCTTCATGAAATATCTGGCTGACTGCCCCCCTGGTTGTGCCGTACTCTGCGCACAGAACCATGGATGCATAATATAACAGCCAAGTACACTCAGTCATTTCATTAAGCCATAACTCAGTCAACTCTGAAGCATTTCAGCAAGTTCTATGTAATCTATGAGGTTTCCTGTTACTATATAATTTATGAGCAGCAAAATTTGTTTTGTTTATTAGATTATTAGATGTCTTTGCAAAGGGTTTGTATATTTTTTTGGAAGAATAAAACCCCCGTAATCGTGCCACTCAAACTATCCAGGTTTGAACGTAGCTTTAATATAATAAAAAAAAGGTTTTTCTTAATATCAATTGTAGGAAATATTAAACAAGGAACTCATACTCCAGAAAAAAATGTCTGCAACCCAAGAATGAGCCCCAGACCATTGTTTGGGAAACACTGTATGAGTCATACAGTGTTTGACTCATACAGTCCGGTGGGAACAGACGGAGCGTGGACTAAAACGTGTGTGTGCCCGCTGTGTGTGTGTGTATGTGTGTGTGCGTGCGTGCGTGTGTTTCTAACCTCATACTGGTCCCCAGCACACAACCGTGCGAAGCCAGCAAGACCTGAAACACAGATGGTCACCAAAATAAGAACAGTGGATCATGATTAGAAGGCTCTTCTAGGCGCTTCCTACCGTATGTCTGATAGGAACGATTAGCAGAACATCATGTTTTGAGCAGATTCAAGATTTTCTATTATTTGCTACGTCTTGATTCCGCTAACACCAGAATCTGTCGGCACCACTGCCTTTAAACATGCAGTGGTGGTGTTAGTAGGAATAACACCACTGCCTTTAAACATGCAGTGGTGTTGTTAGTAGGAATAACACCACTGCCTTTAAACATGCAGTGGTGTTGTTAGTAGGAATAACACCACTGCCTTTAAACATGCAGTGGTGGTGTTAGTAGGAATAACACCACTGCCTTTAAACATGCAGTGGTGTTGTTAGTAGGAATAACACCACTGCCTTTAAACATGCAGTGGTGTTGTTAGTAGGAATAACACCACTGCCTTTAAACATGCAGTGGTGTTGTTAGTAGGAATAACACCACTGCCTTTAAACATGCAGTGGTGTTGTTAGTAGGAATAAACAACACCACTGCCTTTAAACATGCAGTGGTGTTGTTAGTAGGAATAAACAACACCACTGCCTTTAAACATGCAGTGGTGTTGTTAGTAGGAATAACACCACTGCCTTTAAACATGCAGTGGTGGTGTTAGTAGGAATAAACACAGTAGCACCGGGGAGGAAGTGGACCAAGAAAGGGGAGGAGCCACACCGAGATGTTCCGTTTCTACACAAAGAAAAGGTGGTGCTCCCCAGAGGAATTATAATAAAAAATGTATGAATAAATACTGAATGTATTCCCAGATTACACGTTCTTAGCTTACGCATGTTTCATGATAACTACTTTTTATGTATGTGATGTATTGCCATGCTTTCTGTTCTTGCTTATTGTAAATCGCTCTGGATTAAGAGTCTGCTAAATGCCTAAATTGTAAATTGTAATTGTAAATTGTTGATGACTTACGGTACAATACAATGGTGAACAATATAGTTATTTATCTTTATAGTTACAGTGCTCAGTGTGAACGGCCTTAATAGAGAATAACAGCAGTATAAAACTGTGTACATTGGTCATACAACGTCTGTTGTGCGTGCGGTTCCTATTTCTAAATGTTAACCATATGTGTGCACTGTGCAGTAGGTAAAGTATGTGGAAATATCTATTTGTATGTATACTGACGTGTATGTACAGTACATTTACTTTTGTATGCATATGTTTTGATGTTTTTTTTGTTGTTTTTAGTTCTTTTCGTGGGTGGTGGGTGGGTGGGGGGGTTCAAATGACTCACCCTTCATTTTAATATGAAACTCTCCCATCTGGCTTTCTATTTCACTCTCCAGTGAACACATGTGCTGGAAGAGAGACAGAGAGAGATGCAAATGTTAATACCAATAGCAAATGTCTCGGTGTAACATCACAAAACACACGTTTTGGTTTTTTTCCTTCCATATTACTGACACATGATCCCCCAGATTTACATTTGATTCTTTCATATCGTCTCTGTCGAGTGGAAACCTCATATATCAAAAACTGTTACTTTTCAGGATTCAAATTCAGTATCAAAACGTAGAAAATCTACAAGCTGTAGATGCGCTCCCCGCGCCACGTTTCAAGCTTTTCGATCTGCTACTTGATGCTACAATTGCAATGTGATGACATCACGCGACTTCAAGTTTTACTGACAGCAAGTCAGTAAATATCTAAATACTGAATCGAGCAACATAAAAACTGTCTGTGGTGTTCACAAAAGCCTGAGTAGACGATAAAATGAGCCAAACATTTTTTTTAAAGCGCAATATCCCTTTAAACAAGAGCTTGTGATTAAATACGTTGGATCCATTGGAACATTATTCTCGCATAGCCAGACAACTATTCCACAATCTGTGAATGTTATGTAGAGTCTGGAATTACACCTCCTGAATGTTATGTATGTAGAGTCTGGAACTACACCTCCGGTATGCTATGTAGAGTCTGGAACTACACCTCCTGAATGTTATGTAGAGTCTGGAACTACACCTCCTGAATGTTATGTATGTAGAGTCTGGAACTACACCTCCTGAATGCTATGTAGAGTCTGGAACTACACCTCCTGAATGTTATGTAGAGTCTGGAACTACACCTCCTGAATGCTATGTATGTAGAGTCTGGAACTACACCTCCTGAATGCTATGTAGAGTCTGGAACTACACCTCCTGTATGCTATAATGTAGAGTCTGGAACTACACCTCCTGAATGCTATATATGTAGAGTCTGGAACTACACCTCCTGAATGCTATATATGTAGAGTCTGGAACTACACCTCCTGAATGCTATATATGTAGAGTCTGGAACTACACCTCCTGAATGCTATATAGAGTTTGGAAATACACCTCCTGAATGCTATATATGTAGAGTCTGGAACTACACCTCCTGAATGCTATATTGAGTTTGGAACTACACCTCCTGAATGCTATGTAGAGTCTGGAACTACACCTCCTGAATGCTATATTGAGTTTGACACCTCCCAAAATCAGAGTAAGGAATATATTTACATTATATTTTTTTAATTCCTTTTCTGCTAAGCAACAAGCTATATATATATATGATTAGATAATTTCTATTTATATTATTCCCTATAGAGACTGTACCTACCTCAGTATATTCCCTATAGAGACTGTACCTACCTCAGTATATTCCCTATAGAGACTGTACCTACCTCAGTATATTCCCTATAGAGACTGTACCTACCTCAGTATATTCCCTATAGAGACTGTACCTACCTCAGTATATTCCCTATAGAGACTGTACCTACCTCAGTATATTCCCTATAGAGACTGTACCTACCTCAGTATATTCCCTATAGAGACTGTACCTACCTCAGTATATTCCCTATAGAGACTGTACCTACCTCAGTATATTCCCTATAGAGACTGTACCTACCTCAGTATATTCCCTATAGAGACTGTACCTACCTCAGTATATTCCCTATAGAGACTGTACCTACCTCAGTATATTCCCTATAGATACTGTACCTACCTCAGTATATTCCCTATAGAGACTGTACCTACCTCAGTATATTCCCTATAGAGACTGTACCTACCTCAGTATATTCCCTATAGAGACTGTACCTACCTCAGTATATTCCCTATAGAGACTGTACCTACCTCAGTATATTCCCTAGAGACTGTACCTATACCTCAGTATATTCCCTATATAGACTGTACCTACCTCAGTATATTCCCTATAGAGACTGTACCTACCTCAGTATATTCCCTATAGAGACTGTACCTACCTCAGTATATTCCCTATAGAGACTGTACCTACCTCAGTATATTCCCTATAGCCCTTGTTGGCTTCGCTCAAGCTCTCCCGTGCCTCCCTGCTCCCGGTGGCCGTGTTGAATGCCGCCACCATCTTGCTCGCTCCGTCGCGGAGTCGCCGTTGTATGCAGTACGCGTCGTACAGCTCCTCCACCTGCACATACGTCACATGTTACAATGTTTTCCCTACCACACTGTGATAGGGAAATGGTCCAAGTAAAGGTGCTGCCAGACTTACTAAAGAGCCGCGCACGTTCTCGGCTGTGCGCAGCTTCTTTTTCCGGGGGTTTTAGACAGCTGGTGGATGGAAAAGAAGCTCCACTTCCGCGGACGACTTGTGCGACCTGCCAGATTCCCGGAAACGCCCTCCTCCGCGTCAGTCGTCCGCGGAGGTGGAGCTTAATTTCCATCCACCAGCTGTCTAAAAACCCGGAAAAATAAGCTGTGCGCAGCTTCTTCTGTCCGCGGCTGTCGGCCGTTCTGCGCTTAGGTGTGGAAACAGTGTCAAGGAACCCCCCAAATTATATGAATTCAATCAACAAGCTCATACTGCACGACAAAGGGACACGCTGTGAACTTGTATATCTGCTATTTTTTTAATGGCCAAAGTATAATAAAATGTGATAAAAGTGGTTAAAATGACTGTGACCCCTGGGGGTCCCCACGGAGCCCACTTTGAGAACCAATGCTATTAAAGCACACCACTTTAGAATTTCTGTAACTTACATAGACCCGTTGTCGTTGATTATTATTCTGATTAACGAGGACCATAATTAACTGTACTAGAGCGGTGCCCGTTGGGCACTGGCCTACTTGGAACGATGCAAGTTGGAAATGCATGCTCCAGGTGTGTCAAATTTGAAGTCGGTGGGGTGAACGGTTCTCGAGTTACGTGGATTACAGACGTACGTACAGAGACATGGTGCATTTATAGACAGACAGACAGACAGATATACACACCTTGCTGAGGTGAAACTCCAGGCGACGCATGAACCTCTCTATGGCTTTCACTTGCTGAAAGAAAATACATTCCATAAAGTAGCAGTCATAGGCTACGGGGCAAACCGCAGGAAAAATCCCATTTGTTTCTCAAACCTGATCTTCGGAAATGATTGACTGACTGTCCACACTTATTTACAAGTGAACGGATGAGATTTGTGCATTCAGACATCGTCAACCGATCTGTAACAATGTAACGACTAATGCTGCGTTCACACTCACTGGCAGCTACAAAGACACAGGCGACTCGTGTCCTTTTCAGTGGAAGCAAGCGACATGATAGAAGATACAAAGCTACATCCGTTTGTAGCTGCTACAAAAGCCATAAATAAATTGAGCTGGTTTCAACTTCAGCTACGAAGCTACAAATGTGCTGTGTATCTTTTACCGTCTTTACATCTTTTGTAACTGCCGGTGTGAACACAGTAATAGGCTGTGTTCTGATTGAACTTGTAGATGTGCTATTTCCGGCGAGTGACGCTGTGTGTGTGTGATGAGGACAGTAGAGAAGTGACCTTTTTGGAAGTGGCATGTACATTTGACCACAGTCTGGACACTGACACTTGCCCAAAATGTGATTACCTCATCACATTTGTGAAGAGGGCTATGGCCGTTTTTAGCCGAAGGAGTGTTTTACATGCAAAACCAATGCTTGCAATTGATTCAGAATCATGAATAATTCATTTTTTTTGCCTTATATAGGTTTTCAATGGTACCCCAACGTTCAACCCCTGCATTTACCATGATCCACAATTGATATAATAATAAATGTTTTATATGTTATTTGGATGACCCTAAGGATCATAAAAAACCTTGAACGATTACTATTGCAATTTCTTTTGGGTCAAATCTTAGATTGACTGGCCTATAAGGATGCTATCGTACAGCTTGGTTACAAATGTCAACTGCTTGTGTTCATATTTGGAAGCCTGTAATGTCCATAAATCAGTTGTGAGAGGCTTGCAGATTGCAGGAATGCCAAAAACGGCAGGCATTGGCAAAGTTTCTGTTAAGTGTATGTGATGAGTGGCAGTCACGTAAAATGGAGGAGGCCATGCTTCCTGTACCCATGATCTGTATCTTGAAACACTTCCCCAAGTTTGTGAATCTACTATTGTTTGTGTTCAATAATTTACTTGTTAAACGTAAACGCAAATAAAGCGTGATTTTCTTATTTTCTGTTCAGACAGAAAACAATGGGATGGATTCTAATCTTGATAGGTCTGAAATGGGATTGGGCTTTCAGTGTGAACGTGACCATTATGGACACTATTTGCTTTGCAGTGCACAAAGTGTATGAGACTCACCTTATCCAGCTCATACAAAGACCCCTACGGAGAAACACACCATGGAATAAAACTGTTACATTACTGTACATCACAAAACATGAAAGAGACTGAATGCAGTGAAACTGATATTGGTGCAACTGGTTCGACGGTCAACTAGCTAACACAGGAATGCTGCTCGGGTCTCACTCAAAACACCCTGGACAACTCTCCACACCAACTCCCAATCTTCCACCGCAGTCTTAAGACCTATTCATACTCCAGTTGTAGGTGATAAGCTACTCACCGTTTCGGTGGTTAGTAAAAACAGAGAGATGTGTTGGGGTGAGCGGTGAGTCACTTATCACCGCGACGTGGCGTCATGTTGTAGTTTTCCCAATCAGTGAGTAGCGCATCATCAAAAACTGGAGTATGAATAAGCCTTAAGAGTCACCTCTTCAGTCTCCACCCCACCCCCTAGCACTCACCTCTCCACCTCACCCCCTAGAAGATGTTAGTTTAATAAGCAGACTCCCCCGGCCAAAAGGTTTTCCCCTTTAGGCTAGACGCTAGAGCAGAGGTTACCAACCGCTAGACGCAGTGGTTCCCAAACTGTGGTGCGTGCACCCCTTGTGGTGCGTGCACCCCTTGTGGTGCGCGAGCGCCTTCTAGGGGGGTGCGCGACATGAAAAGGCTAATGGTGGTGCTATGGTTTTATTTTAAATATATTAACATATTATGCCAATATATGGCAAGTATATGCAGAATATGGCCTATGCTGCATATATTATGCCATATTCAGGTTCATATATGTGGATAAAAAGGAAATATATGTCTCTATATAGCTTATGCAATTTATATTTCCATGTGGGAGGGTGCGTCAGCTAGGTCGGGAGGTAACAGGGGGTGCATGGCCAAAAAGGTTTTGGAACTGCTGCGCTAGAGGATACAATGTTTGGCTTTAGTGTCCCTTCCCGTGTGTGGTAGACCCAGGTTTGAATCCCCATGCATTGCATTTAGACAGTGCTCACTTTTGATGCTTTTCTGTGAAGCTGTAGGGCATTAATTTACGAAAAAACACAAAAATATGGATATGGAAGGTTTCTGTCCGACAGCCAACGAAAACGCGTATATCTTTTCTACGACCGAGCATAGACATGTAACGCCCCGCCTGCCTCCGATTGGCCTACCGACACTGCCGGCCTTACCAGAGTTTCCTCCGAGGTGGAAGATACATGCTGGTTATACGATATAATACAAGATAATGACAGCAATTGGCACACGCGGCAGTATGTTTTATTTTTGTAGAAGAGGCAAACTAATACAGTTGGCCTGTTTATTTACATGTGTAAACTTGAAATATTATTGTACTGTAAAAAAGGTCTCTTTCCCTTGATCTTTATTTGTATAATAGTATTAGTTTAATTAGATTAACACTTTCATTTAGAACACAGCCAAATCAAATCATAGTACATACGTGTTCAATCAATTATTCAATCAAAGCAAACAGCACAAACAATATTAGTTTGCCTCTTCTACAAAAATTAAAGTTACAGTCGTGCGATTCAAGCTGCCATTCTCTTGTTTTATTTCCCACCACGGAGTAACCTCGTGTCACGGAGGACAGTCTGGTGGGGGACCATGGGGGCAAGACGGGCAGTGTCCGTGGGCCAATCAGAGGCAGGCGGGGCGTTACCATGTCTATGCTCGGACGTAGAATAGATATACTCAACGAAAACAGGAGTAAATTGTACGGTGCCCGGCTCTTACCAAACGTCCATTCCTCTTGTTTTCTCTGATCTGCTGACCCAGACTCTCCAGCTCCATCTGGTGGACCTGCAGGTGTGACCTGAACAACAAGCCAAAAGCAGGGATGGGCAACTTTGATGATGGAGAGGGCCACTATAGTATATTTTCACACTCACTCCAGAGGGCCACATTGCATATTACTGTCGTAGAAAAAAATAACTGATCTACAAGCTCAAAATGTGTCACATTGCGATGCATTTTTAGCTTGTAGATCAGCTATTTTTGCTATATTTGAATTGAAATCCTGAACTAGTATTTGTTCATTTTCTTATTGGAATCCTGAAAAGTAACATTTAGAAATATTTAATTTCAAATGCCTTTAATTATAGTTATGTTAACTGCAACCCATTTTTTCACCCAGTGTCAATTATCTAATGCAATCCTGGGCGCTACACTTCCTCTGCCAACTCCTCTATGAATGAGGAGTCCAAGCTGCTTCTTTTCACCTGACAGGGGAGAGTTTCCCTAGTTATATTAACTTTATGAAGTAAATACAAATACATTGGACATAAAAAAAGACAATAACATTTTAATACTATTCATTAAACTACTAATTTAGACTGAAGTAATTAAAGTAGGTCATGTTTGCTGAAATCAATAATATATCAGTATTCCAATATTAACCCGAGGGCCACATTAAGTGAAGGTGGGGGCCGCATGTGGCCCTCGGGCCGCCAGTTGTCCATGTATAAGCCAAAACACACATCCAGATGGTTTCACTTGCAGCCTCACAAAAGAGCCATTTCCCCCTCCATTGTGTGACGTTCAGTCTGCGATGTGGCCAACAAAGCATCTCAAATGTGTCTATTCACCGTTAAGAGACAGACCCATACTTAAACCACTTGAAACCTGGCGCCCCTGTTCAGGGCCATGTCATTACAGGCTGAATTCTTCTCAAAAATATTTCACAGATCTTCATAGCACCATCTATCTACAAGCTCACCGGCGGGGGAGCACTGTGAGCTTTTAGATCAGATCAACTTTTGAACATTTTCAAGAATGGGACTCCTGCACACCGTCTTCAAATGCAGTGAAAAAGTAAAAATTTGGGAACCAGCAACGTTTCGGCCTATATGGCCTTCACCAGGCTATCTTTATGCCATAAAGAGAGCCTGATGGAGGCCAAGACAGAGGCACCTGTCAGGCTCTCTTCAGTTTATCAAGGTATTACAGCAGTTATGGCAGAAACACAGATAAGAACTGACAGATAGAGAATAGGAGATATATAGCTAGTAACCAACTCACTGCAGGCCTCTCCTCAGGGCAGAATAGACCTCATCCAGCCGCTCAGGCTGGGGCGTTTTGGTGGGAGGGCTTTTAGTGGAACCCGTGAACATCCTGCTTCCTTCAGAAGGCACTTCCTTCCTGTCTGATCACACAGTGCTGAATGAGAGAGAGAGAGAGGTCTTAGTTGACCACAAGAATCCTAGCGTCTGTCCACATTTTGGGCATGTCACAATAGGCAAACAATACATTCTGCAAAAATAGCCACACAGCAATACGTTGTGAGCTTGTAGAGTGGATATTTTCAGCAGAGATTTGTTGTAGAAGGGGTAAAAAAAAAAGGAGGGCAGGGGACCAAGTATAGCTCTGTTCCATAGCCTTAAGGACTTCTCCAAGGAGGTTGCTCTCGACTTCTTGTGCTTGCATGAAATGCAGCACAGCTTGTCGACAAAAAATAAAAAGAATGATTTCGCTAGTCACCAATACAAAGACGGTTTTGTAGTGAAGAAAGCCTACTTTCCCTAGTGGACTCACTCTGAGCCACCCCACCACCACACATACAATTTTGTTTTGTCCAGAAAGAAAAATCACCGGAAGAAAGAATATTTTAGTTACTTCACGGCGCCCTCTACAGATCTTGTCAATAGAAAATCCCACTGACCAGGTCCTCCTTCAAAACCGCTCTCAAAGGGCACCTACGGAAGGCTGCAATTCGAAACTGACCCCCGTAAAATCTGAATCCTCCCCCCCCCCCTTTTCCCCTCACTGTATATGTTTCTTTTCCCTTTTTGCTTCCTTTATGATGAATTCCTGTTCTGTTCTTTAACTATATAGAAGTGTCTATTTGTACGTCTCTAAATGTTTTGATGAATTGAACATGGTGGACCCTGTTGTAAACAAGTGTAATGCTTAATTGGGTCGTCCACTCACAGTTAACAGTCTTTGTATTGAGTTTGTGCTTGAAATGTACTGTAATTCTGCAAACTGTTAATAAATATTTCAATCACTCAAGGTTTTTCCTTCTGGTTAAATATGTTGTTTTCTGGACAAAAGGTGTATTTTGGATGATGTGTATACGTGCACTTGACTCCACTAGGGAAAGTAGGCTTTCAACGCCACAAAACCGTCTTTGTATTGGTGAGTAGCAAAAGTGTTATTTTTATTTTTGTAGCAGTCGACGGTACTTGCAGTCTTTCATGCGTGTGCAGGAAGTTGAAAAGTACCATAGCGTTAAGGAGATGTCCTTAACGAATCAGAGCTAGACCAAGTATAAACCCCAGTGGGACACCGGTCAATGAAGTATATAAGTTATTTGGTTAATGTTTTGACCTGATATTGCAAAGTTGTAATGCTACACATGCTCTGTTTGTGTTACACATTTCCTTATTCTAGTAGGCCTACATCTTTAATTGTACATGCATTTCTTATATTTTATTTGGTTCTAATTCACACTTGCTTTGGCTATGTAAACGTACGTTTTGTTTAGTGTACCGATTAAGCCCCTTTGAATTGACTTGTGTATTGTAGAAAGAGAGAAACAGAGACAGAGAGTTGATTTAAAAGGGGTGGGGGGATGGGATAAGCTTTGCCAGAGATGATAACACCTTCAGTTTAAGCACACTTCAAAAGGACAGCAAGCTTTAGACAGAGGAGGGAGGAGGAGGCAAAAAGACATAAACAACAGGAAAAACAGAAAGAGACAGAGAGAGTGTGAGAGAACCACCCACCTGTTGAATGGAGAAAGACGCTCACTGTTGTTGCATGTTTGGAGGGCTGAGTATCGCACTGCGGCTCCTACAGGCCTTTAATGACATGTCCTGCAAAATGACAGAAAGAGAAGGACGTTGAGAGGCAGCGATGACGTCAGGCTGAGCCCACATCTTGTCACGTCACCTCTCACACCGTATACCTAACAAGTCTGTACCTCTGACAGTATGGGTCCATTTGTTTTCATTTTTCTATACTGACAGACTTAAGGGTAGAACTTTGAGAGAGAACCACTGGCCAGGGGATGACACTAAGGTCTCAGAGGGTACGGGTCATGTTCCCACTTACCGTTAAATGTAAAACTTTCTGGGGCTGTGCGATGAAGAAATTCCTATTCCTATTCCTTTTATATTCATATATGACTGTTGGATGTGGGTACGGTTTTAAGTGTTATTATTATTTTACATTCCACAGACCAGAAGACGGAGCGCTCTGGCCACGTTGAGGTGTTTAGACCGATATCTAGTGTTTATAGACGCCTAGACGGTTGTGTCCACTCTCAAACGAGCACTTGCTCAGTCGGGCAACCTGAAA
Source organism: Protomyctophum parallelum (assembly GCF_964188405.1). Classification (NCBI taxonomy): domain Eukaryota; kingdom Metazoa; phylum Chordata; class Actinopteri; order Myctophiformes; family Myctophidae; genus Protomyctophum; species Protomyctophum parallelum. The sequence continues at coordinate 43,295,202 of NC_139699.1, read as the reverse complement.
GCAAACTCCACCTGCCCCAAAGTTTTTATTTACCTGCCAGGGGCAGGTGGGCAACCCGTAGTGTCAACGCCTGACTGGTCTTCACTAATGATCAGCAGAAGGAAACATATTTCCAATAACAACCAAAGAAATGGTGGGTGAAACGGAAGGGAAAAGCCGTCTCCGTTTGCCCCCACCTCCGTCGACACATGGTTTAGCTGAGTGTCAACCACGGTCCAGTGGCGTCTTACAGGGAGGGGAGGGAGCACATTCTGCTTTCGCTTCCTTTCCTCCCTTCTTCTTCCTTCCCCTATTTCTCCAGCACCCCTCCCTCCCTCCCTCTTCCACATCCAAATCCAGAGGACAGGAAGTTACATGGCTGACTCTACACAGGAAATTCTACAGAGAGAGAGAGAGAGAGAGCTTGGCCCGAGAATACAACCAGCATCGCTCAGTGTGTGTGTGTGTGTGTGTGTGTGTGTGTGTGTGTGTGTGTGTGTGTGTGTGTGTGTGTGTGTGTGAAATCCCTGCTCCCTTGTCTGCTAAACCATTCCATATACAGTCTGATACGCTGCTGAAGTGCTCTGGAGAAGAGGAAGCGGTATCGGCCTGTACGACAGTGACATGTGCAGTGTGTCCACTCACTTCAAAGCATAACATTTATTTCCAAGAGACAGGAGAGTAAATGCGAGGATTTACACTCGTTTGAGCGTTCCCAAGTGTTGCGCAAAGGGAATAGCAGATCAACAAGCCCACCACATGGCTATTTCCGGTGTGCAGTCAGTCAGTGCTGGAACACAACTTGGTATGAATCAAGCGTAAGTGGCTGGGGCTTTCTTCAGGAGCCAAGGGTCATGACGAAGTTAAGCTAGTGACAAGAAGGATTACATACTCAAGGCTAAATCGGTCAAGCAAGAGCCAAACCCATCTTAATGTACACAGCATCCATGAATGGAGCTAAAACCTGTCCTATACTGCAAGAGGAGTATACAACTAGTGGCATCTTCGCTCCCATAACTGTACAGGCCTCGCAAAAACAGCCAGAAATGTTATGAAGTCTGTTTGCGTTGCTCACTGTGTATATGTGGTAGTGGTATGAGAAAACATGCTTTCTATATGCATGGCACACACAGAATATACACAACAAACAGGCCACCAAGAATCTTTTGGGTACTCTATAGTGCTATATAAATGTGAGATATTATTATTACAGACCACCAACATAGTAACATACCCCAATCTATAAACCACATGAACACAAGTGTTCCTATCATGGGCATGTCATAATGGGAGAACATCCAATGAAAACAATTTTTGGTGTGGTTGACTCTGGTCAACCGAAGGACGGGGTTTAAGTGGTTGGCAGGGAGGTCACACTGTACAACGGGTATAGGTTGTGCCGTACTCAAGGGGGTCCGGTTGTGTTTACTAATCCCAGCCACATGCTGAGAGGATTATCTGGAGTTGGACGGAGTTAAAGAGTGCATTGAGGTAAAAAAGGTGCCATACTAGAAAGCCTTTCAGATCAATGTTCCTCGACGTTGTACTCCAAAACATGGAGCGAATAATATGTGTTCTGTCGGTGTAAAAAGCTAACGTCATGACCTTCTCCTTGACCCCATGAACCTTAGCATCCTCATGCTGGGCATGGCGTTCAGCAAAAGTAGTAGATCTATATAAACCCACAATGTGTCACAAAGCGATGCGTTGTGATAGATCGGCTATACAGTATATAGAGAGATTCGGTGAAAAAGGAAAACAGACGACTCACGTCACCTCATACACAACATGAGACACTGATGCCTGCCCTCACACTCACACTCACACTTCTGTACAAGGCTACTTTATTAATAATCACCATGCATGTCGATGTCATGCTTGGTTAAAGAAACATCAATGTTTAAGAGGGAGATGCGTTCATGCCTCTCATCGCCAGTGACCATGGACAGATTAACATTAGGGATCATTAGCTATATTAATCCACTCAGTAGGCACGGGAACAAAGAGCAGATTGTTACAATTACCTCACAAGACTGGGTTTGTAAAGACCCACACACTCTCAGCAGGCCAGCGCGTGAGCTCACGCACACACACACACACACACACACACACACACACACACACACACACACACACACACACACACACACACGTTAATAACAATTAACGAACAAATGGCATCTTTTGAGGGTGTCATTCGCTCGAAGGGTCCAGGGGCCCCCCATGTTGGGTCCTTGAGGAGAGTTCAGGGACCCCATAGCAAAATGAGAAAGAATTTCCCTGGTACAATAACTGAATAACACCAGATTGCAGAATGGGAAAGAATGGGAAATGGGAAACAGGTCAACTCAAAACAAAAACTGCAAGGATAAAACCAGAAAAAGCACTAAGACTTGTTTACATCAGGATCCTCCATTTTCAATTCATCAAAACGTTTAAAGACTTACAAATATACCCATCTATGCAAACAAAAAAACTAAAAACACAGAAATATTTGAGAACACACATTATGAGCACATTTGGGATGTGTAGCTACTTGTTGAATGGATTTGTAAACTGGTGTGGGGAAAAAAAACACAACCACTTGGATTACAGATTAATGGATTATCCTCCCAGAGCAACAGATAGTGAAGGTAGCTTCAAACCTGATGGGGATAAATGTCTTGATAACTTCATTATCAACGACAGGACATATAGTTTAATGCGTTATTATTCGGTAGTAAACTTATGAATAGTTATTACGATACGACCCCCACATCCTCCTACCGCACCCACCCCCGTATAAATAGATCATCACCAGGCCACAAAGTCAATTTCCTTCCCAAATCAGGGATTCCCTTTAAAATGGCCCTCACGAGTCAAGAACGTAAACAAATAAACAAACAACGAAACAAACAACGGAACCAAAGGGCCATCGACGGGGAAGGAAGGAGACAACCTCGGTATTTTTAGGCGAACTTCATTTTCCTCAAAACGGCATCACTTTAAAACAATAATAGGAGACTGTAAATTCACGCCGGGCACAGCCTCCTCTATCCTTGTACAAAATAATACAAACAAAACGGGGCTCTCTAAATATAGATTAAGGTCACTTGGCCTTACCTGTCACTCATAATCCATAGAAGTGTGCTGATGTATCAACGATGCCATTAATTCCATGATGACGCTCCTCCGTGCAGTTTGTGTAATGTAGAGGTTTGTGTTTCTGGGCGCTGTCCTTCTACTGGAAGAGAGAGCGTCAAGACAACCTTCAACCGTCACACAACATCCGGACAACCGTATCAAAGTAAAGGTCTAATTTCATCCAGTAGCCCTAATCTCTCAAGAACAACAGCAGAGGGTGCTATTTTTCCTTTTTCTTTCCTCCGATGGGTTCCTATAGACCGATTCCGTACCGGTTTCATGGTCGCAGCCTACGTATTTCCTGTAGGCGGACTCGACATAGCTGCGGGAGTAAAACCCTCACCAGGCGCACCTCTTCCACTACAGTGAACGGCAGAGTGACTGATGTTAGTTTGCCTCAAACTTTACTCCTTTACCTGCTTTTTTACTAACACTAACATTACAAAGATGCCCAGAACATCGAGATGAACCTGTGTAGTTTATGGCTGCTCCAACAGTAGTGGCAACATAAAAAAAAATAAAAAAACGGAATGTCTAATATCCACCGCTGTGGCGGAGACCAGAGCCATTGAGTAATGGTTGAGACAAAGCAGTGAAAGATACATAACGCAAGTCTTACCCAATACCAAATCTTTCTGTTTATTAACACAAGGCTGCTGTACTTTATACCTCATACTTTAAATGCTTAGTATGAGGTATAAAATACAGCAGCCTTGTGTTCATAAAACAGAAAGATTGGGTATTGGGTAAGACTGAAATTACGTATCTTTCAGGACCCTTCACTGCTTTGTCTCAACCATTACTCAATGGCTCTGGTCTCCGCCACCGAGGTGGATATTAGACATTCCGTTTTTTTTTTTCTTTTATGTTGCCACTACTGTTGGAGCAGCCATAAACTACACAGGTTCATCTCGATGTTCTGGGCATTTTTGTAATGTTAGTGTTAGTAAAAAAGCAGGTAAAGGAGTAAAGTTTGAGGCAAACTAACATCAGTCACTCTGCCGTTCACTGTAGTGGAAGAGGTGCGCCTGGTGAGGGTTTTACTCCCGCAGCTATGTCGAGTCCGCCTACAGGAAATACGTAGGCTGCAACCATGAAACCGGTACGGAATCGGTCTATAGATTGGTATAGCCTAAAAGCCCCTACACAAGTGGTTCTCAATCTCAAACCTTTTCATATAATAATAATAATGGCCGTTTTTAGCCCAAGGAGTGTTTTTTGTGTAAAACGAATGCTTGGAATGGATTCAGCATCATGAAAACCTTTCCCTTATATAGGTTGTTAATGGTCACATATTATGCCAATTATGAAAGTTGCTCAACATAATGCAAATTAGCATCTGGCAGTTTCTATGCTGGGGAGTGGGGACCAGGCTACTCAACATGCCTGAGTTCACATTCTGGCAAGTGGAGTGGAGTACTACGCAACGAACCCCCAAATTGACAATTAGCCCACGGACCCCCATTTTGAAAAGATATGTCAGGGAATTGAAAATGGAGGATCGTCTTAGTGCTTTTTCTGTTTTCATGATTATCCTCTTAGCAGTTTTTGTATTGACCTGTACCATCCTTGTACAGTTGTAGGCTACTGTGCCCATTCTGCAATCTGATTATACAATTTTCAATCAACCCACATAAGAGAGGATTCATTTGTACGATTTGTGTGATTCCCAAACATTTTAATTTCAAGGACCCCCAGTTTATGCATTATTATAAGCTAATACGTTAATAGTTAAAGTTAAAGTTAAGTAAATAATAAATTAATTTTAATTAAAATGTAGGAGAAACATTATGAGCCATAGGTCCCATGACATGAATTGAACAATGTGGACCCTGTTGTAAACAAGTGTAATGCTTAATTGGGTCGTCCACTCACAGTTAACAGTCTTTGTATTGAGTTTGTGCTTAAAATGTACTGTAAATTCTACAAACTGTTAATAAATATTTCAATCAATCAATCAAAACATACATTTACCGGTAGAATATGCATCAATTCCTTGTATTGTGATAAGCACAGACTGATTATGTATGTAGGCCGTAGAATGTAAACAAAATAATACGTACCAAAAACAAAGACGATGAATTGTACCCATTCTACAAACTGTTAATACAATTTTAAATGAATCAATCTTGAGCTTTTATTTAAAAAAGCCAAACTCCACAAAGCGGAAGTCAGGTTGCTATTATCTGACATACAGATTGTGTGTGACAGTGTCGCTCTTTCTCCGTTACCTCCAGTCAGTCCAGTCACAGTGCTGCTGCGCTGGCGACGATCAGCCATGGTGAGCAGCGGAAAACTGCTGCCTCCTACCGCATGTGTTCCTCGGACTTCCTCCTAACCAGAAAGCAACCAGCCAACCTGACACTCTCTCTCTCTCTCTCTCTCTCTCTCTCTCTCTCTCTCTCTCTCTCTCTCTCTCTCTCTCTCTCTCTCTCTCTCTCTCTCTCTCTCTCTCTCTCTCTCTCTCTCTCTCTCTCTCTCTCTCTCTCTCTCTCTCTCTCTCTCTCTCTCTCTCTCTCTCTCTCTCGTCCTCTCTCTCTCTCTCTCTCTCCACACAGTACACACTGCTGTAGGCCTATGGAAGAAAGTAGCACACTGGTTATTTCAGTGGTGGAAAGTAAGCATTTACTCTTCTTGCAATGGGTCTGGTCCACAAGATTCGATACACCACCAATAAGATACCCATGTTTAAAATACTACCCTGTCTAAATACTTCCTTATATGTTAACGAAGTCCACACCCACAACACCAGAGGGAGTGCAACAGACCATGTGCAACCCAGATTCGGCACAAACAAACAAGGGACTAAATTGTTTTCGCTCCTATGCCACCAAAATGTGGAACGCCCTACCAACAGTCATTAAGACATGCGAAACCCTTGACTCCTTCAAAACAGCTCTCAATTCGGCTGCAATTCGAAACTGGCCCCTGTAAAATCTGACACCCCCCCCCCCCCCCACACACACACACACACGCACACGCACACGCACACACACACACACACACACACACACACACACATTTTTTCCCCCTGTGTTTTTACCTCCTTTATGAATTCCTGTTCTGTTCGTTGGCTATATAGAAGTGTCTATTTCTATGTCTCTAAATGTTTTGATGATTTGAACATGCATGGTGGACCCTCTTGTAAACAAGTGTAATGCTTATTGGGTCGTGAGTTTGTGCTTGAAATGTACTGTAATTCTGCAAACTGTTAATACATATTTCAATCAAGTAATCAATCAAACTCAAGTAGGCCTACTTTAACTTTACTAGTATAGTATAGGCTTATCAATGTTGCACCACGCAAGCTACAGACCGTGCAAATGAGCAATACCCCAGAGTCTCCCGAGAGGAGGGGAGGAAGAGAGACTCCATAGGACAGATTCAACGACAACAACTATGACAGTGACACAGACGCAGAGAAGGCTCCCTTGACTCAAATACACCAGAGTAAGGCCAAGTGTGGACAAGGACGGACACATGATGCCGCACACTGCACAGATGAACAGTCTGGTGAGACGTAGGAGGACACTAGGCAGGAGGCAAACGATAGTCCTAGAGACCTCCCAGTGCCTGATGTCTCTGCCTTGTGAAGAACACACAAGGCAGAGAGAGCTTCCTACTAGTTCTGGCAGGGGAGAAAGGTCAGTGGGCGGGTCCGCAGGGGGTGCCCTGGGCTCGGCGGTTGCTGAGGCCGGCAGGTTTTGAACCACAGCCTGTTGGCCGGTTGTGGCCTTCCCTCCCGGTGCTGGTTGCACCTCGGTGATGGTTCCCCTCCGTGGACTTGTCTATAGCTGGAAGCCTGGAGGAGAGGAGCAGTGACTTGGCCAATCACTGCTGACCCGCCAACTGGAGAGTGTAGTGGTTGAGGGTTGAAACACAAGAAGGTTGGAGACCACCTGATGACCTCTCCTCCAGGCCAAGGCATCCATTAGAAATGGATTGTATTCGCATCTTTGATGTATTTACAAACAAAACTATTTATATTAGAGATGTCTCGATACCGGATCTGCCCATATTTGTCATATCGGGTCATATTGGTATCTGTGAATATGCCAGTCTAACCACTGATCCCACACAGGGGTAAGGGGTTGACACTATGGCAGGTAAATAAAATGTTGGGATATTGAGTTTGCTTTGGAGTTGCCCAAACTGCAAGTGCACATTTGAGTGAGGTGTCTGCTATAAACACAACATGAGATATAGCTAGATAGCTATAAACACAACATGAGATCACGACACTGGTATCGGTATCGGTATCGGATCGGAAGCGAAAAAAGTGTATCGGGACATCTCTAAATATATATATATATATATATATATATATATATATATTCAAAGATTTGTTAAAATGATTGTGACACTATTAACACATTTAGCTGGGCCCCTTTGACAATACCCATTCCCAGACAATGCGCTAATACAATCCCTGTTATTCCCATATATATGGAGATCCCTAGATGTCATCAATATTAAGCCCACATATTATATTAGTCACACTTGCAAATGAACCAAGTTGGTTCAACACATGGATCTCCATATGTGGAGCTGACTATCATCACCTGGATCTCCATATATGAAGATCACAACACTGACCTCATCAAACCCTGGATAGCCATGCATGGTTTGACATACTAGATTTGTATATATGAGCCGGCCAACAACTCTGACCTCATGCACTGACACCAGATTAATAGTTTAACTCCTACTTCTGTTGTTTCAGCGCGACCTCGCCCCTTTAGGGCAAGGTCATAAAAATGTAGCCTGGGTTCCAGCCTGTTTCGCTGCGTTCCGCTGATCTGAAATGTGCGAAGTGACATTTCAGACCCGTGGAACTCAGTAAATCAGGCTGGAACCCAGGCTAATAAAAATGGCCATAAAATCCCATATCGGTTATAAAAATGGCCATAAAATGCCATATCGGTATCGGATCGGATATTGATGACGCAATAATAATGTGACTGTCAATGGCTCTGTCACTTTTGTTTTGTGTATTTCTAATGTTTGAAGGCAGCGTAATCCGTATGATATCGGAATTGGTCAGAATCGGTAACGGCAGATCCTGCAAATAATCAGAGATCGGATATCGGTCATAATTTCATAATCGTGCACCCCTATTATAATACATTAACCAATTAAGCCCTATTTTATACATGGTTTATTTACAAAAATATTGGCATCGGCATCAAATTGTTAAAATATAAAACGTATCCAATTTTATAATTATGCAAAATTATATTATTGGATTGTGATTATCTCCGCCAGGCCAAGAGCTACGACCTGTGTTGTGTGTGCCTGAGTTTGGTGATTTCTCCCCCACATATGGCAGAGATATAGAATTATATTTATTGTGTGTGTGTGTGTGTCAGACTAACCAATCAGGAAGTCAATCCCTACATACCTGTATAAATATACCCCCATTTGAAAAGATTTTGTATATCAGAAGCAAGTTCGCACTGAAACGTTTTCGGGCCGGGTATGGCGAAAAATGTGTGCTAATTCGGAAGGGCAGGCAGGGCCTCGGGCCAGCCCAGTTAGGGCCTGTTGAGAACTCTAGTTTTCACCAGCTGCCGGTTTGAAATGGACAGGTATCAGTCAAAAGGGAAACATCGAAGAGGAAGGACGGGAGGGGAAGGATCAACATATGGAATGTCAGCACAGGTCAGCTCCATATATGTAGATCTAAGGGTTTGAGGTCAGATGTAGAGTTGCTGGCCGGCTCCATGCAGATCTAGGTGATGATCCAGTCTTCTCCGTGTGTTACGAGGCATGACAGACTGACAACCATATATGGAGTGTGTCAGCGTGACAGGTTTTGCAGGTTTACGGTCACAATAAATATATATTTATAGGCAGTGGTTCAACAGGTAGAGTGGCCACTTGGAACCTGGTTCGATCCCTGACTCCCCCTGGGTTGTCGAAGTGTCCTTAATTGAGAAAGACACTGAACCCCTAACTGCTCCTCTTTGGATTTGATTGATTGAACATTTCATTCACCATATGTAGAATGGGTACATTTCAAACAATAGCACAAGTCAATACAAAAACTGCATGCTACAAGGATGAAACCATGAAAAGCACCAAGACTAGCTCCTCCAATTAATCAAACATTTAATTTAAAGACGTACAAATATACACTTCTATGAAAAATCATAGATACAGTTAAAGAAAGTAAAAAAGGGGGAAAACATGTACAGTATGGGGGAAAAGGGGGGATGGAGGGACTGAAGTATTTTTTTTTACTTTGAGTGGTTTTGAAGGAGTCTAGGGATTCACATCCACATTTTAGTGGCATAGGAGCTAAATTAATTTAATCTGGGTAAAGGCGCAATATAAATGCACCATTTACACATATCAGGCATTGTTATTAAGGATTAATTAGCAAACATGAAATCACATACATACCAAAGAATGTAGATTGGTCTTTTATTGGCTGTCAGTGTCACTTCTCTCATCCCTCCCATCCAGTCATTAAGTTGCCATTCCTGGCAAGCATTTTGTTACAAATATTAATACCGATGGGGTGAATTGAAATCCATAAACATTTATAAAAGCCACATTTCTCTTTGTACAACCAATGTGCTCAAAAAGTATGTATAAAAATAAAATAAGACGATAACTTACCATATGTTTAGGCAGTTAAAAAACATCAATACAAATATATTTTGACACCTTATACATAAAATATGTTGATCACAAAGAACCAAAACATGGTAAAAAAATCATTTCTGCTTTCTTCTGTGCATGCGTTTATGTAACACATGCATTGAATGGATTCAATGCATTAAGCTTTATCACAGATTTTTGTTGTCATGAAACTAATTTAAAATCTACAACGCAGGACTTATTTGAATGAATAAAAGTTATTTTAACCACTCTGTATGGTAGAGTGTTCATATAATCAGTATATTTGCAATGGCTGGAGGTGGTCTCCATACGCTTTGAATGAGAAATGGTGATTGTAGACCCTGGTTCAGGCACGTCTACAGCTTGACGACAAGCAGGTGGTGCATCTGACTAGCCTCGTGGAACAGCTTCTACAACAGGCACAACACCCCAACAGCAAGGGAAACTCCCTCTTCGCTGAGTTGGAGGACAAGCATGCTGACATGGAAAGAAAACTCATTAGTATGAAGGTCCAGTACAAGTCTCCAGGTGGCCACTCTGATGCAGCTCCATGGTTCCCGGGTTGATCCAGCTCAGATGGAGAGGCTCCAGTCCATGTTGTCTGACAAAAACTCAGAGATCCAGAGCCTTGTGAGCAAACTCCAGAAACTGGAGAAAGTGGAGATGATGTTGAAGTCGCAGCAGCCAGTGTGTCCTGCTCCAGCAGACAGTGGAAATCAGGATGAAACCTACTACACTGACCTGCTCCTAATGAAGCTAAACAACTCTACTAAGGATGCAGAACGTATGGGGGATGAACTGTCTCGTCAGAGAATGAAGGCTCTGTCAGAGAGCCAGAGATGTCTGGAGCTGGAGAGGAAACTCTTCGCAGCTGAACGACTGCTCAAGCAGGGACAAAGTGACAAGCTCAAACTACAGCTGCGTTGAGGATCTCCAACACCAATATGAACCCAACGAGGTGAACAAGCACGCCATCCAGAAGAGAAGAAAGGAAAAGCTTCCTGTTGACATTATCCCTCATTCTGCCGTTATCGAGGTGGAGGCTGCTGCTTGTGAGATGAAGTCCAATAAACCAGTTGAAAACAAGCCCAGCCGGATAGAAGATCTGGGGGAGCACGTGGAAGCATTTTGGCCACAAATGTGATGGAAGGAAAGACACCTCCAGAAAAGGTGGCTGCTAAATCAAGAGAGACATTGAAAGAGCTCATGAGGAAGAACAAACTGAAACATGGTAACAGACAGCCAACTGAAATCAGGAAAATTAGAAGGAGAGACAAGAGGTCCTCAACCCAGACCCACACTGAATTACCTCCATCCAAGAAACCCAGAGAACTTGAAGATGCCAGCTAAGGTTTACAAACCACCTCAGACAGCGAGGTACTATGGAAACCAAGACGGCTACCATGCAGCCGTGCCTCTGGACTTCAATACACTCATTCCAACATACAGATCCAAATATGGGCCATGTACTGGAACCCCTGGCTCCTATACGTTTCATTTTGGTAATTGTGTCGTTACACTTGAGACAATTAGGGGCCGGTGTAGGAGCCATTAGGATGGTGACTTATTATTGGTTAGGTTGGCATACTATTTTTGAACACTTGGTGGCGGGCTTTAGATTTGACAGCACTGGGTGTGTATTTAAAGGGCACTCAGGTGGAGTGATTCAGGAATTTCAGGTTAGACACAGATGGGTATGGTGGGAGCACACCGTTCTTACCAGACAGCAGCCAGAAGCAGACAAAATAACAGGATAATCGCTATATATTATCATTGGTATGTTCATCTCATCTGTACAACTCTGTCAATAAATACAGTCAAACTGAGCTCTACGACTGGACATCCATCTGTCATGTTTCTGCATACGATCACTTCCACCACCTGTGAAGTAATGTGCAACAAAGTTTGAAGTGAAGGATTGCCATTACACTATGGCTCTGGGTTGGTTGGTTATAGCCTGGTTTCAGACGAATCTTTTTGGCTCGTAACCATTTCAGACATGAAGTCCTCCCATAATTGAGAGGGGCCAGACTTAAATCTGCCTGGGGCGGAAGGCTGGCTACACGAGGCTAGCATCGGACAGCACAGACAGACTGCACACTAGACATGCCGCCATCGCTGAAATCGACCCCTTTGGAGAGACATACAACCTATGGATTGCAGGCAAACACCATATAGCGTATTATAGAATTGAAAAAGCTGCCTACAGTCAGCGCCACCTGGTGGTCACCAGTTTAGGCTTTGAGTGCCAATTCGCCCATTATAAAGAAATAATTTGTAATTCTATTATGTATGTAATGTGCATGTCATCACCTGTACACCAGATTAGAGGAATTTTCAAAATATGGATGAAAATAAAATAAAAATATTTTTTAAGAATATAAAAAATAAATAAAAATCCCAAGGAATTGACGCCCGTGGCATGGCAATTAGACGTCTTGACGTTTATGGCAATTAGACGTCTTGACGTTTATGGCTACTAAACAGTTAATCTTGTGTGCTGTGGGTTTAACTAAAGAAGTAATGTTCTAGTTCGTTCAGTCTTCATTCAGGGACAAAAATAATAATTTAAACAGAAATCATTTAACTTTTTATTATATCATAAACTGGCATGTGCAAAGGCATATCACCCGTTTCAATAAATTTTGTACCACAGTTTCCTTAGCGGTTACCTGCATTAAATCTTGGGGGAATACAGAATATGCATAATAATCGTATGCAAATCATCATATGCATAATAGTAGGAATGTCCTGGACAAATACTAATAATTTACTCGTAATTTCTCTGCCTGCCTCTGTTCCATTGAAAGTTAAACAGTCAGAAAACAATGTCTGCGACATAAAAAGAAGAGTCAAATGTTTGAAAGCAGGCATCTTGCAATCGCGTCTACCAATCTGGAACTACTTTTATATGTACAGTTTATACTCGTGTGAGACATTGACAAGAGTCTATCTACAAGTTCACAAGCTTCTTCAGCCACTTCTGGCCTTTTGTCTCTTCAATGTACGCGTACAGGTCAGGGACATAGGAGACACACATGGCATATATTCCATTCAACCAGAACTTCACCAGTCATCTCTTAGCTCCTTGATCTCTAATTCTCAATGCACGAGTGGGCAACAACTCCCAGCTTCTCCAGAAAGGTTCTGCAAACCATTGCTTTGGTGAGGTCAAAATTAACCACGGGTATTGTATATGGAGTATGCAAATGCATGATTTTCCCATCGGGACACGCCCCCCTCATCTAGACTGAGTGGCAAAACTGAGTGTTGGAGTTTGGAAGCGCTCATTGGAAATCACTCAACCGTCCGAGAAGCAAGTTTTTTTCCCCCACTTCTTACATATCAATGACTCGACACCAACAAGTTCTAATAGATTTCGTACAATCAACTAAACCAATTAGTCTGATTAACCATTTACAGTAATCCCTGTATTATACTTTGGTTTTCGAACGATTGCAATCACTTTCCCCCATCAACATTCAGTGTCATTGTTCAGCTTGACAACACAGCAACACACAAGTTGACACAATGATTAAAACAAAAACTATTTCAGTGAGCTGTTGGTTCAATTAGTTACACAAAATATTAGGAGTTAAGCTTTTTATCAAAGTAGGTGGAGACATAACTCCCTAGTAATACAGTACATTGAGAAATAAATGAACAAGTTCCACAAGGCTCTATGCGTAAAACTAAAATTCAGACAGGTTCGTACATAGGGTTGGGATTTTGACGATTGCGATTCCTTAACCGCTCTCTTTAACGATCCATATAGGGTTCCAAATGGACCCTTACAGGTCTGTAACTCTGAGTGTACGAATAGTACCAAACAGACTATTACAGGTCCATTTGGTTCCATTTGTACACTCTCAGAGGTTGATCCTTGAAATGATAAAGTTTGCATAGCAGACGTGAGGTCCACATACCAGCTCTGACGTAGAGAAACATTTGGAGCCAGAAACGGCTCCAAATGTGACGGAACCGATTGCGGTTCCTCAACGTTGCAGTTGATCCGGTTCCTCCGATTTCGTCCCGGATCCCCAACGCTATGCGTACATGATCCTCTAGGTCTAGATCTCCCATCATCATCGGTCCATCATGCTGAGGATCATCTCAGGAGTGAGGTCTCCGTTCGCCGTGGTCTCCTCCGACACCTCCTCCTGGACCTGCTCGACCACAGACGACAGTTTCCCCATACCCTCTTCTGGCTCTTCAATGGTCCCGCTCCTCTCGTCCGCTCCGGCCACCGCCTTGACATGTAGCTCCTGCTGAACACCCGTCTGCTCCTTCCCGACGCCGTCGCCACTCTCCTCCTCCTCGCCGGCGGCGGGGAGGTCAGTGATGTCGCCAACAGGGAGGTCAGTGATGTCGCCGGCGGGGAGGTCAGTGATGTCGCCGGCGGGGAGGTCAGTGACGTCGTCGCAGATGATTACAGTGTATGCTGAAAAGGGGAGGGACGATGATGACATGGATTAAAGCCACAATCTGTGTGATTTGTGTGAAAGGAGCACCGGTGCTGCCGTTTCATAAATACTTAATATTTAGAATGACGACGTTTTGGTAGCCATACCCTTTGAAGATTCTATCACTAGTTTGACCACTTCAAATCTTAAAGATAATAACTAATAACCGAAAATATGCACCGAAAATAGTCAATCTACAAGCTCACAACATGTCGCAGCCTCGACAATGTATTAAATGATCCTTTAACGACTTTCACGGTTTTCAAAATTAGGCAAGCTCGTAGATCACTTGTGAGCTTCTAGATCACGGTCACTTTTGTAGGTCACTGTCACTGAAGTCTCTTTTTCGTTTTAGGTATATTTTTATTTTGGTCGTCTCATTTTCACCATGATATAAACAAAGAAGGGTGTTGGCGAACATTTTCTGTCAGTTTTCAACAATGCAATTATCACGACTTGTTTTGCACACTTTTTAATGTCTGATATAATCTTACTCGTTTTATGTTTTGTTGTCGGTATCCTTCTCTTCACTTGCCACTAACCACTTTAAAAATCTCAAAAATAGTTGAAATAGCCACTCAGCAAGCTGCGATGCATAGTGAGGTTGCCGGTTTTGCGCTACAAGTATCAAACAAGGCTTAAGTGGTTAAAGAAAGAGAGTATTAAGACGTAAACAAATGTTAGGTGGTCCAGGGGTCCTTGGTAGGGGTTTCAGAGGGTTCCACCAGCAAAATGTGTTAAAACATCATCACATTTATAACCACTTTATCCATTTGGCTATTCAAAAATAGCAGATCCACGAGCTCACAGCGCATCACTTCATGCCACGCTGAGAGCTTGTACATCTTCTGTTATCTTCTGGGGGGTCCCTGGCACAAACTCTTCCATACATTATCATTATCATTGCGGGTCCTTGGCAGCAGAAGCTTACATACCGGCTGGTTTGTTCTTGGACGGCCGCCCTCGCTTCCTCTTGACCGGTGGCTGTACTGAGGCAGGGACCGGTGTGACCGGTGGAGCCTGCTCCACCGCCATCTCAATAAACAGACTCTCCTCATCGTGCTCAGGTTCTGCATCAGAGGACAGACGGGAAAAGAAAGAGACTTCATCTTTTAATCACTTTGAATCTTGGGCAGTCTCGTTCACAGGCGAAAAGGTTCAGGTTTATTTGTCATATGTATAGATACAGAGTATAAATACAATGACATTTATTTTGCTCAGAGCACTCTCAGTCTTACATACACAGGACATAAACAAACATCTATAGTGCAAAGAAAAAGACAAAAACACACAAAAAGTGACAATACAGTGCAATACAGTTCAAGGTCAGCTGTTCAGCAGCCTGACTGCCTGGGGGAAGAAACCGTTACTGAGACGGGTGGTGTGAGATTTGATGCTCTGGTAGCGTTTTTTGGAAGGGAGTGGTTGGAACAGGGTATTTGCGGGATGGCTGGTGTCTTTAATGATGTTGTGGGCTTTTTTCATACAGCGAGTGGTGTAGATGTTGTGGAGACTGGGTAGTTCTGTGCTGCCGATGATTTTAGCTGCCGTTTTAACGATCCTCTGCAACCTGTTGTCATGGTCATGTTACCGTACCACACTGTGATACAGCCAGTTAAGACACTTTCAATTATACAGCGATAAAAGTTCACTAGTCCTTGACTCCTTTTGTACTTAAACCAACATTTTTAAGGCGCCTCAGAAAGTACAGTCGCTGCTGCGCCTTCTTGACCATGTGAATGTGTCTGTGATGTGTATGCCCAGGAATTTAAAGTTATCAACTATGTCGACAGACCCTTTGATGGAAATGGGGGGTGTGGATACCTTTGGACTTCCTAAAGTCTACAATGATTTCTTTGGTCTTATTGGTGTTAACCCATTTAGGCCTGAGGCCGATTCTAAAAACGCCTCTAAATCCTGACCTAAGGTTTCTGAAAAACTTCAAATATTTATATAGCAGCATCAAAAAAATTCCTTTTTTGAATACTGTACATACTGTACAGAACCCAAAAATGGGTTCCCGGCCTGAGGGGGTAAAACACCAAAAGGGGTTCCCACCCAGAATGGGTAAGTGAGAGGTTGTTGTTATCGCACCATAGAGTTAGATCTTCTATCTCCCTCCTATAGGCCCTCTCATCACCGTCGGTTATTAATCCGATCACTGTGGTATCATCCGCAAATTTAATTATGCTGTTATTCCCACATCTGGTGACACAATCAAACGTAAACAAACAGAATACCTGTGTCGTCATCATAAACGTAATCATCGTCCTTCCTGCGATTAGTCTTTCTTCTCCTTCCCCGTCGAGTCGCAAGCGGTGCAGGTGTTGCTACGTTCTCATCACTAGCCTCCTGGCCATCGCAGGTCTCGTTTAAGTCCTCCTCATCGTTGGAATTCTGTCCATCACAGATCTCAGTAATGATGTCTTCACCGTCATTCTCCTCGCCATCATTCTGGCCATCGCAGATCTCAGCGTGACGCAGCATGACGTTCTGAGGTGAAGGAAACAACAAAACAAAACATGGAGGCATCTCAATGTTACTAAAACCTAACTTCAGACCACCCGAGACGAACGGACATGACTACTTATCAGCCTTAAGCCCATGACCCACCTACCAATTCCAACACACTTGTCTAGTTTGGGATGGCTCAGGGTAGAAAACAGATTTAATCATAATATCACTGGGTTTGGTATTTAATACCTGGCAGATAATAGGAGCGTCGCTGTCCCGCCCCCTTTGATGACGACGAGAGCCCCGGAAGAGAATTCCCCATTCATTTCAAAAAGTATTTATTTAAAGACGTTTACCCCGCGGACAAAGACAACTCGGCTCGTGACAATAATCATGACAATAAACACAACGTTTTGGGCCGATCAAATAATTAGTAAGAAGAATAACAAAACAAAAAGTGTTATATCTTCTTTCTAAAACGTCTTTAATAAATACTTTTCAAAAAGTCTATGGGGAAATTGAACAGGGAATTATTTTCCAGGCCTCTCGTCGGGTGAGTGACTGCGACGCTCTATGTATTATGATGGTTAAAGAGATATTGCCCTCATACAGCCACAATACGTCGTCTGATCTGGTACTACCCAAATTTAGAACAAATTTCTCGTGCTACTACTCTGCCACCAAAATGTGGAATGCCCTGACACCATCCATTAAAAGGATGCGTGCACTGTGTTTCTTTCAAAATTGGCCTGAAAAATTATCTAGGAGAGGCAAATTTAAATTACCGTAGAAAAGGAGGTGTCATTCACCGCCGCCGTTTTCCCTTTTCTCCTTTGTACATATATAGTGTTTGGATTTGTTGATATGTATTATTGTGGGTTTTTTATGCTATGCTGATGAATTAAATTGAAACTTTGTTCCACCACTGTACGTCTCAGTGCAACCTTACCCTGCGAGAGAAGGTCTTGTCACATTTCTGGCAGATGTACATGGCTTGGATGAAGCTGGGATCATGGACGCGTTTGAAGTGTGTGTCCAGGACCGACTTGTGACTGAACGTCTTGTCACACTGGCTGCAGGCGAACGGCCTCTCCCCCGTGTGCGTTCGCTTGTGCATGACCATGTGACGGTCCTGGGGACAGTGCAAAAACAGAAACATTACAACTGGTTTGACTCGGTTCCAAATATAAAAAGATATTTGAAAACTAGAAATGTGCAAGTAGAGCGCGCAAGTACTGCTACAGTACCAACTAATGCCTATTACAACTTCTGTTCTAAATCCTTTAGACCAGTTATTGACATTATAACAACCTTGAAACGTACCTTAGTTACATCACCATCAACAGCCAATAAGGGACCACCATTCACTCGCACGCACTCACGCGCAGGCACACACACACACCGTTTTTAAGGACCCATTTTTTAGGCCAGTGCATTACAGCATGCCATTTGCCTTTTTTAAACCTCACCCATTTTAATTCAACACATACATACCTAGCCGATTACCAAACGTACCTTAGTTAGGTCATCAAGAATGGTGGTCCCTTATTGGCCGGTGGACAACACCAACATACCCTGCCGATCGCAGTACTACAAGTAATAACTGATGTACAAGCTCACAACGCCTCGCATTGCGTTTTGTGTGATCATTGCAAGGCATTGTGAGCTTATAGATCAGCCATTTTCTGCCCCTTTTTTTGGTATTAAAATAGTCACTTTACTGTCATCTGGGGACCCGCCAAAATCACGTGGGGACCCCGACCCATAGGTTGAGAATCCCTGCACGAGACCACCAATTGCCAATGTTTTGACTGATTGTGTCAAAAAGTGAAAAATGTCCCCCTGCTATGGTAAAAAGAAAAATCACACCTGTGTGAAATGAGGGGTGCTAATATATTAAAGTCTAACTCATGTTGATTAGGTGACGTAATGGGGATGTAAAACAAACTGTGCCAACACAAACCTTTAACAATAAAAGGCAATATGACGTAAACGACACATGGCGTAATTTTTCCCTTCATTGTCAATGCGTTTACTAAACAAACTTTGAACTAAAGACAAACATTAAACCTGTGTATAGGAGGGGCTAGCGCCCCTCAAAAATAAATTACACCTGTGTGAAGTGAGGGACGCTCTTATCATCGTACATCATTTGTGTAGGACAAAAATTAGACCAGTCTGAAGCGAGTGGTACAACAGCACCCCCTATTGGTACTCTAAACATCGGGACATCGGTTAGGACATAGGGACTGCTGTTCCTTGGAGTGGTTGCACCACTCAAAAATAGACTATTTGCTCATCTACATATGACGTAAATTCTCCATTCATTGTCAATGGGAATTTAATGTTTGTGTAAGACGAAAATCTACACCAATAGCTGAATATAGGACGGTCTAGTGCCCCTCAAAGCCAATTTGCCCACGTTTGCCAAAGCCAAACATCTTAGACCCCACCACACCCGTCTCTCTCAGCCAAGGAGTCCTTGGCCTGAAAAACATTTAAGTATATAATAGGCTTAACTCATAAAACCCCATCTCATGCTTGGTAACCTCACTTGGGACACGTTAGGACAAGTTATGATTATGAAACCCAAAATTGTTATAAATCCTATGTTAGACTTATTTTATTTCAACTTGGGGAACTTAATAGACATGACATTTAGGTAATAAGAAGAGCAGGCAGGACTCAAGACAGTTGACATAGACGTGTACACTAGTACGTACCAGTTTGCAGCAATAGTCACACTCGTCACACTTCAAGCTTTTGTGGTTCTGGTGGGTCTTCTGGTGCTGGCTGAGCGTGTGGCGTTCGTGGAACACGGCGGGACAGTAGCGGCATTTCTCGCCATTCTCGATGTACGAGTGCTGATTCTTCAGGTGCACCGCTGCAAACGAGGACAGCCAACGCATTATGGAACTAATTGATTTCATCGAATGGCCTGCACCTCTTAAGCCAGCGGCTGTCCACCCCATGAATAGCTCTCAGCGGGTAAATGGGGCTGGTCAAGGTCTCAGGTTCCAACTCCGATATTTTAGATTTTCCCTCCTGGACCCCCCTGGGGTTTAAGAGTTAGACCTGAGGCCGAGGTCTACAAAATAATGCCTTCTAAATCAGTAGTTGTCAAACGTTTTCATGACAACGGCGCCCCCAAAATTATATACATTTGGCCGTGGACCACCATCTGAAAATGTCTTGTGCCACGTACCCCCAGACGAGAAGATTTGCGTTAGATGCATAAGATTTTAAGCATGCAGTAAAAAAAAAAAAAAAAAAAAAAAAATCATCTGCAATTTGAGAGGCAGGGTTCTCATGACTAAAAAGCTTTTTCAGGCTAAATCCTAATCTCATTTGTGAAACGGAGTGAATTAAAATAAAATGTCTCAACATCCTAACAAGGGGTCTGGGAAGGTGCATTGCAACTTACAAGGGGGGTTTTGATACCGTTAAACAGTACGGTACGTTTGTCAACACTGATCACCCAGATAATATCGATACAGCAGCCTCTTGATCGATTCACTTCACGTCCAGATGTTCTATCGATATATTGCCATATCGATTAATTGAATGCACCACTAGTGCTGGGAGACTGGTGCAACGCACAGGTCATGGACCTGGTGAGAGCAGGAATGGACCTGGTGAGACGTACGAGGGGCCCGGACAGGAGTCAACCCAGAGCCTAGTCCGTCCACGTGACAGTTCCTCTCACTCGCAGTTCCGGCAGAGTTGTTCCGGAGCACTGGATCGTGTGGCCCTGGCCTTTCCCTAATGCCTAATGGGACTGATCGAGGGTAACTACTGGGACGTAAGTCGGGACTTGATCACCCGGCTGTGGGTCACCCGAGTGAGGGGTATGATGTTGCGAGACCCGAAACCCTGATAACCTTATACATCACTGAGGATACGCCCCAGGTGCATTCATGCAATGTATTTTAGTTTTTCCTATGGTGGCCATATGGATTCTGCCACTGTGTGGCGACCCCGAAGGTCGCCGGCTCTGGCACCCCATCTAAATCATTAAGAGCATGGCCTGGGGTACATCTGTGCAAAGCTTTAGACGAATTAGTGCAAAATCACCCTTATCTCTCCCTAACCTCCTCCACTATCATGGTGACTAAGATATTTGAATCTATGGATAGTTATAAATGGGGCAAAAAAAGAAAGAACACATGAACACGGACCCACCCATGTCACTCTTGCGGGAGATGACGGTGTCACAGTGCGGGCAGTGGAACTTGGCCACGTTTTCTGTGTGTTTCTGCTGGATGTGGATCTTCAAGGTTCCGCTCTGTGTGAAGCGGACGTGGCAGATGTAGCACTCATATGGCTTCTCACCTTAAAACACACAAAACATGCTGTTGGTCACCCTTGTTCATTTCAAACTGGAGATACAAGTGTCAGGCACAGGCAACTAAAACAAAGTGTTGAGAAGTTATTAAAAAAAAACACACATTTATGTGGAATGGTTATTGTCTAAAAATAAATCAGTGAAAAGATTATATAAAAAAAAGTGACAGTGTGGCCTTAATTTTCATAAATAGCAGATCTGCAAGCTTGGTGTGATGTGTTGTGAGCTTGTAGAGTTTCCAGTATGTTTTGTATCATAAAGAACATACTGTGTAGATAGGGCTTAAAGCTGCAATCCATCCAAGTCTTTTTAGTGAATCTGTATGGTAGAGTATGTTAATACAATTCATCACTTGGCTTGGTTGAATGCTTGATTCCAATTGGTCACTGAATTCAGCTGTGTATTATTTATTGGTAATGATGACCACTGGACTCACAAACAGGCGGCTGTCTAATCAAAGGCTAATCTAAAGCGGAAGGGGATAAGACCTTTTATCATCCTGTCGGGGTTCATTTAGCAAAAATGACTGCCTCGCCTTGTTATCCCTTGACTAACTAACACAACTGTGGTGGTTGTAGTTGGTTGTACCTATCCATCTTCTATTGAGGCAATTAGACCCTGAGGTCTGGTTTACTAGAGAAATTGCATCAAGCTCAAAACACATTATATCCTGCACACAAACGTGCTGTCTCTCCATCATCTGAAACAATTGGAAATGTTGGTGATCGCTCATGCAAGGTTCATGCGTTTGAAACCCACGGGGAGGACATGAAGGCTACGTATTGCAGCTTTTAAGTGGTCGTTAACAGATAAGCGTGTCTTGCCAGTGTGCGT
Organism: Protomyctophum parallelum; assembly: GCF_964188405.1. Taxonomy (NCBI): domain Eukaryota; kingdom Metazoa; phylum Chordata; class Actinopteri; order Myctophiformes; family Myctophidae; genus Protomyctophum; species Protomyctophum parallelum. Next base: position 43,273,377 of record NC_139699.1, on the reverse strand, counting down.
CCTCATGTGTCTCTTCAGCTTGTAGGTGTCTCTGCTGGCGTAGCTGCACACGCTGCACTGGAACGGCCGCTCTCCCGTGTGAGAGCGGATGTGTCTCTTCAGCTTACTCACCTACGAATAAAACAACATGTTAAAGGTGCTCCCGGTGAGATAGTTGTTGGTTAAACCATTGTTATTTTTTGTTTATTAGAATGTTAAAGCTCTATATTCTGACAGTGATAGAGCTATAGAGTGTTTGTTCAGTAGCAGGGGTCTCCATGTCTCTAATAAAGGTGCTCCAGGTGAGATAGTTGTTGTTTAAACCATTGTTCTTTTTTGTTAGTTAGAATGTTAAAGCTCTATATTCTGACAGTGATAGAGCTATAGTGTTTGTTCAGTAGCATGGGGTCGCCATGTCTCTAAACGGCACCTTTCAGGTGGGTTGTGGATAACTTGCCTCCACGCTAGCATAGTCGCACATGGAGCACTTGAAGGGTTTCTCGTGCGTGTGTTTATAGCGGCGATGACGTATCAGCTCACCGCTGGTCACAAACGCCATGTCACACTCTGTGCATTTGTGAGGACGTGTGCCTGAGACATTGACATGACAAAAGCAGGACAGAAGAGAACACAGTTTAACCCACTTCCAACCTGGCACCCATATCTTGGGCTAGTCAAGAAAAATGTCTAAATGTTTGAAAATGTCCGAAAATAAACATATACTATCTACAAGCTCACAACGCTGTGAACTAGTATAATGGCTATTTTAGCTATTCGTCATTCCACAAAATATATGCTGTGTAGGGCTTAACCCTACAACACTAAACACAGGTGATTTTCACCCGTACAATTATATTTTCATAATGTTGTTGCTGATGTCTGAGGTGGGCGGGTCTTTCAGTACCTTTCGTGAGATCAGTGACATCATAGAAGGTAAAGGTTTGTTTCCCTGCCCACATCCCTGGTTTTATCTACAGACAGGTGTTCGGGTGAATTTCACCCGTGTTTAGTGTGATAGAGAAAAATCCCATACACCCACAATGGGTTTTTTTGAGTGGTGCAACCACTCCTACAACCAGCAATGTCCTTGTTCACCTATGTGTTCACCTATGTATGTATTAATGAGCACGAGTATGACTGAGTACCAGTAGGGGCGCTGTTTGCCAGAAACAGAGAGAGAGAGATAGTATTAGTGCTGCACTGTTGCCTGCTAATGAGAGAGAGAGAGAGAGGAGAGAGAGAGGAGAGAGGAGGGGAGAGGAGGGGAGGGGGGAGTTGCACCACTCAGTTCACACGGGTGTGATTCTTTTTCTTCACTGGACCATTCTCACATGTGCCAGGAATGGGTGGACCAAAGGAGAAGTTCCCAGGCTCCATTCATTTTTCTTTTAAGAATATCTTTCAAAATAATACCCACATTTTTCACCAATTTTGCCTCCCACATGATATCTATTTTTTGGTGAAAAGTCATGATGAAATATTAAAGAAGAGTTCGGCCGAATAGTTCGGTGGCCGAAGATTCGGTGCATCGTGTACATGTACCTGTGTGTGTGTTGAGGTGGTTTCTCAGCAGGGTGGGCGTCCTGAAGGCCCTCCCACACAGGTGACATTTATGTGGCCTGTCATCCGTGTGGCTCTTCATGTGTCTGTCCAGGCTGGAGCGTTTGGGACACATGTAATCACACAGCTCACACTGGAACGTCTTATTTACACCTGCACAATGACATTTAAATAATCAAGTCATCATAGTCATACAATCAATGGTGAGATCGCCTTCTTTTCTGAAGGGAGTTCAGTTTGGCTTTGGGCTAAATAGGTGACAATCAGGGGGAGCCCTTAAATAGAAAGATTTTATGGAATATGCTTCTGAACATATTGCTAGTTTGACCACTTAATCTGAGCCCGTCTACTACTATGATGAGACATTCTGGCCGATATCGATATCCGATTTAATTAATTGCCGTTATGGCCGATAAACGATCTAACCGATGTCGATATAATCTCATTCTGTGTTAAGAAAATATAATCATTTTTGCCATTCTGAAAAAAGACTAACTTATAAAAGCTTCCCCAGAAAACATTGATATAATTTGCAGCCTTCATCATATCAAAAGGCTTTTTCAGGCTTTTCTTTTTTTTTTCTTAAAATAATTATAAAATAAAATATCTGCTATTTTACCAATACCGATTACCGATATATCCTTTTAAGGCCAATATCGGCCGATACTGATGTGTTTGCCGATTAATCTCCCATCACTACTCTTAATGTGTCACAGACAGATTGAAGAGCTTGTAGATCTGCTATTTCTGTGCAACATGCTTCCATAGAAGACCTCTTTCACACTAAATTGATAGCCGACCAGGAATCACACACACTGCAAGAGTTCACCAAGATGCGATCCAGACCCGATACATATAGGCAGCGGCTACATCATTTGTTTTTTATTCCAATTCATTTTGACATCTCACGCACGTGGAGGATACCGTGATACAAGCGCGAGACCGACACAGGACGCCTCTCTCGCTCTGCGTGCACGCCACACACACAGGAATAGCCAGGCTACACAAGGCGAAATGTTTGTGATAGCGTATAGCCTACGTGCGCTATAGCGAGACAGGACGTTAAATCTTGATTTTCATTAAATAACTAGTCCACACACACACACACACACACACACACACAAAGTTTGCTCTGCACTGTTGATTCCGATGCGGTTTTATCAACATTATTCAAGTGAAATGCGTTGGTTTTATAGACTATTTAACAGCAACATTGTGCTAATATAGCTACCAATATGTACGACACAGGGATTTGCCCAAGGAATAAAGGTTATATAGGCTATATTATCATCTGATCATCTATCGATACAGTCCACAGACAGACAGTGAGTGAGCACAGCTGTCCTGTGCTCTCATTTGCTGTAATATGGCCTTCTCGGGATGCGGTCTCAACCCAGTTCACACTGTATGATGTCCAGTCGGCGAGAAAGCCAAATTATCAAACCTGCTAGATATTCAGAAACGGTCGGAAAGGCGTCGGCGAGTGCTTTTATCGGCGCTATATCTTCTCGCAGAGCCTTTCACACACAGCGAGCGAAACCTGGGCGATCAAAGCCCGATCTTGCGTCAGATCGGGCTTGTCGGCGAGCACCAAAAATGGTCCCCGACAGCATAATCGGAGCAAATATCGGGCAGTGTGTACGAGCCACATTAACCACTTGGATATCAGCGCTGCCAGCAAAAAGTCAAGGCCTGGGGTCTGGCCTAGCGGTTCAGGCACCTAGGCTGGTAGTTCAAGTTCAAGTTAGTGAGCTCTAACCTTTCTTCTTGATCTTGGTGGCTTTCGGGAGTTTCCTGTTGCCTATGATCTTCACAGCGTTGACCTCCGACAGCTGCCCTTCCTGCTGCTCCTCCTCCTCAAAGTCGTAGACGGCGTCCCCGCCCGCATCACCGCCGCCCCCCGTGTAGCGCAGACCCGTCTTCTTGGCTGGGGACGACATCACGAGCGTGACATTTTTAGCCCTCGATTAGTTGTTGCAAAATCTCAATTCGTTATTTAATGGAACACATATTCAAACACTCATGTTTGCCTTTTATGGCAGATATATAATATATTATACAAATAACGTTGCCGTTTGTTTTGAAAGTTTTTTCTTTTTTTTTTAAATTAAAGCAACATGCTTTGAGCTTGTAGATCTGCTATTTATTTATTTTTTGAATCCTGAAAAGTAACAGTTTTGGACATGTGAGCTTATTACCGATACCAATAATCAAAATAAATAATGTGCATATAGATAGAGTACCGAAGTCCTGACGTCACTCGTTCATCCCCTGGGTCACGGAACTAATTCCTCTACGGAGAATGACATCAGGTCTCATATAATAGTTATGGTCAAAAAATAAGCAAATTGTCACTATTGACAGGGAGCGAGGTGGCTCTGTATCACTTACGAAAGTCAGTCACGCATATTTTCGGCAGCAGTTAACGTTAAAGTTTTCTCGTCTTCAGTTGATGCTTCATATCCATATCTATATAAGTCAAAACTGTCCTATTTTGTTTATTTTTGGAACACAGTTGATGCAATATTAAACATGTCTATGGGAATACAGAATGGGCGGGGAGCTGCGTAAATTACGTCATGATCATTTGATACTTTCAAAACTTTTGAAAATAGCCTGATCGATAAGCTTACAACGTAGCAGATGAGGCATTTTCAAAAGGTTTCATCACATGAATTTATATAGATTTCTGACAATCATCTCAAATAATTGCGATCAGTTGATTATGCCATGATTATGAAAGGGCCTGTTCTTCTTGCCTTGCTTTCCCTTGCTGACAGCAGTGGCGCCGGGCTGGAAGGCAGGGTCTTCAGACTGTTTGGGGTCTTCAGGTTGTCGCTCGTCCTCCTCTGGCTGAAACGTGTGCATCTCCTCATCACCCGTCATCACCTCTCCATTATCACCCACCTTCACCACCTGAAGGAACAAGGTCACCACGATTAGAGCAAGGTTTACCCAACTTTTTCAGACTGTGACCCCCCTAAAATAAACCATTTAACTCTTTTGCCGCCGAGATCCACTTTTGCCGCCTATTTTAATATAAATTGATTACGGTTTACAACTGTGTTCTCTACAAGCTCATAACACTCCGGTTCGGGTGCGATGAAAAAAACAAAGTGAAAGTTCTGCTGTCTTATGCCGTCTATGGGATCGCAGTTTTTAGAATTGAAATATCTCGGATTCTTCTTTTTGGATCAAATTCATTTGTGGGACCTGTTACATAGCGGTTTTTCATTTCCTGATCTCGGTTTCCGAGTGAAACGGCTTTCAAATTAAAAGTGTCCCAAATCTAAAATCAATGCCTGGCTGTTCTGGAGTACACAATTCAGACATCAGATGGGGGTGTTGGTGGTAAATGAGTCAAACTGGGGACCCCCAGGGCCCCCACCCTGAAAAGCACTTCGTAGAGGTGAGTGAGGCATGCATTACATTTAGTTTGACTCAGCTCGACAGATAAATATTGTGAAAATAGCCAATCTACAAGCTCACAATGATCTACAAGCGAGGCGTTGCGAGCTTGTAGATCAGTTATGTTCACAATATGTTTGTGAGCTTAGACAGAGGTCTGCTATTCTCTGCCGTTCTCTGCGCACGCAACACCTTTTGTACGACGGAGCATAAATTAGGCTTGATGGCACCTACACGAGCACGAGTAGGCTCTGCTGCCGTGATTGTGCCCCCTCCCTCTGGTCTATACGACAGCCACTGCTATAGGTGTGGTTTTGAGGACAACTGCTTTGAATTGCCATTATTGTTTACACACAACAGAAACCAAGGATTACGTATATTTCAAGGGGCAAGAGATCACAATAAAAGCATATTCCTCCTCCATACTGGGAGAAAAACAACATCCATCCAACAAACAACACCCATGTTTGATGGGATGCAATTTTTACACGCAAGTGCAGTGACCACTTTTACATGGTGGCGAGGGACTGCCCAGACTCCGACATCCCATTAGTCAGGCTTTGCGTGCGGTTAGGGTTAGCGTTGGTAATGCACGAGTCAGACCAACAACACATGGCACCCATGTGGTGCCGGCCGCACGGCGCACGCATACTGGTTCTTATCATTATGACGTGGTCTGATAAGGGTCTATGGGAATCACTGGCAGCGACACGTTTTGAACGTGGTAAATATGCTACTTTTGAAAAGTGACAGTTTTGGACATTGATTGATTGTATGACGGAAAACAGTTTGTAGAATGGGTACAGTTCAACGGAAGTACAGGCCAATACAAAATCTGCAAAGAGGATAAAAACCAGACAAAGCACAAAGACTTGTTTACATCAGGGTCCTCCATTTTCAGTTCGTCAGAACATTTAAAGACATACAGATATGCACTTCTATGCAAAAAAGGAAATCGTCATATATACGGTAAAATATGTACAATTAACCCTTTTTTTTTTACAGAGGCCGGTTTCGAATTGCAGCCGTCTGTAAGTGCTCTTTGAGAGAGGTTTTGAAGGAGTCACAAAGGGATTCACATTTGCCGTTGTTGGGGAGTTCCACATTTTAGTGGCATAGGAGCAAAATGAGTTTAACCCCTTGTTTGAGCCGAATCTGGGTTGAACGTGGTTTGACATGAGGTTTCCACCCAACAGGGACGATATGTGGTTTTAAATTTGTCGCGAATCGTTTTAGCAGAGATTGCGGCCTATTGAGCAGGTTCGGGGGTCAAATTAAAGCATGGCGCGGCAATGTATGCGTGTTTCCACATGCAGAGCTGGCCCGACTCACATTAAATCGCCATTTTTTTTAACCCTTGTGCTGCTGCGGCACTACAAGAAAAATATCATCTTTTTGTTCAAAGTGATACAGGTGGGTACCTGGAAGCCCTCTGGGCAGATCCTGAGGGCGTCCCTGTTGCAGTCCGAGGAGGAGGTGACGAAGGTGGCCGGTTGGAGCCCGTCCACCATGGCTGAGGTGACCGGTACCTGCACCAGCTGCAGCTGTCCCAGGCCCAGTGCTGCGCCACCGGCCTGCTCGTCCATGTTCACCACCTACATTATGGAATAAAGCAAAATATGTGCTAAAAATGGTAAAAAATGTTTTAGGCCGACCAGCTGAAGAAATCATGACATTTCTGAGACCAGTCATGTTTCTGGAAGATGCTTCTAAACTTGTATTATATTGCTAGTTTGATAACTTCACTTTCATCTTAAAAGAACTAATGACGTATTGTGTGGAAGGAAGACGTTATTCCAACCAGTTCCAGCAGCCCCATGTTGCTAGCAGATCTGCCTTTTATGCATTAAAGCCTACTAGTCTACTAGTAATAAGTTATATTATCATATTAGTAACTGTCCCAGCAATGGGATTTTCTATTTCTATTTTTCTATTCTATTTTATTACTTACCTTTCGGCAAATACAAAATGGGAACATTTTTGGGTACACATTGTATGTGCATACCGTGTGTGGTTAATATTGTTCATATTATGACGTGTTGAGGGCGTGCAGGAAGAGCCTGTGAGTAGCATTAATGGCACCGGTCTGAGCTGGCTCAAGCAGTTCAAGCTGAGTCGCGGGGTTGAGAGGAGCTCTGCTAACGTCAGAAAGAGTGTCCTTAAATATAAATATAAGAGAATGTCGAGTAGCTCCTAAAAGAATCGGCAGAAGGCGCACACGGTACGTTGCATGTTGTTGGTTTCTGTGTTTGTAAAAAAGTGTTGTAGTTCCGTCGATTGGTTGTTTGTTTGTTTAAGTTTCATTGTGTTTGTTTACCTATAAATCCGGAAGTCATGATTGACCGACAGTTACAACAAGTTACAACAAGGACATTCAAAATGCATATTTCATGGTGTTTAAAAGAATATTTGTATGTTTTGTGTTACAGTTTTCACGGTGTCTAATGGGAAGAAATAAAACGACCTTAAAGACATCTGTTGGAGCCGCTAGGAGCCGCTACAATATTGTCAATCATCTGCAATGCATTACTTAAAATGAGAATGTAGAAGAATTGTTATTTTGATCAACGTTTGGCAACAGCATGGAATTGTGGACAAAGTCTTATCCAAATGATTAGTTTTGAGTCTGAGAGGCATCCACATGTCATCAAATGGTGGTCCGTGGCTCAAATACTGAATAAATAATGGGCCTTGACATGAAAAGCGTTGAAAACCACTGCTTCACACACACACACACACACACCTGCAGCGTGATGACTTGTCCCTGGTCTCCGGTGGCGGTAACCGTCACAGTGCCTCCCAGCATGTCACCCTTCAGCTGCTGCAGCAAGGCCGGGCTCAGAGCATCCATCACCACCATCCTCACGCCACTGCTGCTGTCGACACCCGGCGACACTCCCGCGTCCACGGAGCCACCATCATCTCCATCCTCCTCCGAAACCTTACCATCTGAAGCCGTCGAGGTGGGCTCGGCCCGAGACGTCTCCATAGAAGCCACCTCTCGGCCTCTTAAAGTTGCAATGGGAACACTTTCTCCCTTCTGTGAAGAGACGTGCGCACGCGCACACACACACACACACACACACACACACACACACACACACACACAGACACAGACACACAGGTTGTTTTTGTTTTGATACATAGCCGTATTGTATGTTCAACCTCACTATAGACAGAACTGGCACATGTTGAAGGTTTTTCATGCCAGACAGTGTAATGATTTAATATTTGGAAATCTATTTGTGTTTACATCATGGTGACCGGCAGGCACTCTCCTCCTGGCACAATATATTTACAACAACATCCCCCCCGTCCTAATGCTTAAGGGCTATGGACCAGAGCTATAGATACAGATTATCAACGCTTGTTTTGAAAAGAATAGTAGATTGTGTTTGTGTTTTAGCGAGCGACACTGTCATACCATGCCGTAAAATGCTTTTTCGTTTTGTTTTTAAATCAGCAAATCTACAAGATCAAAACGCGTCCTTCCGCGACGCGTTGTGAGCTTGTAGATCTGCTGTACATCTGTAGAACTGTTTTTTTTTCTTCCAACAACGCTATACTGCGACGCCTACAGGCCGAGGGCAGCTACTACAACAACGTTCCACTTTACAGTAGGCAATAAGGATTTATTGTATTATTATTTACCTGCTATGAATCCGTAATGTCGCTCTCTATTCCGACGGAGAGCACAGTTACCTCGGTTATCTGTGACTTTATACGTGCGCTGCTGTGTGGGAGCCGCCTTGTGTTATTAAAGCAGCAGTTATATTAACACAAAATGGAGGTCTGGTGAGGAGAGGACAGAAGACCGACGGGGGAAAACAGCACAGGAGGAGGAGCCAAGTTTAAATTCTTCTTCTTCTGCTTTTATTCTTGTTCTTGCGTGCATACCGCCACCTTAGAATAAACTCCGCCACCCACTGACTGTTGGAGATTTTAAACGTTTGAATTGAATTAGTATGCGAGTGACACGAGTCACCGTTTTGTCAGAAATTTAGTTTGGTTCTCCAGAAATGTCACCATGTCGGGAAATGTGGCCCTGGCTGTAGCCTCGTTGGTCCTGAGACCTGGCTTGTTGCACCTGTGTTCCCTATTATGTCAATCACTGTGACACATACCCCCCATGGTGAACCCGCCCATCTAACAAAACTAAGCACACTGGCAGAATATGGCTCCTTCAGTATAGTCAATGGGCATTACATTTAGTTTGACTCTGTTCTCCACCTATATTTGAGTCGGGTAGAGGGGGCCCCGGGCACTTTCCAAGTGGAATAATGGTCCAACATTTTTTTTTAAATCACACCTGTGTGAACTGAGTGGTGCAACTCCGTTGTAGGGTCCCCGTTGGGTCCCTAGAACTTCCAGACCCACAGGAACGCGCCCAGGGTGCCAGCCCGGTTCCAGCGAGCCGCCCCACGTCTGAAACGGTCGAGAAATGACTGTGTGGAGGAATTAGCAGACAGGGAGAGAGAGGGATCACTCTCTCTCTCTCTCTCTCTCTCTCTCTCTCTCTCTCTCTCTGTAATTAGCAGGCAACATTGCAACACTATCTCTCTCTCTCTGTTTCTAGCACAACAGCGCCACTTTTGCCCCTACTGGTACTCTAAACATAGGGACATAGGGACACGTGTACACGTGGGTATAGGGACATTGCTGTTCTTTGGAGTGGTTGCATCACTCAAAAATCAGACCGGTCTGAAGTGACAGGAGCAACAGTGCCCCCTGTTGGTACTCTAAACATAGGGACATGTTGGGAATACCGGAAGACTCGACCCGCCGAGTCTTCTTCATCTTTGGCGAGATTACTTCCCCTTTCGGCGACTCTTCGTCACTTTCCGGGTCGAGTTCTGTCTGAGAACTCGACCCGGAAAGTGACGAAGAGTCGCCGAAAGGGGAAGTAATCTCGCCACTGGCGCATCTAGCTACTGCATGATGATCATGCACGCTTCTGAAGAAGAGTCGTCCCGCGGCGATTCTGCTTAACATTCTGGCGAGTTTTCTACACGTTTTGGCGAGTTGTCAAGATAACTCGGCAAAAAGGGTAAATGCGGCGAGTATTCTTGTTACCCATGTTGGTACTCTAAACATAGGGACATAGCTGTTCTTTGGAGTAGTTGCACCACTCAAAAAATGTGTAAACCATGAGGCCACGGGCTTCTCCACTCTACCCTCTTTTTTTAAGATATATTTTTGGGATTTTTCTGCCTTTATTGGATAGGGTATACAGTATGGTGACAGGAAATGGGGAGAGAGATGGGGGGTGACACACGGCAAAGGTCGTCAGGATCGGGAGTCGAACCTGCGTATTTCCAAGTGGACTATAGTCACACTGAAACTTGGGCTCTTCCCCTCTCCCCATGGGGTAGTTGTGAGGTCAAGCCTGACCGTTTTGTTTTGGGATGTCTGGAGCCTTGAGGCTGGGCTTTGAGGTGCTGGTAGCCTACCATGAGGTTGTCATAGAAATGTAGATGTAAACATTTCATAATACCCCTTTATAAAAGAGTAGCCTATCTCCTCTAAATTACAGTATAGTCATTTCCACTGAGATTATCTCATCTGTCACACCCCTGTGGTGCTGTTTTGTCTCACAATGTTACTGTCCCATTTGTTGAACTGATAGGCGCAAGTCTTGAGGCTATGTTGGCTGTTGTGGGAGTGAAAGCTATAAAGGCTGTGTGATCATATTACTCTGGGAGTCAGACTGGGGTTTCCATTAACATGAACAGGTCATGTAAGTCTTGGCTCCTTTAATACTTGAGTAAAATCCTCATACTTACAAACTCTGAATTCTTGTGTTGCCTCATTATTATAATTGTCCTTCTGACTGGCAGTCCTTAACAAGGTGCATAGTCGAAGTGACATTGGATGAGTGATCCATGCTAGCTTACCAGTGAGGAGACCATGTGGATTTCTCTATGAATTATTGAGGGGCCCTCCTATGTCCAGCTTTGAGGGTGTGTGTAAATAGAAATGTCCTAACACAAATATTTAATGCCACTGATAATGAATGGCCAGTATTGTTTGTGTTTAAACACAAACATTGAAGACAAAAGTGAGGATGCAAATTGTGATTGGCCGGAATGAGAAGATGTATATGATTGGGAGCGCACCTCACTTCACACGGGTGTGATTCTCGAGGGGCGACGTACATCTCATCAAGTGGGTTGCCAATTTAATTGAGGAGAGATTGTAGTGCTCAATCATTGTTTTGTTTAATCACTTTCAGTTTCACTTAATTGTTTATACCGTATCGTATTCTATATGATTTATTCTCTCCAGTCCTGATAGGATGAAATCGGTATCCGACCCAACCTGAAATAAAATGTAGCCTATAGACCGATTCCTTACCGGTTTCATGGTCGCAGCCTACGTATTTCCTGTAGGCGGACTCGACGTAGCTGCGGGGTTTAAACCCTCACCAGGCGCATCTCTTCCACTACAGTGAACGGCAGAGTGACTGATGTTAGTATGCCTCAAACTTTACTCCTTTACCTGCTTTTTTACTAACACTAACATTACAAAGATGCCCAGAACATCGAGATGAACCTGTGTAGTTTATGGCTGCTCCAACAGTAGTGGCAACATAACAAATAAAATAAAACGGAATGTCTAATATCCACCGCGATGGCTGAGACCAGAACCATTGAGTAATGGTTGAGACAAAGCAGTGAAGAATCCTGCAAGATACATAATTTCAGTCTTACCCAATACCCAATCTTTCTGTTTTATGAACACAAGGCTGCTGTATTTTATACCTCATACTAAGCATTTAAAGTATGAGGTATAAAGTACAGCAGCCTTGTGTTAATAAAACAGAAATATTTGGTATTGCGTAAGACTGGCGTTATGTATCTTTCACTGCTTTGTCTCAACCATTGCTCAATGGCTCTGGTCTCCGCCAACTCGGTGGATATTAGACATTCCGTTTTTATTTTATTTTTATGTTGCCACTACTGTTGGAGCAGCCATAAACTACACAGGTTCATCTCGATGTTCTGGGCATCTTTGTAATGTTAGTGTTAGTAAAAAAGCAGGTAAAGGAGTAAAGTTTGAGGCAAACTAACATCAGTCACTCTGCCGTTCACTGTAGTGGAAGAGTTGCTCCTGGTGAGGGTTTTACTCCCGCAGCTATGTCGAGTCCGCCTACAGGAAATACGTAGGCTGCGACCATGAGACCCGCTACGGAATCGGTCTATACGAGCAGACGAGACCCCTGTTCGTTATAGGACTGTTTAAAACTATCTATAGGCTATCTATATCAACCTCGCTCATATAAGTAGCCTAGCCTATAGACAGCGACAGCCAGTCACAGCATTGTTGAGCTGCATCTGCAATTCTGCATGGAAAATTAATTATTCATTTGTTACATAATCGCGAGAACATTTTGTTCATCTTCGCTTACTGCCGCCGCAAAATCTTGACAGTTGGGTTGGACGTGATTCGCACTTAATTGATCAGATGAAAAACGCCACTAGCTGTCACGCTCACGCATTAAACCTGGCTTGTTCACCCTTTTCCGTTCACAGCATCACGTCTGTTCTCCTTCTTCTTTCTGCCCCATCCAAGGGAGGGGGGAGCAAGGCGAGGTTCCCTGTTGTCTATCTGTCAGTCTGATGGTCTGATCTGAATGAGCTCTCTGCTGAGCCTGACACAGTGACATCATTTCTAACTTTGTTCCTGTTTTGTTGTTTATATTTTCTTATTTCTCTTGACTTGGTTGTGGCGCATTTTGTATTATTAGTAGTAGGCCTATTAAAAAGAATATTAAACAATCTGTCAGTTTGGAGTGAAGCCGCGAGAGCGGTTTCGCACGTCGGAACTTTAGCCGATCTACAAGCTCAAGAGGCGTCGCTACCACACAGTCCATGGACGCTACCTCGTAGCTCGTAGCTTGTGTATCTGCTAAATTTCTCGACGCGCGACACCGTCGTGCGACGAAGAGCAAACGAGAGCATTACAAAGCCGCCGCCTGCAGTGTTGCCATGCCTGCTTATTATAAGCGACCTTTGTCTTTTAAGTTGCTTGTAAATAGCCTAGAACTTTGCAGCCCGGGTTGCATTTTTTGGGACTTGTTTCTAAAGTGTAGTTATTTGCGCTTGCTTCCAAATGTTCAAAATGTCAGCATCATGATTGATTCAGTATATACCGGTATCCCCATTCCCCATCTTTTAAACTGGTAATGGTAACAGCTGATGTTCAAAAAACCGAGTGCCCACTGCCCTGCAACCCAACAATGCCACTGGCCATGACAATATTCTCTCCAAATTTCTCAGAGAGCAGCCATCTCAATTACTCCAATCATCACCCACATAGGCTAATAAACGGACGGTTCTTTGGGATGGTTGAGGTGCTATAAGCACCTTTTAAAAGTATTTTTCCTAGTTTTTTCTTTTTGGGGGGCAATACTCACTGCACTGTTGACCTTGGGAGAAAACCAAGCTTGGGAATCAAGCTCAAATCTCTTGATTTCACCGTTTTAAATATTTGTAAGCCCATATCCAATAGCCAATATCACAGTAGCTCTGTAGCCCACTGACACATGAGTTATAGAATCATTTACTGCCCTTACTGCCCTCCTAAGGTGACAAGGTGAAGGTTTCTATTTGTGTGTAGTATTGTTTGTGTCAATGCATTGTATTGATTTACAATGTATTTCAAAACAGGCTTATAGTTATAAAAAAAGAGAAAAAAAAATCACTACAATTTAGGTAGACCTTGAAAACGTAATATGGAAATATTACATGTCAGACAGAGCATTAGAGAAGGCTATGATGGACCAGAGGTAGTTACTGTATCATTGCCATTTATCAATGTTGTACAGGTGATTAGTCTATGCAAGACTGGCCAGACAAATATCATAGTGTATACAGTATTTATAATAGTGGTGCTCTTTGAACCGCAGGTGACTCTGGACAGACAACCAGAGGCACCTTACTCTTTGTCATCATGGTAGGCCTACACGCTCTTATTTTGGTGAGCCATCTCACCAGCTCTCACCTTTTTTGTAATCTTTTTTCTAGATTATTTTGGGGGGTAAGGGGCAATACCCACTTCTCATGTAATTGATGCTATTTTAAACATTTAAGATTATGATTTACTGCCCTCCCCTCAGACGCAGTACAAGGTGGAGGGTAGATTCTTTCTGGATGTTGTAGTCAGACAGGGTGCGGCCATCTTCCAGCTGCTTGCCAGCAAAGATAAGTCTCTGCTGGTCAGGGGGAATGCCTTCCTTGTCCTGGATTTTGGCCTTGACATTCTCAATGTTGTCGCTCGGCTCCACCTCCAGGGTGATGGTCTTGCCGGTCAGAGTCTTGACAAAGATCTGCATTCCTCCCCTCAGACGCAGTACAAGGTGGAGGGTGGACTCCTTCTGGATGTTGTAGTCAGACAGGGTGCGGCCATCTTCCAGCTGCTTGCCAGCAAAGATAAGTCTCTGCTGGTCAGGGGGAATGCCTTCCTTGTCCTGGATTTTGGCCTTGACATTCTCAATGTTGTCGCTCGGCTCCACCTCCAGGGTGATGGTCTTGCCGGTCAGAGTCTTGACAAAGATCTGCATGCCTCCCCTCAGACGCAGTACAAGGTGGAGGGTGGACTCCTTCTGGATGTTGTAGTCAGATAGGGTGCGGCCATCTTCCAGCTGCTTGCCAGCGAAGATCAGCCTCTGTTGGTCAGGGGGAATGCCTTCCTTGTCCTGGATTTTGGCCTTGACATTCTCAATGTTATCGCTCGGCTCAACTTCCAGGGTGATGGTCTTGCCAGTCAGGGTCTTCACAAAAATCTGCATGTTTGTACAATTTGAGCCGTGAGTCTGCTAAACTTACTGATATGATTCTCTTAGGATGCTCTAAATAATCTCAAACAGCACTTTACAAACTGGTGAAATTGACTGTCCTCTCTCTCTTTTATGTTGAAGGAGATGTCACAGTTCCGACGTCGGTTCTGACCTCACAATGTGAATGTCTCCAAAATTAGAAATTCTAGTGAACTACCCTGTGTTGGAGTACTTATTGCAGTGCTGTTATCAGAGTACTTGGAGCCTAAACTGTATGACATCAGTCTACAGCCCTATGATGTCAGTACTGTGGCATCAGGCATCTCCATATTATTTGGGCAAATACAAATTATTGTATTGCCCCCGCTGCCAGGCTTCCACCCTCCATATATGGAGCTGACCTGTTTTGACATTCCATATGTTGATTGATCTGACCTCATCAAACCCTGTACACTCAGACACGCTCCATATATGGCCAGAACAGAATTCATTCCATATGTTGATCTGACCCCCCCATTCCAAAGCGCTGGCGCTCGCCCAGCAGTCTACACACACACACACACACACACACACACACACACACACACACACACACACACACACACACACACACACACACACACACACACACACACACACACACACACACACACACACACACACACACATTGCCAGACATGAGAGAGAGCCTCTGAAAATATGGTAATATTGAGGGGTCCCTTTGAGGTGTAGCCCCAGGGCCCAGCCCCGGACACATGCATCCTCTATTTGAGCGACCACATCAAACACGAGGTGGATGCTGGCAAATACTGTGGCATGGTCATGCTGGACCTCCAAAAGGCTTTCGACAACGTAAACCACTCCATACTGATTAATACGTTTAAAGCAATTGATTTTGATAGCACATCAGTGAGCTGGATGCAATTCTACCTGAGGGGAGACTGGAGAGCACAGATGGTGGAGGTGAATGGAACCTCGCTGATAACAAACTATCATTACTGAAAAACTGAATCCATTCTCTTTGGATCAAATAGTATATCTCAGAAAGGCCGGGGGCTTCTCAGTTAAAGTGGGTGACAATATTATCACAATAAGTAAAGATGAAATTACCACCTATAGGTTCCATCCTGAGGCAAATCTATCCTGTGATTAAATGGTCACCAATGTAATCCAAAATGTCAACCTGATTCATTGATTGATTAAAGTATTTATTAAAAATTTGCATAATTACAGTGCATTTCAAGCACAACTCAATACAAAAACTGTCAACTGTGGACGACATGCACACTGATAAAGCATTACACTTGTTGGGTCCACCCTTTTATTTCATCAGAACTAGAGACGTACAAATACACTTCTATATCAAAGAACAAGATTCCTGTATACAGCATGGTTCCCAGACTGGTGCGTGCACCCCTTGTGGTGCGCGAGCGCCTTCTAGGGGGTGCGCGACATGAAAAGGCTAATGGTGGTGCTATGGTTTTATTTTAAATAAAACCCAGATTCGGCTCAAACAAGGGGTTAAATTAATTTCTCTCCTATATGCCACAAAAATGTGGAACGCCATTCCAACAGCCGTTCAAAACTGGCCCCTGTAAAAGTCCCCCCCTCTATTTTCCTATACTGTTCTGTTCACGTATTCCCTTTTTTCTAACTGTGTACTTGATGATTTTTATTTTTTATTTTACATACATGTAGATGCGTGTCTTTTGATTTTTGATTGGTATTAATTGAAGTTGGTACAACGCATGTTCAGGAGGAAGACCGTGCCTTCTATGATAAATCGTTTACTAACATAACCATGGTAACCATCCAGTACCCCCCATCGACTATCTACCATGGTAACTGATAGCATTCCACCCAAACCCCTCCCCTTCTCCACGTATTTATACCTGCACGTCTACCTGCCATTTCGTGCTTCGTTCTTCGTATCCCTCCCTCCCTCCCTTTTCCAGACCTAGAGTCTGGTCAGTCCGACTTTTCTTCCGCCGCCAAGGGGAAGTTTTTGTCACCACTTTCTGACTTTCTTCCGCCACCAAGGGGAAGTTTTTGTCACCAAGTTCAGAAATGGCTTGCGCCCCGTCGCAATTGCCTACACAGGATAGGACAACGTCTGGTCTCCACAAGAGTACATTGAGTCAACTTGTTCTGCTCCACACTTTAATCAATTTAACCACAACCACATCCTTACTTTCAGGTTCCAGATGGGGGTCCTGAAATGACGGAGTGCACCGTGTCAGACGTCAGCCAATACGGACGCCCCTCTCTTCGGGCCGTCTCAGACGTCAAGACGGACGCCTCCCTTCGGACCCCATGCCAAATACTCAGGGTCCAATACCCCCCCCCCCCCCGGAACCAGGCCTTCGACTCCCCCTCCCCCCACAGGGCCACCCACGCCCTATCATCCTCACTTCCCCCAGGGGCCTAGTCTTCACTATCATCCCTCATCCCTTCACTCCCTCAAGATCCCCTCTGTAGCTCCAACTCATCCCCTCATCCTCACTCCCCCTCCCCACCCCCTCCTTGCACTCATTCACCCGGCTCCTGTACATGGCCTACGGCCTACATGGCCTACGGCCCACATGGCCCACGGCCTACATCCCAACATCCTCTCACCCCCTACCCCTTCCCTACATCCTCACACCCCCTCCCCCTTCCCAACCCGACATCCTCCTCCCTTCCCCCCTTCCCACACGGGACTCATCCCCACGAACAGTCAAGGCCATCCAATGCATCTCACCCCATGCATCATTCCACTCAATGCATCATTCCAATGCATCATTCATTCAATGCATCTCACCCCATGCATCATTCCACTCAATGCATCATCCCAATGCATCATTCATTCAATGCATCTCATTCCTATGCATCATTCCTTCTCATGTTCCACCTTTCTAAATAAATGCTAAACCATGTTAAACGATGTTCGATTGAATGCGTGGTCTGTACTAGTGAAAAAGGTCTATTTTTGATTAATTGAAAATGGAGGACCCTGATGTCAACAAGACTGAGTAGGCATACTTTTTCTGATGTCATCCTCTTTTTTGTATTGACCTGTAGGCTACCTTCCTAAGCTTCCTTAGACTTATGTACCCATTCTGCAATTTGTTAATAACATTTTCAATCAATCAATCAATCAATCAATCAATCAATCAATCAATCAATCAATCAATCAATCAAGGAAATGTTTTGTGTCCCAAGATTGTATTGAACATGGCAGATCTACAAGCTTACTGTGAGCTGTAGATCGGTTGAGACAATTGGGAGCTTGTAGATCGGCTATTTACAAATAATAGTATATAAAAATGTAATACGCTCATGTGGCCATATAATAGGCTAGTTAAGTCGCTTCTTTTGGGCTTGTTTTCATAGACCTGCTTGCTTATTTCTCTTTCAGAATCTGGCAACACTGACTGCCTGCTGCCTGGCTGTGGCTGTGGCTGCTTCTTAGCAACAGTAGTCGAGGAGGGAGGCAGGCAGCGGAGGCTGCCACGGCAACGAGGAGTGTGTGTGTCTGTGTGTCTGTGGTTCTCCTCCCCAGCTCCCCTCCATGGAGCTGCCACTGGGAGGACCCGCGCTGAGGCACTACACCCAGAGTAGACCCCGACCGCATCGCCACAAACACAACCACCGCCCCACCGGAAAATCACAACAGGTACACATGCTCTATCTGTGACTTCTTCTTCCCATATCTTTCGGCTAATTGCCATCAGGGTTTTGCCACAGTCAGTGTATCAGGTAAGGTACTGAGTGTCTGTGGCAGTGAGCCGAGAGGATAAGGACAGGTGGTGTGTGTGTGTGTGTGTGTGTGTGTGTGTGAGTGTGTGTGTGTGTGTGAGTGTGAGTGTGTGTGTGTGTGTGTGTGTGTGTGTGTGTATTTGTGCGTGTGCGCGTGTATGCGTGTGTGAGTGTGTGTGTGGAGAGAAAGACACAAAATGGAAGGGAGGGACAGGGAAGCAAAGTGATACGGTTGCCACGGTGAGAGGAAAGGGGGAAGGGAGGGATGCTTGAATTAGGCAGCAGCTGTGTGTGTGTGTGTGTGTGTGTGTGTGTGTGTATTGTCATGGGTGATAGTGTTCTAAATGAAGATTGCATTGCATCTTCTTCATTAACCTCTTAAACAATATTACTTCATTGACCAGTGTCCCCCAGGGGTCCACTTTGTCCTCTCCCTTTTTCCCTCTCTACACTATAAGGGTCTTTGCCGAAAATAGCCTTGTAAAAGGCGATATCTTCTTCATGGCATTCTGTTTGAAAATGCAGTGAGTGTAATGAATGTGTGCATTTATTCACTCCTGTATGTGTGAGTAAGTGCATGCGGAACCAGGCAATCTTGCATGCCCTTATAGTCTATAGAGGGACTTGTGTACATGATGTACGTACGTGTGTATTTGCGTGTGCGTGCGTATGTGTGTGCGCGCGTGATCTAATCATTGAGCTGGACTTGTTGTCACTGGTCTGTAGGACAATCACTTGTAGACAATCACATGTATCAGAATACATACACAATTCCCTCAGGGTAGGATATCGTTGTTGTCGGGCAGAAACCTCTTATCTTATTTTAACTATTTTTTTTGGTAAATGAACGCCCTACTTGATCACACTACAGCGTCACACAAGAGCATCAAAAGTGGCAGATCCACAAGATCGAAACCCAATCGCTTCGCTTTGAGCTTGTAGATCTGCTACTTTTGCTGTTTTTACATTTGAATCATGAAAAGTAACAGTTTTTGTGGACATAATGAGGTTTCCACCTGACAGAGACAATATATCGTTGCTGTCAGGCAGATAGCCTACCTTGTATCTCCGTATTTCAACTTTGTATGTTCTTTTTTTTTCTATTTTCATAAATGAATACCCAGCTTTGTCATGTGACAGTGTCAAGCAGAAAAAGTAGCCCATCTAACATGGTGTGAATTTTGTTGATCATTTTGGAACATTTCGATGAACCCTATAATGGCAATATGCCCAAAGTGGTTACGTCTGTCTGTGTGTTTTATTAGTATTTAACCAATGAAAAGTATTAACAAGAGATTGCTACTAAACAGCTAACTAACTACATTATTATTATTTGGAAATACAAGGTTTCCGCAAGACAGCGATGCTATGATTGATGATTGTGAAGTTAATATATCCTTGCATTTCTCTGTCTAATGCTATTACCAACGATAGAAAGAAGTTTCCAATATACATCCAATGTACATCCAAGGTATTGTCACCTTGATGATTACTGAGCAAGCAGGGTTTATGACTGGATCAATGGTCTGGGAATAAAACAGTAGAACATACATACAGTAGCCTACAACATTCTTCTCATTCACTCACCTTTGAAGAACTACAAATCTTAAGTGATTTCCATATCGTTATGAAAGAAGCAAATCATATTGCATCGCAATGCATTGTAGATCTGCTATTTTCACTATTTCTTATTTATGTTTTTCTTTAATTTATGGAACTGTAAAAAATAAATAAATAAAATAAATAGAATCCGTAAAAACTTTAAAAAAAGACCCGCAAACCCATGAAAATGTGTCACACTCCCGACCCATTTTTTGTAAAACAATGGGTTTTAATAGTACTTAGTACGTTCATATATTAAATATCAAAAATGGACACTCATCTGAATTTGCTATACCTTTAACACTGCACTGTTGTACACCTGTGTTGTCCATGTGTTTGTGTCTGTGTAGGAGCCAATCATTGAGAGCGACAATGAGGCGTATGAGAACATGATGGTGCGAGTGGACGAGGGGGTTGAAGAGTTCTTCACTAAGAGACTGCTTCCCTCTGACATCCTGTGAGTATTTCCTTTGTATTTGTCTAATCAATAGCACTCAATTAACTAAGTGGGCGAGCATCTCCACAACCTGTTATTAATGGCCAATGTTATACGCCATTGATCCTGGTTCCTTATTTTCTCTCGACACCAAATTACTTTGCAGAAAATAGCCGATCCACAAGCTCACAACGCATCGGGTTGCGGTCCCCCAGGGCTCTCTACTTGATCCTCTAGTTACAGTGGTTCCCAAACTGGGGGTCAGGACCAAATGATTTTGGGGGGGTCCTCATTAGGTCCTGATTAGAATAATGTGCAAAATTGTTTTCTCAGGCCTTGCAGTATAACTGTATATGGGTATCTGTGTAGCTGTAGTGGCTCAGGTGCCAGTCTGATGAGCTAATATCTCCCCCCCCCGGCCATGGACATTTTCCTTTAGATGGTGGCTTTCCACCAGGGGGGCAGTCAGACAGATATTTTGTGAAGCCTATAAGGAAATCGCGATTCACATGACCTGTTGTGGCGCTGTCATTGGACCCAGAAAAACCCATAGCCCCATAGAAGTCCATGTATTTGGGCCCAACTTCACCTAGACTGTATTACCTTAATAAACATGGTCATGAATACTTTCTGCTTCCAGTCACTAGTTTAAAGTCTCATTTCTAATGTCATAATATTCTTTTTGGAAAGTTATGGTCCCATTAATTAAAAAAATGACCATAAAGTTGCGTATGTTCTGAGGGGCGTGGCTACGGTTACAGTCTATGATCGGGATTCCCCTCCCACTCCAGTCAAAATAAAAACCAACGGAGAAGAAGGGGGGAAGTCCCGCCTCGTGTCTGGGCCAGCCAATGGCCAGCTGGGCCAAAACGGAGCCAGCCAATGGCCAGCTGGGCCAAAACGGATCTAGAAATATGGCGATTTACATCAGGAATTACCATAGAATTACAGGCTTCATTTTACGTCCATGTTAGACCCGGGGAACGCTTTGTCCATATTTTTTACAGTCTATGCTTTCCACGCGGGTAGCCTGGGGTCCACCTATGTTCTCTATGGCATAGGCAGCTCCCGGCAGGGAGAATCTAGACGCAGCTGCGCGACATGAAACTAATTATTAATTAGAGCGACAGAGAGAGAGAGGAGTGTGTGTGTGTCCCTGGGCAGACCTTAGCGAGGAGAGCGTTTCCGGGAATCTGTCAGTCAGCCGTGGAGGTGGAGCTTCTTTTCCATCCACCAGCTGTCTAATAACTCGGAAATGACGTCAAACGCAGCTTCTTCTGTCCGCGGCTGTCTGCTCATGGGGTCAGTGTGTGTGTGTGTGTGTGTGTGTGTACGGGTGTGCGTGTGTGTGTCAATTAGGGCTTCGAATCTTTGGGTGTCCCACGTTTCGATTCCGATTCTTGGGGTCACGATTCTCAATTCAAAAGCATTTTTCGTTCCAGGTTCAAACGATTCTCTATTCAAAATGATTGTCGATTCAATACATAGGATTTCATCACAATCTACTCCAGCCAACTGAAGTGACTATACTACAGTAACTTGAAAATGACTGAAGACATGTTTACTGTGTAGTGTAGTGAAAACTCCTGTAACTGTAACCAGGAAAAAAAAATGATTTTTGGAAATTAGTAATCGATTTTGAATCGTTCATAACGGGAATCGCGATTCTAATTTGAAATCGATTTTTTTTTATACCCAGGCATTATATCTGCACATTTTTGAGTGGTGCAACCACTCCAAGGAACAGAAATGTCTGTGTTCACCCGCCTATGTGTTGGTTCACCCACCCACCCACCTATGCACCTATGTATCTATATGACTATGAGCACCATTAGTACACTATTAGTACCAGTAGGGGCGCTGTTGTGCAGAAACAGAGAGTGAGATAGTGCTGCACTGTTGCTTGCTAATGAGAGAGAGAGAGAGAGAGAGAGGGGGGGGGGGGAGGGGAGTTGCACCACTCAGTTCACACGGGTGTGATTTTTAAAGTTACAGTTGAATGACTTTTAAGACCTTTTTAATACCAAATTGACGAAATTGTCAAATATTATGTAAGAAAGTCAAAGGCAAATATTGTGAACATTTTCACAATATTTATCGGTGAAGAAAAGAGTCAAACTAAATGTAATGCCTACAATTCCAAGTGCTTGTCAGGGTGGGGGGGTCCCCACACAAATATGAAAAGGTTTGGGAACCCTTGCTCTAGTATTTTACATACTCAAAGCTCTTTGCCTAAAATAGCCGAGTGCTGAGCTTGTAGACCATCTATTTCTGGTAAACGTTTGCCCCACAATAGATAAAATGGGGTTCAACAAGTCGCCATTAAATTGCTTCTGTAGAACTGTAAGTTCACTTACTGCCTGGTGGTAGTCTGGTGAAATGTTATTCATTTTTGTATCTTCTTTCAAAGGAAAAGGCTGTGTGATGAACCTTTGGCTACAGAACAAGACGTGTCACCTGCCAGCTGTGCACCTTGTCCACCCCCGAGCAAGACCCTCCGGAGGAAGCTGGGTGACTTCTTCACGCTGAGGAAGAGACGGCCTCTCAAATCAGAGGGCAGCCAGGAGGGACGGCCCAAGAAGACCTCCATTGCTGACCTCATCCGACCTCTCAGGGAGGTGGCGAGGGCAGAGAGGGACAGAGAGAAGATGAAAGAGCACCAGAAGGAGAACGGGAAGGCAGAGGTGCGTTTAGTAGGGTCGGGACACAACCCTGCAGGCTCAACAGGTCCATGATGTTCATAGGCAGGCTTCTGAACTGCCCACAGCCCAGTGGACCCACAGTGGACAGAAAGGGTGCCATATTATAATTAAAGGACCACTTCACCACTTTTCAAGCTATCTATATATAATTAGCCCTTCGCTAAGTCCCTCCCTCCCAAAACCGTCCTTGTCCTTCCAAGTTAGCAGTGAGGAGACAGGGCAAGCTGTCATTAGTATTATTGCCATCAGCTGGGTGGGTCAGTCATGTAATTTTCTTCGACATTTAGTCGTGTATATGTTCAACAACACAGCCATGCAAAGTAACATTGACAGCTATGGCGAAAGCTTGACTGCATAGTTGCTAAACTATTTGCAAAATCGCTTTTTGGGGTGGGAATGGGATTTAGCAAAGGGCTAATTGGTCCTCACTCCTCACTCCTCACTAATGTTCATGATACAATACCACAATTTCTTTCTACTCGTGTCTCATAGGAGGGCTGTGGGCAGTTCAGAAACCGTCCACCAGTGACATCATCATTAGGCAGATGTTTTAAAAACAAGATTTAAAAAAAATATATATATTTTGATTTTTATTATCGTGAGAATGATGGCCTCCATTGCTACTTTTCATTAGATTCCCCATCGATGATGTCACTGGTGGACGGGTTTATGAACTGCCCACAGCCCTCCTATAAGACACAGACAGTATCATGAACATTAGCGAGAACCAATTATATGAAGATAGGTTGAAAAGTGGTGAAGTGGTCCTTTAGTTTAATTAAAATTACCAACCCTATCTCACAGAATATAGGAACGAAATTGCAATACCGTAGATAAACGACTAATAGAGCCAAAAGTCTGTTCAAATGACACTGAAATACCTCCCCAGTCCCCATAGACAATGACGGAGGGGCGCTTCGCAACGCTCAGCATGGTGACTCACTCGGCTAGCGCCTCACTCTGCAGTGCTTCACATGGCTCAAGTTCGGTAAAGCCGACTCAGCCCTGTCCGAGTTGCAATCCCCCCCCCGTCTGTCCGTCCGAGTAAATAATGTAAAATGTTATACTTTAGTTATTGAAAAATAGCAATAGCTCTACAAGCTCATAGTGCCGTGCTACGAGCTTGTAGGTCTGCTAATTATTTTTAATTGTGAAAATGAGGCGCAAATCTTTGAATATGTATTCTTTCAGAGCCAACGTTTTTAACTCAAATCCTTGCTTCTGGGGGGGTCCCTGCAGGAACAACATATATTCAGATGGGGGTCGGCGGCCAATTACATATAATCTTGGGGGTCCTTGACATGAAAATGTTTGAGAACGACTGACATAGAAACATAGGGTTTTCAGAAAACAGTTTTTTAGAAGACATTTGTAGAATCGTTCCCAGGTCTAAATGGTATCCGGTTTGTTTCTCTCCACCTCTGCAAGGAGAAGGAGAAAGAAGACGAAGGTGCTGGAGGAACCGGAGAAGAAGCAGCTGAGCAGGAGGAGGAGGAGACACAGAGTTCTGGACCTCCGGCCATGAGGGGCAGTGGTGACGCTGTGGCCCCGCCCCGCCGCGCCCTTCGAGAGGCGAAGTCCCAGTCGCTCATCCTGCTGTCTGGCTCTTCAGCCGCTGTCGGCGCGCCAACCCGGCACTCTGCCAAGGTCAGTATAGGTGTCCCTCTTTTATGGGCATTGCCATTATAGGCGCCGGAAAATAGCAATTCAAGTTCGAAAATAGCAAAAGTAGATACTTTTGATGCTTTTGTGTGATGCTGTGGTGTGATTAAAGGAGAATTCCATGCTAGAAGGCTTTCTTACCTTTCGTTGCAGTTGTTGGGTCCGCACCAAAGAGGTCCAGGTGTTATTTTGTGCAAAAGCGCATTATTGTCCCCTACCATAAGCCCTCAACGAATTGAATTGAATGGGACTATGGGTTGTTGTGCTAATTCGCTTATTTCCATCGCTTTTCTTTTTATATATCCTCTTTATAATGTAAATAGTATCCCAAGCGGCACACTTGACTACTTATTTCGATGGAAATAAGCAAATTAGGGCTTATGGTAGGGGAAATAGCCAATAATGCACTTTTGCACAAAATAACACCTGGACCTCTTTGGTGGGGATGTAACAACATCAAATAAAGGTAAGAAAGCCTTTTAGCATGGAATTCTCCTTTAAGTATAGGGCATAATAATTTATGAAAAAAGTATGTATGGTGCTTAAAATTTGGAGATAAGAGGTTTCTTGCAACTTCATTTTATAACGATATATAAATTCAAACGATTAATACACAATTCGGAAACATTTCGGAACATTTATAATATTAATAAATGAATAAACATAATAAAAATAAGCTTTATTTTGTTTGAGAATCGGCCTGACTGTGCATGGTTAACTCATTGAATATGCAACTTCACCCACGTTTACAGAGTAATCCTCTCTGAATGTTGTTTTCAGAGACACTGTGAGGGTCAGCATAGTTTTGAGCAGAAACTCCACCTCATGCTTCAGCGTATTGGTGTCACCAAAGCCCAGCCTGGAGACACACAGGTACAGTACAGTACAGTACATGGAAAAAGTGGTGGACTCAAATGTTTTACTTAAGTAAAAGTATCAATACTTCTACTTTGTAGTAGAAAATTCTTGATTTTGTTTTGTTAAAGTGAAATAATAGGGCTAAAGTGATTAAAATCAGGAAAGGGCAACACTTAGTATATATCGTGATGTTACCATATAACCATAGACTAGAGTATGTCCTTATAACACAAAATAATGTTGATATATTTCCCAGCCCTGCATGCATGAGTTTAACATTGTGCTGGAGTGTAGATATCTTATTACATATCTGATATATTCTTGTAGAATCAGGAGGGTGAAATGAAAAAGGCAGAATCTGAGGGTAAGTCTCATTATAATGTTTTTTCATGTTATTATGCGCAGAAAGGCTGCCCATGGAAATGTGTGCGTGTGCGTGTGTGTGTGTGTGTGCGTGTGCGCATGTGTGCGTGCGTGCAGACACCAAAAGCAAAATTTTAACCATTTTCTCTTAAATGTTGATGGAATAATCTTTTTATTGAATCTTTTGCATTTAGGTACTATCATTGATAATAAACCTGCTACTATTTCGAAAACCCGAACAATGTCCACCTCATCAGGTAACGCACGCACACACACACACACACACACACACGCACACGCACATGCACACGCACACGCGGCACACACACACACGCACAAATTCATGCAGGTGTGCACAGTGGTCACATTTTGTCTGGCACATAAACCTTGAACTAATTTGTATCTGTTGTTGTTGTGTTTTTTTAGATACAAGGCATTCATTGCGGCCCAGCACGTCAGCGCACGAAGCTGCCGAGAAGCCCGCTTTGCCCCCGAAGCCAGTTATGAAAACTGGACCAACATCCGGGCGCAACACACCTGAGAACGAACTTGCCCAGATCCAGGAAGGGGAGACCCTTACGCCTACTAAAATGAGCTCTACCGCTACTCTGGCCACCATTACTTCTTCCACCGTCAGCGATGCTTCCATCCTTACTGACCCCATAGTCTCAACCCCGGTACCTTGCGCAGCTGATTCAACAAGTACTGTGACTCCCCCTGACTCTGCTGATGACCAGATGCTGACCACTCGTACGGTCATGAATGGCACAACCCCTGTCTCCGCTGACAGCCATGCCTCTGTCCCTGTTGAGCGCTCTGCCACTTCCACTGACCCACCGGCAACCATTAGTGCCGCCACTCCCTCACAAACCACCGTCTCCTCCTCCACATCCACTGAGTGCATCGCTGCAGACCTCCCCGCCACCTCCCCTCCACCGACAGCCACTTCCATCGCCGACGTTGGTTGTGTGACAAGTCAGGAAAGCTTGGATTGTATGACATCGACAGATCTCACAACCACATTATCGTCGCCAGTTCTAAATAGTGCCATTCCAAATGACACGACTCCTGCCACCATTAATGACACAACTTCTCCAGGCACCACAATTGCAGGCACGACCTCTTCGGTCTCCTCAAGTACCCCACCACACTGCTCTGACTCTGGTAGTTCAATCGCCATGTCAGCCAATGTCGATTCTCCTGCAGTCTTCGCTATCTCCACTAGCTCCACCACTACCACTCCAAATTCATCAGACACTCAGTTGACATCCGACTTACTCTGTTGTGTTGTTGACGGTCACCCTCCCTGTGCCATTACAGTGGTTGACAGCGCCAGCCCCATCTGCCCTGTATCCCATGCACTCCCTCCAGCCGACACTGCCTCTCCCAACACCGCAAGCATCGCCAGCCTGACATCTACTGACCGCTCCAATTCTACTCTCACTGACCCGGTCATCCCTAGCCCTACCAACATCACTGGATCTGCTGACATCCCTAAATCAACTGACATCCCTAAATCTACTGACATCCCTAAATCAACTGATATCCCTAAATCTACTGACATCCCTAAATCTACTGACATCGCTAAATCAACTGACATCCCTAAATCAACTGATATCCCTAAATCTACTGACATCCCTAAATCAACTGACATCCCTAAATCAACTGACATCCCTAAATCAACTGACATCGCTAAATCAACTGACATCCCTAAATCAACTGATATCCCTAAATCTACCGACATCACTGGATCTACTGAGATTCCTAGATCAACCAACATCCCTAAATCTACTGTCATCCCTAAATCTACTGACATCCCTAAATCAACCGACATCACTGGATCTACTGACATTCCTAGATCATCCGACATCCCTAAATCAACTGACATCCCTAAATCAACTGACATCCCTAAATCTACTGACATCCCTAAATCAACCGACATCCCTGGATCTACTGACATCCCTAAATCGTCTGACATCCCTAAATCTACTGACATCCCTAAATCAACTGACATCCCTAAATCTACTGACATCCCTAAATCTACTGACATCCCTAAATCTACTGACATCCCTAAATCTACTGACATCCCTAAATCTACTGACATCCCTATTACCTCCGCTCCTAACACACGGATGCCAGCTTCCTCCACGAATGCAGCAACTGATGCTACACGTTCAACAGGCCCAGAATCAATTAGCAACACTCTCCCAGCTACCCCAGAGGCCACAGCAACGGCTCATTCTGACAGCCTCAACGCTAGCCTCAGTACCTCTAACTTTGCTGTCCCTCCTGTTGACGACACAAGTGCTGCTTCTCCTCTTGACCCACCGCCCTCTGACTATAATAATCGAGCTCAAGCGAACACTTTGCCGCCATCACTGGAGAAAAGAACCGGTTCTGAGCCGGAAACAACGAGCGCGGGTACGCTTAATGTTCTCTGCATGTTCATGGATGTGTGCATGCTTCCAGGTCTTTCATCATGACTTGTGTATTTTTTGTTTGAAGCAGGATAATGTTGTGTATCATGTGATGCTTTGTGGTTTTCTCCAACAGACAAAGAGAATGAGACGATTGGACAAAACATTCAGAGCGCAACGGATGAAAGTGGAAAAGAGGACGCCGGGAAAAAATAAAAAATAACCTCCTGTTCCTCAAAGATGGATGTTGGAGAAAATACAAGGTCTGGTGATGACGTCAAGGGATGGGAAATGGGATTGGAGGGGAGGGGAGGGGGGGGGGGGGGTCACAGGTGTGGGACCAACTACTGTGACAGGAGAGGCGACAGTGAAGGGTAAGGGACCACCATATCACAGCAGCACACCACAAAGGGTGGACCCCTGGACCAAAGAACTGACACCCTCGTGTGACATGATAGACAAATCCAGCAGTGTCTTTGTCCTTTTTTTTCTTTATTATTATTATTGTTATTATTATTTATGTTTGAATTTTTTGCATTGCACGTATGATGATGATGTACTGTAAGACTACAACTGTGGTAAAATATGTTTACAATTGATGGATATGAAACAATACCTAATATGGTTATTATTAAATGGAATATTGAATCGGTCATTTCCCTGAACTTCCTTTAATATGCAGAAATAGATTCTTTGTTTGAGGAGCTCAGAACTCAGAAAGTCAATACAGCACAAGCAGATTTCTTTGCAGTAATTTGTTGCAGTGTACTGTAGAGCAATTATAATGTCAAGAACCCCCAAGTTGATAGTCATTTGGCCGCTGATCCCTGTGTGAAACCATTTTATGCCAGGGACATCTCTGGCATAAGAGGAGTTTTGTGTTTTTACCTGTAAGATTTATATATATCACTGTATAACTGTATAAGCACTGTATAAGACTGGAAGGCATGCTGCTGACCACATCATTGCAATGTCTTCGGTTTGAATCCCACTCTCTGAATAATACTTCCTATATCTTTCTGTTTATGGTGGTCCAATGAAGCTGCGTTGCCATTTAGAACATACTCATACTGCATGGATAATTATACTTTCGGCCGACAGCTGCACAGTGCACAGTTGCACACTGCTTTCAGATAAGTTCTCTTATACACAGCCAGTCATAGGCAAAAATAAAATAAACAAATAGCGGATCTACAAATCTTGCAGTGTGTCCCATCGTGACCATTGTGAGATTGTAGATCTGCTATTTTCACTATTTGTTGTACAACAAAGTGATAAAGCGTAATACAGCTAAACAGTTGAGATATGACAACCGTAACAACCAGAATACTCCGTGAAGGGTTTAAGGCTAAATATTCATGTGAGATAGGTTTAATTTATTTCAGAACATTAAATTATTATGATAGATCTATAGAAATACTGTATGGTTTCCACTTTACGATGTCAGAGTCATGTAGCAGAGCATTCTGATTTTCTGATTGTTGAAGTTCCTTTTCAATTAACTTGGCATCCGAATAAATGCCCAAACCTACAGTGATTATCGGTAGGCCTGGCCGGGTAAGTGATTGAATTGATTGCCTCTTTCTTAAAGGTCCCTCACACTAAAATATGAAGAGAAACTCTAGTCTCACTTAGTCATGAACCCACAATTATGCTATATATGATATATTATATAATAAATAAAGTATAACATTTTAATTATACCAGAGAAAAAAACCTACTGTTTGTGGAAGAAAGTCACTGCACACCGTGACAAACACAGTTTCCAACTGGTTGAGATAGAGCCAGTGAGGTGCTAATTATGTTCATTATTGTACATTCGAGAATGGACCCGCCCCTTTATGTGCATATCTGCATAAAATTATTAATACTACTATTCACTATTCACAATCACATAATAATAAATATAAACTGCTGTTCACACTCCCCGCCACTAGGGGTCACTGGTGTGCAATAACACCTCAGACTTGATAAGCCGCCAACATCAGGGGTTGCCATGTCCGCTTAGTATAAGCAACTTTGGGCTTATTTTTCTGTAAAGTTGCTTAGTAAATATTGGTAGTTTTAGGGTTGCGGTTTTTGGGGTACTGTTTCTGAAGTGTAGTTGCTAGCCTAGTCGCTTATTTTGGGCTTGCTTGTTTCTCTTCCAAAACCTGGCAACACTGGAGCGGAAACGGAAAGGAAGTGGAGGAGGAAGAAGAAGACGGGAACGCGGCGACATTTTTTTTGTGTGTGTTGGTTTCCTGATTCATTCTCGTGTAGTTTTTCTTTGTTATTCTGATCATATTTCCCCATCCCTTTTACCGCCTCGGCTCTACTACTCTAACTGTAGTGTATTAATTAATATCCATATTGTTATTATGGCCGTCGTGCCTCCCACTCGCTCCTCCACCGGCTGGCCGCGCGGCGCCGTTCAGTTCGGGGGAAACAAATACATCAGCGGCCCGGCCAAACCCCTCACGCTGGAGAGGACCATCAACCTGTAAGTAATAATAGTAGTTGTAGAAGAATTGTTGTTAGTATCATTTTGGCAAAAGATTTCTACCAACATGACATACTTCTTATTTATTTCTTATTACGCTACTGCCGTTTTTCTGAAAAACGCATCAGTCTGCATCTCTGCAAGGACCATGACACTACCTTTTTAACCCTGTAATAATACAACATATTTTAATTAATATATATTTTTCACCTAAACGTGTTCAATGCAATGCCATTGGTCATGATATTTGCATATAAATACCACTCGCAGAGGCTGAAATTCACACAAATTAAAAATCTCTGGACTCTGCAATTTTGACGTGTGTGACGCTGGGATTCGAACGTGGGTGTACCGTGTGAAAGAGGCTCTGAGCCACTCTGCTACATGTATTTATTTCACATGACTCTGTTAATGAATGTGCATGTATTATTTAATTTATTGCAGATACCCTCTTACCAACTACACGTTCGGCACCAAGGAGCCTCTGTATGAGAAGGACAGCTCAGTGGCAGCCAGGTTCCAGCGGATGAGGGAAGAGTTTGACAAGATGGGCATGAGGAGGACAGTGGAGGGCGTCCTCATTGTCCACGAACACAGACTGCCTCATGTATTACTGCTGCAGCTGGGGACCACGTTCTTCAAACTGTGAGTGGAAAGTCTTAAACCTGAGACCTTTAAATGGGTTAAAGGTGTATTGTTTCAACATTCACTTGTCCGGTGCATTTATGACAGTAGTTATCGTCTGTCAGGTGGAAACCTCCTACAATGTCCAAAATTGTTAGCTTTCAGGAGTCAATTTCAGAAATGGCAAAAGTAGCAGATCTACAAGCTCGAATCGTGTCGCAAGCCTGCAGATCGGCTACTTTTGTCATTTTGTGTGACGCTGTAGGTAGTATGATCAAGTAGGGCGTTAATTTACGAAAAAAGTTAAAATATGGCGATAAGAGGTTCTTATGTTCTTTTGCAGTCCTGGTGGAGAGTTGAGTCCGGGGGAAGATGAGGTGGAAGGTCTGAAACGCCTGATGACGGAGGTAAGACTTTGTTTCTACTTTATTGTTGTACAAGATCCCAAACAGTGTCAAGAAAAGTGTTATATGGTTTAAAGAACAGAGAAAGAAAGGGGCTAAATAAAGTCGTATAACACGAGGACACAATGTCAAATTTGCATTATGTTGTCATGGTCAAAAAAAATAAAGTTGAGAAACAGTTGCAGGAGACAAACATGGCAGCAGATATAGAATCACACATAACCTGTGCAGTTGAAGCTCAATTATTACTATAAATAAAATATAAATATGGACGATGGACATAAACATTGATATTTATTCTGGTTGTATGTCAGATCCTCGGCCGTCAGGATGGGGTGAAACAGGATTGGGTGATTGATGACTGCATTGGCAACTGGTGGCGCCCCAACTTTGAGCCTCCACAGGTGGTCAGATGAGATTGATTTATTTGATTACTTACCGATTTTAAATGTTTGCTTGTATGCTAAGCACAAAATGTCATATGGTACACATTTTGTACTTACTGTATCATGCTAATCCAAACTCTGAACTGGTTGTGTTTTTGCAGTACCCTTACATTCCAGCACACATCACCAAACCTAAGGAACATAAAAAACTATTCCTTGTTCAGTTGCAGGAAAAGGGTAAGTGCATCAGACCATAGGAGCACCATGCTCTACTGAGGTTGGTGGATGAATATGACTTCAAATGATATGTTTTTGTTCAAGTAATTTGTAATAGCTCGATATTCTGATAGTAATTATCCCCGTACACTGTTAGTTCAGTATAGGGGTCTCCCATCTTTAGTAAAGAGAAAATGCACTTTCAGGTCTAATTTGATCAAAACAGGAGTGTGAACTCAAACACACACACAGGATAAATAAGTGAGTCCAGTGACTCAGGGTTCCTTGAGGGGGTCTCAAACCCTGAGAGTTATGGGGGTCCTTGAAATAAAAAGGTTTGAGAACCACTGATCGTGGATAAAATCCTAGACCGCAGCTTTTCCGATACTGGTATCGGTATTGGAACAACTTTGGTGCTGGTGATCTTGTGTTTTTGTTTCATTTTCTTCGGACCATCCACCCGGTAAAAGACTGTTGTTTGTAACGAGTGCTTACATTTGGTTTTGCTGTCCTTCACTCATGCCTGTGCTTTTTTCCCCTGTAGCCTTGTTTGCTGTCCCCAAGAACTATAAGTTGGTGGCAGCGCCGCTGTTTGAGCTGTATGACAATGCTCCTGGGTATGGGCCAATCATCTCCAGTCTACCACAGCTATTGAGCAGGTATATTTAAGCTTTTGGTGTACTGTATAGTACACCATGTACTTGCATAGTGTTTGCAAGATATAGGTTTGAGGATTTTCACAATATTTTTATAATAGTCTTTGGAGAGGGACTTAATAATTGCCCGGAAAACCTTTATTGTCACCCACCCTTACCTAGCCTCAGGGACTGCAGGCGTTTTGTTTTCAAAAGAAACGAAAAAAAGCTTGTGCGGACGACCCAGGAAACCTGGCAGGAAACCTGGTCTAGTGGGGGCGGAAGTGCCATTAATACAGAGAAGAGTTAGGGGTTACCGTAGGGGTGGGCGTTATGGAAAAATATTATATCACAATTAGGGATGCACCGAAAGGGAAATTCTTGGCCGAAACCGAATACCGAATATAGGAAACAGTTGGCCGAAAACCGAATACCGAATAGCCGAATACATCTTTGTTGTAAAGCTACCTGATTATGGCAAAAGACATGATTATGGCAAAACCTAACTTAAATAATAAACACTTATGGGTCCATTAAAAAAACATCGAATTAATTGGAGGCTTTGTGATTAATTAATCTCATTTTAATCGCATATCAATAGGCCTATTTGACCTGAGCAGTGAGCTTTTTTTTCTACATAATCATAGGCAATAAAACAAGTAGTAATAATAATAGTGATAATATTATTTATATAATGCTTCTCTGAATACTTAAAGATGCTTTTCAAGGGGAACATGAGAAAACAAATAAAAAACAACTTTATTAGGGAAAAACTAAGACTATGGAATAAAATAAATGAAAGTGGAATGAGATAGCTGGGGAAAGTAATATTCAAGTGGTGGGTTTGAACTTGGCATGTCTTTGAGAAGTGCATAGTTTCGACAGGTCTGCCTGACAGTGAAACTAAACACGGGCAGACGCAAGGATATTCTATCATTCATTTATAATGGAAACCAGCAACATGTTGATGCAAAGACGTGTAGCTGCTCCAAATGATATATCCATTCGTCTTTGTGTCTGCCCGTGTAAACGCAGCATCGAGTGTGAGGGGTTTAGTTGGGGAACGGAATACGGATGGAAAGTACTATAGCGTTATTAAGGAGGACTCCTTCTAACGATATGGACCAGAGCTAAACTAATGTTAGCTCCCATGCTAGCTAGTAGCTACCCTCGTCAGACAACACCACCACCATCCAGATCGGGTGGAAGGCAGCTGCTGATATCACTTTGCTTGTGCCCGTGGATGGGAAATAAGATTTAAAAGGCTATGGAAGCGTGGATGAAAGCACATATGTGTGCAGTAAAGTTGTGTCGGACTCGGATCTGTCTGTGCATTCTGTCTGCTGACTGCTGCGTGTGTTGTGTGTGAGTGACTGTCTTAAAGAGCGTCATAAGCATGCGCCCTTCCCTTCCTGCGCTGGAAGTAGCAGATCTACAAGTTATCTACCCGTCGCAATGCACAGCACTTTGGGCTTGTACATCTGTGTTTTTCCCGCAGTTTAGTTGAATTATATCGATTCACAACTTTAGGACCACTACTACTATTCGGTGATATTTTTCGGCTTATTTGAGCCGAAACCGAATAGGCCGAAAATACATTTTTAGCCATTTTCGGCCGAATATTTTCGGTGGCCGAATTTTCGGTGCATCCCTAATCACAATGATTTCAAGCAGTATCACAAGACATGATATTATCACGATATTTGTTCATCCACCTACAAGGTAACAGTATTAAGTAACTAAAAGAAAAAGGATTAACGAAACATTTAGAGTAGACCAAAATACTTTTTAATTTTGGATAACGAAACTGTCGTTCTACAAAAGTATAAATTTAGGTATAGAACTGCAAATATTTATTGTCCACCCCTAGGTTACCGTCTGGTATTTTGTTTTAAATTAAAAAACAAAGTGCCTGTCCTTTTTTGTACCGGTGCCATATGAGACTGCAAAGGTTTTAAGTGTGAAGTTGCTCAGGGACTCTATGACACAGAGCAGCCAGGGGGCAAACACTGGACCTTCTGATTCCCTGACACACTCTGCCACTTCTTGTCTATGGCCACCCATTTAAAACTGTAATGTGTGGGTGATTGTGCAATCAATAATCCACCTTTTATTCTAGTAATTATGGTTAATGGTTTGAAACTCGAAAAGAACGGAAATACCTCAATGTTTTCGAGATCTGCAAGATCTGCTACTTTTGATACTTGTGTGTGTAGTATGATTAAGTAAGGCATTCATTTACGGGGAGAAAAAAAACCCACATAGTTAGAATATGGAGATGGGAGGTTTCTGCCCGTCAACAGCGATATGTAGACTGGACAACATGTATCTCTTAAATTGTCTTAAGTGGAGGTACAGGGATATAGAAAGGTCCAGTAGGCTGGGCAACGTGATGTAGACTTGTACTTTCAGTTAGACATTTCGAACAGTAGTTTTTGTCCAGGTGAGATGAAACTGGAGAGCGTTTTATTAGGAAATATGGATGAATTAATTTATTGAAACTTGTTGGAATGTTTCAGCTTATGAATTATTCTGAGCCATGCACCTGGTAAAGGTTGATACTTGTTGATACTGAGAATAAGCATGAAATAAATCAATGTTGCTACTATGACTCCTCAGGCATGCGACAAATGGTTATCTGTGACGGCTGCTGCTCTCTTCTTAATAGTTGTACGTTTGGCAGTGTGCAGGTTTTTCTTTTCATGTGCACTAGATGTTTTGCCTATGCACCTGTCAATAGATGTTGGTTTTTTTTAATCTAGGTGTGAGTTATTGTTTATTTTTTTACAGCTCCTACTATGACTTGAAATGAATTGAGTTGAACAAATGATGGTAGAAAATCAGACCTGTCTGAAGTGAGTGGTGAAACAGCGACCCCTGTTGGTACCCTAAACCTACAGACGGGGACGGACGGATCACTGGTTCTAGGAGTGGTTGCACCACTCAAAACATTCTGAAGACCGCACATGCAGAGTTAAATAAATGTGCAAAGCATAAAACTAACCATGTCCTACAGTATATGTGACGCCTGTTAATGTTTTGGTTTCCCCTCTTTCCTTAGGTTCAACTTCATCTACAACTAAATTGCATGGAAAAATATGTGCAGTGTCTGGCTGTCTCTATGAGCGCAGCATTTTCCAGTCACGATCAGAGACAGCGCGATTATGGACAAAGGGTGACTAAACTCTGGCCTAACTTAAACATGAACCTCACTACATTGGAGATGCGGGCCGTAAATGACAAGTTTATTACTGATGGAAGAACATACTGTCTGTGATCTTTCTTTTGTTTTTTATCTGAAGAAGGAACGGGAGCAGTTTTCTAGCAAACATGTTTAATTTCTTAGTGTGTCTGTCCGGTTTTATGCTCCCACAGAAGATGGCAGTGTTTGATGTAAAAAAAAAGAAAAAAAGAAAAACAAACC
Source organism: Protomyctophum parallelum (assembly GCF_964188405.1). Lineage (NCBI taxonomy): Eukaryota > Metazoa > Chordata > Actinopteri > Myctophiformes > Myctophidae > Protomyctophum > Protomyctophum parallelum. The sequence continues at coordinate 43,236,703 of NC_139699.1, read as the reverse complement.
CATGACATTGAATTTCTGTTCTTTTAAGATGCTATGCTTTTTTTTTTTAATAAATCAATTTAAAATGTGGTCTTTGAAAGGTCAAAGTGTATGTGCATGCTGCAATACTCTACTGTCAGCTCAGTACATGACAGAAAAATATTCATGTCTTCATGTCTTCAAATGCAAGACAAATATTTGCTAGTTAAGCCCAAACTACACCAATGATTTGCCATGCAACTCTTTGCAACCATTGTCCCCAATGGCAGTTCAGAGTTACAAGGAGTTGCATTGGTGCAGTTGACTTTACAAATGTTTTTGCAAGAAGTTGTGACTAAAGTTGCATATGTGTTTTAGACCTTCATCAGGTTATCTTAAGGTACATAAAGGACTAGAGGAAAATTATACAGCAATTCAACTGAATCATATGTCACAAATTGTTTGCTACTTTCCCTAAACATGTCTCTTTCCATTTGAATCAATGCATTTGAAAATGGCAGCCATATAATTGTATTATTTTATTATATTGTTATTAGCCTACTATACTATCCTTTGTATGCCAGCGTTCAGGGCTTTGCAAAATGAGGTGACGGTTTAATTTCACAATTTTGCTGGCTATAAATTAACCCAATGAGATAATGTATGGTTTCGCCATCCACTTTTAGATATTCTCTTTGTATGTCATGTTATTTGCAATAACTGTCCAATATGTATCAATATCAATGGGTAGTCCATGATATGGAAATGTTTGAGCAATTTAAGACAATTCAAAATGCAAACTATTGAAAATAATCCAAGCATTGTACTCCCCTTTCCCAAAATAACAGAACTACAAGGCAAGATGGACGCTTTGTTGGCTTGTAGTTCTGTTATTTTTGCGACACGCCTTGATGACGTAGTTCATGGGCGACACATACAGAGCTCGCGTTCTGCACACTTTCCCATCTGGTGTTGTCAAGTATCATATCGGTGTGTTTTTGGACGTCAATAAGAGCCTTTTTGTCATGAACTCTAAACGACAACCAGACGACGGCGACCACACGAAGAGAAAGAGGAGAAAAAAACGCGAGGAGGTCGCTCAACTTTGTTCCATTCTGGCTGACGACAACGTGAAGAGTGCAGTGAAGACAGCCTGGTCTCATGGCGCTGCTTACTGCCATGGTCAGTACTATGGATACATACTACACACAGTACAGTACACACTACTGCCATGGTCAGTACTATATGAATATTATACTACACAGTACAGTACACTACTGCCATGGTCAGTACTATATGAATATTATACTACACAGTACAGTACACAATACTGCCATGGTCTGTACTGTGCATATTATACTACACACAGTACAGTACACACTACTGCCATGGTCAGTACTATATGAATATTATACTACACAGTACAGTACACACTACTGCCATGGTCTGTACTGTACATATTATACTACACACAGTACAGTACACACACTTACCATGGTCAGTACTATGAATATTATACTACACACAGTACTGCTAGTACTAAGAATATTATACTACACACAATACCATACACTATTGCTATGGTCAGTACTATGAATATTATACTGCACACTATTGTGCAGTTCTATATGAATTGTATACACCGTACAGTACACACTATTGCCATGGTCAGTACTATAAATATTATACACAGTATACAGTGCAATGCACATGTACTGTACAGTCTGTACTGTCATGGTATCCCCGTTTGGCATAGTGATGTAAGGTTACAAACAGAGCTATACTGTCATGGTTTGTTCTCTATATACTATAATTTGTTTGTGACTTGGGAGAAATACAAAAAATGATGTACTGTCCATTACATATCAAGGTCCATTATTGATTCAGCATTTGAGTCACGGACCACCATTTGATGACATTTAGCCTCTCAGACCCAAAACTAAATAATATGTCCACATGTCCATGCTGTATTGATGTGGCACCATTAGGAGAGATAACAGGCAACGTTGATCAAAATTGTGTAAATTAAATAATGTAATGTTTATAATAATGTAACTCTTATGAGCATAACATGAAACCAAATGGACTCTCCATTCAGCTGGGGAACACCTGGAACCCCTTCAAGGACCACTGGTGGTCCCCGGACCTCTGGTTGAAAACTAATGGGTTAGAATTGTTTACAAAAGACTTGAATTGACCTTTTTATCATATACTATTGGTGGAGAGGTTTGTCTAACTCATGTTATGCTTAGCTGTGATTGGACCACAGCAGTTTGGGGAGGGGCTTATGTTATATGCAAGGTATTTTCTTTTTATCAGATTTTTTTATATCTAAGGGTTGGGAAAGAAATGACAGGATGATGAAATCCGGAGTTGGAAAAACATTAGTTTCTATATTGTACACGTTGTATACACCTATGCAATGTTTAATCATAATAAATAAATAAATCTATATACCGTATATGAATATAAAACATATAGCCTACACTACTGATCAAACATATTGATATTCATAGCAACCTTTTTTTCTTCTTTTGAAATCTGACGGGTGTCTGGCTGGCATCTCCCTTAGAGATAGGGTGAGAAGTTCAGTAACACGAGAGAGACTCAAAGTAGAGTCGCTGCTTCCTCGCCTGGAAAGGAGCCAACTTAGGTGGTTCGGACATCTGGTTAGGAATAGAATTAGGATGACTCTCGAGCGTCTCCCTAGGGAGGTCCTCGAGGCACGTCCCACTGGGAGGAGACCCCGGGGCAGACCAAGTTGCACTTGGAGGGATCATCGACTCACTGGCCTTGGAACGCCTCGGGAGTCGGGATCCCCCAGGAGGAAGTTACTAATGTTGCTCTGGAGAGGGAAGTCTGGAGCTCCCGTGTTGCCCCCGTGACCTGACTAAGGATAACCGGTTGAAGATGGATGGATGGACATCGTGACATTGTAATAAATGGTCATTAGACTATCTCCCAGACGCCCAGCTCCCCTGTCAGAGTTCAATGTCAGAGTTCAATGAATGCAATCTGGGAACCCATTGGCAAAACAAAGGAAAACCAGCGCCCTCTTTTCCTTCAGTCTGTCTCGGGAGACTAAAATGAATGTATAATCATGTGCAGGATGTAATTAGGGGCGGCACCTGTCAGTCAGCAGGGAGTGTTGGGCAGGAGGAGTAGGACTGGCAGGTGAGCCAGAAGTAGGATACAAACGACAATGTATTCTATCTTATTATTAGAGGGGGATTTTCTTTTGCTAGTGAAACGTCAGGAGTGCATATTAAATGTAAGCTATTCATTATCAGACAATCATTGTTTATTTTATTTATCATCATCCTGTGTTCAAGGTAAAAAAGGAACCTTACATCAACTTTGCCTTAGGGGAGGGGGAGGGCATGTCTGGGCATGTTGCAGAGTTGTTATGAAACATTTTCAGGCATCATATCCCATTTTAATTGCTGCGCAATTAACTTGATGTAACACTGTTTTGCAGGGAACCTGGAGTTGGATTGCCAGCCCTTCCCTCACTGCATCATCAAGAACTTCATCAGCAATGAGACCTTTGGTGAGAACCTGCAGAGAGAACTCCTAGACCTCAACTTTCATGAGAAGTCAAATGACTTGTACAAATTTAAACAGGTACACTAGGCCCAAGTAGGCTTGTCACGATCATGACATTTTAGTTGATGATTAATTGTGTTTTTGCCAGTTTGAACATTGGAACATTGATGCACGGATGTTTTTTCATAGGGCAGATTTGACAAATAACTGAAATATGTATAAAGAAATGACTGTCATTGTCATCGAAGGTCATTGTCAGACATTACTAATAAACAAAATAAATAATATACTTATCACCAAAACAGACCATATCCATTGAACATTTAAAAATGTCAACAATTTTTAAATGTTTTGCCCTAAATTGAAACTAAAGAGCGTGGACAACAACATGGATATCATAATGGAAATTTGACACTTGTTCATTCTATCCAGCTGTTTTTATACAGAATCAATAAACGACTAAAGATAATGCAGAATTATTGCAATTAGCCCAAATTATTGCGATCAGGGATTAATAATTGTAACAAGGCTAAACCAAAATACATAATTTCATTGCCTTGGACCAGTAATGACACTGTTGTATAATGTCTTCTGTTTATTTCCTTTAACAGTCAGATGATTTGAAGAAGAGAACGGAACCACACATCACAGGCTTGAGGTATAATATCTTACTGTCTGTTTGTTTGTATGTACATTACTTGCAAGCTTGTCCTACTTTACCTTCCATCTCAGAAGAAGAAATCCATTACAATTCAAATGTAGTTGTCTCAAGACACTTTACATTATAGAGACCCAACATTGTCCCACCCTGAGCAACCAATTTCGCGACAGTGCCAACAAAAAACTCCATTAAGGCAGTGGTTTTTCATATCAACCCTTTTCATATCAAGGTCCGTTATTTATTCTCCATCTGAGCCATGGACCACCAATTGATGACATTTAGCATCTCAGACCCAAAACTTAGAATATTTTGTTGTCGTTGGATGAGAGAGAGAGAGAGAGTTTGTAAATACATCGAAGATGTGAATGTAATCCATTCCTAATGGATGAAGCCTTGGCCTGGAAGAGAGGTCATCAGGTGGTCTCCAACCTTCTTAGAGTGTTTCAACCCTCAACCACTAGTCCACTACACTCTCCAGTTGGTGGGTCAGCAGTGATTGGCCAAGTCACTGCTCTCCTCCAGGCTTCCAGCTATAGACAAGTCCACGGAGGGGAACCATCACCGAGGTGCAACCAGCACCGGGAGGGAAGGCCACACCCGGCCAACAGGCTGTGGTTCGAAACCTGCCGGCCAGGTGCAGCAAACCAGTGCTGGCCACACCCCAGCGACCGCCGCGCCTAGGGCACCCCCCCCCACGGACCGCCCACTGTCCTTTCTCTCCTGCCAGAACTAACAGGAAGCTCTCTCTGCCTTTTGTATTCTTGGGGGATATCAGGCACTGAGAGGTCTCTAGGAAATACAAGCATAAACAAGTTGGACCAATAAGAACAATAATAAATATGATAACGTAAGATGGAAGATAATGCTATAATTAGATGTAGTGTAGCACACTGTAATGTTAAGATCATTATATAATTGTATAATACCACCAGTAAGACGCCCTGAGGGGGGGCCTTAAAGGGCGACGTCGCGTGCACGCATCCCCCTGGGTGACGGCAGATGGCAGACTGCTTTGGCATGGGGGGGTCAGATCAACATGTGGAATGAATTCTGTACTGGCCATATATTGAGCGTGTCTTGAGTCTACAGGGTTTGATGAAGTCAGAACATGAATGTCAGAACAGGTAGGACGGGTGGGGAGGGATCAACATTTGGAATGTCAGAACAGGTCAGCTGAAGATCTAGGTGATGATCCAGTCTTCTCCATGTATGGTTATCCAGGGTTAGATTTGGTCAGTGTCGTGATCTTCATATATGGAGAATGGAGATGGCCATATATGGTGGCATGACGTGTCACAAGGCCTGATGTCACGAGGCCTGATGTCACGAGGCGTGACCATATATGGAGGTGTGATGTCACGGGGCATGACCATATATGGAGGTGTGATGTCACGAGGTGTGATGTCACGAGGCGTGACCATATGGAGGCGTGACTTAACACGGATATGCAGGTTTTACTTTTCATAGTAAATGCGACCTACAGTCGCAATAATGCCTCGTCTGTGATCACACCACTGGTCTGCAGCTGGCCATCCGTAATCACAGTCCATGGAAACCTGCAAGATGGGAAACACACAAACTCAGGGGAGCCGGTCCCCGGATGGTGAGTTAGTGGCAGGCCTACAGTGTTAATTACAATTGCACTGATGGGACACGAACCCACACAATGACACACCAGAGGTGAAGAGAGTTCCTTTCTCTTCACCTCTCGTGTTTCATTGTGTGGGTCCGGGATGGATGGAAGGAATAGGAGGGATTGTGGCGAGAACTTCCAATAATAGCGCATCCCCGGCCGATAGGTGTGAAGTGTGAACGGTTTGGGGGACTATTTAAATTTTAAAACAAAGGCGGCTTGCATGGGGGTGCATACTTAGTTTAGACTAGTCATTGGTTAGACATGGGTTAAGGTTAGGTTTAGGTGTGCTGCCCCGTGGGATGTTAGGTTTAGGGTGAGGGTTTGAGATAGGTTGTAGTTGTAGGACTATACTAAACAGAAATTTGCATGCACAAGGGGTGCCAAAGTAGGCTATCTTTTGTTGTTTTTCTTGTTTTTTCACCCCCTCTCTTTGAAGTCAGATTGGGCCAGCACTAAACTGACTGGGCCACGGCCCGCGTGGCCCAATGGACCCTACGCCGGTGCTCAAATCACATTGTCGTGGTCATTTTTTTGCCAACGGCTGATTCGGTCTAGCTTTAGCCAGACTAAACTAGCAGATGTACATGTACAAGCTTGCAGAGTAGCACAAAGTGACTTGCTGTATGTTTGTATATCTGCTATTGTTTTTATTTTTTATTTTCCATTTAGGACTGAGAACAGATTCTCCAAAATGTCTTTTAAATCATGACATTTTCCTGAAAAACCTATGTTTCTATATCATTGGTTCTCAAACTATTTAATGTCAAGGACCCCCATAGTTGATAAACATTTCTGTCCCATCACAGGGCAGCACTATTTGGGCAGTTCCGATGCTGGCTAGCAGAAGTCCTGGGGGTTGAGTTGGAGTCCACAGTGGATATTTCCTGTGCCAAGTACCAATATACCGGTGAGCTTTTTACTTATTTAGTGTAACACTTCTTAGTTCTTTAGGGCTGAATGATATTGTGTTATGAAACTAGATATTGTGTGGGATTTTGGACATCATAATGGTGAATGACAACTACAAGTGTGGCCTACTCCTGGTTTTTAAGGCTGCATTACAGTGTTTTCTGAACGTACCTGTCGACTGTTACAGCTGTTCTATTCTTTGTCTTTATCCACTTAGGTTATTATATAGGCATTACTGATTAATATTTAGAAAAATAAAGGCTAATTTTGTGAATAGTTTTGTCCGCACGATCCCCACAATATCATCACAAAATTGATCACAAAAATCACAAAAAATTATAACATTTGAACTTACTAGTGTATGTAAAGTTTATGTATTCATCACAGTCATACTGTTAGGTCCTTATTATGCACATTTCCCAAGCTTGCGAGCAAATAGAATTTTAAACTAAAACCAGGAAGAAATAATAATAATAAAAAAAACATTGGATACTGTGTAATTGTTTTCCAATTATACAAAAGTTATTATTGATATAGTCTTTCACTAGCATATTTTCCACAATAACCATTCCACATGGCCCAGGCCGTAGCGTAACGGTCTGGGCACCGGACTGGTGATCCAGTCGCGGTGTGCCGCGGGTTCGACTCCCGAACCCGACACGGCCTTTACCGCATGTCATCCCCCCATCTCTCTCCCGTTTCCTGTCAGCCTACTATCTGTCCCTTAAAAAATCAATAAAAGGCGTAAGCCGCAAAAAAATATCTTAAAAAAAAAAAAAAAACCATTCCACATTCATGTAAAACGTTATTTTTAATAGTTAGTAGTAGTAGTTTCTGCCCCCAATCACTAGTGCTAAAATGACGCAGACACCAAGTATTTATTTATATATTTAAAAGTAAAAAAACTACACTTCTGAGAATGTTAATTTCCAAAATATCTTAGGCTCTTGCCTTAGACCATGGAGAATAAATCTTTGGAGCGGCACTTCCGTATTTTTGCTTTTTAACTGAATTCTGGGAATCGCAGTCCCAACAGACAGCGGCGCTACCGGAGGTGTAGCCCCCGAAAGACTACTAAAATTGTTATTACACAGTGGGACTGCATTGTCTCTGTCAGGTGGAATTGTGAAACCTCCTAATGTCCGAAAACTGTTACTTTTCAGGATTTCAAATTCAAAAGTAGCAGATCTACAAGCTAAGAAAAGCGCTTCACGCTTGCAGATCTGCTGCTTTTGATGCTTTCGTGTGATGCCGTATTATGATCAAGTAGGGCGTTCATTTACGCGAAAGAATATAAGAGGTTTCCGCCTGACGGCTGACAATATGAAATTCTCAACTGGAGATCCAGTCAGAGGTACAGCCATATCACTTTCCATTGATTTGTGAACATAATCTCCTCTAGATGTGCTTCTGTGTCATGATGATGAACTGGAGGACAGGCGTGTAGCATTTATCTTATACCTCGTCCCTCCTTGGAAGACCAGCGATGGGGGAACCCTGGACCTGTACACCACAGACAGTGAGTGCCACTGTGTGTGTGTGTGTGTGTGTGTGTGTGTGTGTGTGTGTGTGACTGTGTGTGTGTGTGTGTGTGTGTGTGTGTGTGTGTGTGTGTGTGTGTGTGTGTGTGTGTGTGTGTGTGTGTGCGTGTGCGTGTGTGCGTGTGCAAGAGAGCAGTAGACCAAGACTTGTGTGTGTCTATTGTCAGGTCACTACCAGCCAGAGAGTGTAGCCAAGTCTCTCGTACCATCTTGGAACACGTTGATCCTCTTTGAAGTTTCACCAGTATCTTTCCACAAGGTAACAGCCTTCCATTTCCAAAATAAAAACTAAATTCATTTACATAAATATGATATCACGCTACAGTTAACCCTTTTTTCAGGTACACTTGGGAGTCCCAAGTGTACATGCAGTGGTGGAAGAAGCATACTCAAGTAAAATACTCACGCATTCAAAAGTACATTTTCCAAAATATTTCAAAAATGTCAGGGATATTCTGAAACTTTCAATCATTTGTGCTGTGAGCTTGTAGATCGGATATTTTCCACTATATTTGAAATAGAGTTTACGTGGTAAATTCAAAACATATATTTTTGAGTCCCTTCCTAGGAAAGTATAATATATTTCTATTTGAAATGTAGCAGAGTGAAAGGAAAAAACTAAAAGAAAACACTTTGGAGTAGTACCGTAACTCAATGGAGTACAGTATATCGTCTGTCGGGCAGAAACCTCTCTTATCATCATATTCTAACTTTTTGTGATTCTTTTTTTCTCTCGTAAATTAACGCCCTTCACTTAATCATGCGACACCATCCCATGAAAGCATCAAAAGTAGCAGAACCGCAAGCTCGAGTTTTGGCCTTGTAGATCTGCTACTTTTGAATTTGAATCCTGAAAAGTAAAGAGTTTTGGACATATGATGGGGTTTCCACCCGACGGAATCTATTTCTAAGCCTGTGGGTTTTGTGTCATCATAACGTGCTCCAGGTGGCAGAGGTCCTGTCGGAGGACAAGTGTCGCCTGTCTCTCAGCGGTTGGTTCCACGGGCCGTCTCTAGATCGCCCTGCTGGCCACGTGGAGACACCCGTCCCCAGGAGCCCTCACCTACCGAGAGACGTAAGGTTACCGGTACTTCAAACGGATTCAGGTTGAGACCAGTGTTGTTTTTGGCAGCAAATTTCTATTTTAGTTTTAGTCATAGTCTCTTGAATAGTTTTCACTTAGTTTTAGTCACATTTTAGTCGCCTGGAATGTTATAGTGTTTAGTCTAGTTTTAGTCGACTAAATGTCATACGATTTTAGTCGACTAAATCTACAGTTGATTTAGTCGACTAAAATGTGTTTTGACAGGCCTTGATGTCGTTGTAACATATTTTACACTTTGGTTGCATGCTGAAAATAGCAGATATACAATCTCACAGACGCGTTGTGAGATTGTATATCTGCTATTTTCAGCTTGCAACCCAGCATAAAACTGGATCTCTTGTCCACTAGTCCCTTCCTAACATTTTAGTCCAGTTTATATTTGTTGACGAAATTGTCAGTATATTTAGTCTTAGTTTTAGTCATCATAGATTAGTTTTTATTTAGTTTTAGTCAGTGAAAAAAGGTAGTCGACGAAAATTTTTCGTCTTAGTTTTAGTCGACAAAAACAACACTGGTTGAGACCCTAGCCCATTTTAGACCTGGGCCGATTCTTTAAAAAAAGTCTTCTGAATCCTAAACATTTTCTGAAAATTCTATGTCAGTGGTGCTCATTTGAGTTCAAAACTTTCAAATGGACAGCAAAGTGTCCATTTGAAAGTTCGTTGTTTGTTCATTTTATTTTTTGTTTTGTACAGTGTACAGTATGTGGCCCATGGTGACATCGACCAATTCTGGATTAAAAGCGTCTCAATATATTACTTATGGCCCCCAAATCTATAAATCTCAAACACTATTTAAAGCAGCCGGCGGTTCCACCCGCTGTTTTCACTTGAGCACCTGCCCCTCAAAATGTCTGTGCACGACACTTCAAAGTTCAGTTTATGTCATGTGTATTTTATATGCACTTGTTTGCTTGTTCTCTTTATATATTGAAGTGTAATAAATACTTAAAGGACAACTTTAGTTTTTTTCAACCAAGGTTCATGTTTTAGGTTGTTATTAGAGAAACTAAAAGGTGAGTGTTAAATTTCTTTCATTTGCTGCTTTCTTTTGTTTTGGGAATTTTAGCTCTTTTTGATAAGCATTCGAGCATGGGGCTAAATATGTATTTTTTCACAAAATGTTATGGCGATTTCATTTTATTTTCCTACTAGACCCCAAGAAATTACATCTGGCCACAAAAGATCACAAGATCTTTGTATGTCTACAAACTGACATATTGAGCCTATACACACACAGTATAAGCCTTCCCCCAGTAGGCCTCCTTTACATTCAATAGATCCTGTGATCTTCTGTGGTCAGATGTAATTTCCTGGGGTTTATTAGGACTATAGTAAATAATACAAAAATAAATCACCATAAAATGTTGTACAAAAATACATATTTAGCCCCATGCTCGAATGCCCCCGCCCCCCTGTCAAAAAGAGCTAAAATCCCTAAAACGAAAGAAAGCAGCAAATGAAAAACAATTAACAGTCATCTTTTACTTTATCTAATGACAACCTAAAACATGAACCTTGGTTGAAAAAAACTAAAGTTGTCCTTTAAAACAATGATTCCCTTAAGAAATCAAACTTTTTTTCAAATTGTTTTCAAGATTTCGCTGTCTCCAACATCACGATCGGACCCAGAAATCTGGCATCGGTCGGGCTTCTAATGCATGTGAATGTGTATGTAATGTATTCATGAGTTCCTGTTCAACGTTGTGGTGTTTGCACAGGAGACACTGCTACTGGAGTGGGTGAACCCAACGTACCTGGATATCTGCTACCAGGAGCAGATCCAGGGGGAGTTTGAGGACAGTTCTGAGATCCAGCTCAAGAACTTCCTCGTGGTAAATTGCCCCCCACCTTTCTCCGTCTCTCTCGTCTTTCTGCCGTCTCTCCTGTAAATGTTCATGATAAAATGGCACCATTTCTTTCCAACATGGTCTGTGTCTCATGGGAGGGCTGTGGGCAGTTCAGAAACCCGTCCACCAGTGACCTCATCGATGGGGAATCCAAGCTAATAGAAACGGCAGGCTTTCTATTTCTGAAAAGTTGCAATGCAATAATTGGTACTAAGCCATCATTCTCGCGATAATAAAAATCTATTAAAAAAAGATAATTAGTTTAAAAAAAAAGAAATGTGCCAAATGATGATGTCCTCCTATGAGACACAGACTGAGTAGAAAATAATTGTGGCATTTTATCATGAACATTACTAATTATATACATTATAATTAATAAACAAAAATAATTAAAACTTCAATATTTTATTTATTTTAGAAACTCAATTCATCTTTCACTCCACTCAATAGGGGCAATGCCCGTTGCAAGTTGAGCACGGGTTTTCTCGGATCCACTCGGGTATTATACATAATGATAAACAGACCCGAGGTACCGAGGTAATGGACCCTGGAACCGGGTTCCAGTGATTATGGTAAATCACGGGTCCGGATTGGCATCAGGGGACCCGTGAAGAGCTACTACTACTGTGACAATAAATGTGGAGTTATTAGACCTTGGGTGTTTGACCCTTAACCCTCCCACCCATACTGCTCAGTGACACTGCATACTATATAATAAGATGATAGAAAGCTCATGGAAAACATCTGAAAAGAAAATGGCGTACAGTCAACCATATCAATGGTATCCTGTCTATTAATTGTTTCTACTACTGTAATGGACAAGGGGCAGCCAAACCTTATCAAACTGTCTCTCCCTGTTTCTCAGGAAATACCTTATTCTCTCAAGATGAAGTGTACTAGTCATTTAATTTAACCAGTGCTTGAATGCAGGAGCCTCCTCCTTCTTCCAGTGGGGTGTTTGACCTTTGACCTGGGTTCTGTCACCATCAGGAAGAGAAGTTCATGGAGGTGAGCGAAGCGTTAAAGTCAGCTGACGTCCAGTGGACAAGACGAGGTCCCCCCAATAAGCGGTGAGACATTTCACTCATTTTATCTTCCTAATGAATATATTTATCTTATTTACCAAGTGGAATTGACAGCGTGTCAAGTTGGGTACTGTAGCTCACATGGATATTGATTGCTTGGACCCTGTAGGGTCTGTTGACCGAGGTCCAACAGTTCCAGACAGATCTATTTGAAATGCTTTTTATAGGGTTTAAGTGGTTAATTAAATAAAGTTCAGTTCATGTGTATTTTATATTTACTTCTTTGTTCATTATTTAAACGTATTTTTCTCTCCACATGTTGAAGTTTAATATATTGAAATAATTCTATCAAAAAGTAGTTTTTGGTCAATGTTTTTGTTGAATTTTCTCAAATTGAATTAAATACTTTTACAGTAAAGTGATGTCAACGTACTTGACTGTTCTAGCGCTTCTATTATAATTTGTCTTTGCCCACTTAGTTATTACATAGTCATTACTGATGCTTATTTATAAAATGTAAATACTTTGTGAAAGCATCACTATTTATCCCCAACATAATCAACTCAATGATGTCCATATTGAGGTATTTACTATTTGGTAAAGAATATTAGATTTTGTCCATATCGCCCAGCCGGCCAGCCCCACTACCAGTTCTGTGCATTGTATGGATTGGTATAACATTTAGATTTTAGGAAATCTTTGAATATACCGGTATATTCTTTTTAAAGTCAACATTTGTTCCAGGGTCCATGGAACAATAATATTTTCAGATGGGTGTCTGCGGCCAAAGACACAAAATGTTGGGGGTACTTGACATAAAACAGTTTCAGCACTACTGGTATAGCAACATGAGCTTTTCCAGAAAACTGTTCGCCTTTAGAAGACATTTGTAGAATCGGCCTCGGGTCTGAATGGGTTTAACTGTACATTACAGATTTTAACACATTTATTAACACGCTTATTTGTGTGTATTCAGATGCTACGAGACTGCGTCGCTGGATACGTTGCCTCCGTGTGTGAGTGAGTGTTGGGAGTTGCTGCGTTCGGAAGCCTTCTTCCTTCTCCTGTCCAACTTCACGGGACTCAGCCTGCACTACCTCTGTCCTAACGATGATGAAGAGGTGAAGGAAGAGGAGGAGGAGGAGGAGAGCGAACAGCAAGATGACTACACCAGGGACGGAGAAGCCACGGGGTCTGTGACAGATCCACAATCATCAAGTAAAACCAAAGACAAAGGTTTGTGTTGAGCACTTAACGGTATGTCATAGAGAGCACAGAAGTCTGATGTCAATATCGGTAGAGGGCGCTAAGTCCACAGGCTCCTGTGCTTTCTTATTGGCATTGTAATCCCCAAAGGGGGATTTTAGATCACCTCATATAAGAAAATTAAACAAATCTGTGGCGTCCGCTGGTGGAGTGGTCCAAGCGCATGTCACATATAGAGCGTCGCAGTCCCCCAAAACAAATAGTGTTGTCTCCTGCCTTTATTTTCTTCTTTCTAATGATTTGATCGGCCCAAAATATTGTGTTCATTGTCATGATATGTCACGATCCGAGTTGGCTTTGTCCGCGGCGTAACCGTCTTTAAATAAATACTTTAAGAAAAGCCTATGGGAAAAATGCATTGGGATTAATTTCCTGGGCAACTCGTCGTTCTGAAAGGGGGAGGGACTGCGACACTCTATAGGACCCATAAACTAGCTCTTGTAGATTTATTTTCGCTGAACATTAAACTAAAAGGATAGGAATGCTAGGTTTCAAGTTAAGCATACGAGAAGACAAATAACGTCAAATAGCCGATCTAGCAGCCAGCAACGTGTCAATACAGGCAAATCGGATCTTCAGGACTGACTGTCCAGTGTCCACACTTGTTATTTGCAAGTGATCAGGTTGTATGTCTGTATTCGGTCAGCCTATATCTGCATTGGTTGATGTGCTAATAATGACATAACAACATAGGTGTGAGTACTGCTTAATTTATATTCTGTCATATGATGGCGTTGCTCAGCAAAGGTAGCAGGTCTACAAGCCGGACACGTGTCACGATGTGACACGTGTCCGGCGAGCAACACTGTCATATACGTGATTCGTATAATATATTTATAATTATAAGTCAGGCTTCAGTGTCCGACTGTCCAGACTGAGACATGTGAATCTCATTTCAAACCACACAGGAATGTGCTTCAAATTTGATTGACAAAAAATCTGTTTCCTTTTTTTTTGCAGTTGTAGACTTGATCAAATCGTATCAATCTGATTCCAATCTGGATAGGAGGGCAAAATGAGATTTAGCCTGCCAGTGTTGGTGGACTTGCTTTAGTGCTTATATGTACTGGCGGTGTGTGTGTGTGTGTGTTTGTTTGTTTGTTTGTCCGTTGTCCCTCTTCAGAGCCCAGTGTTCCAGAATGCTCGGGGGAGCTCCGTCAGTGGACTCACGGGGACTACACGTTGTTGCACGACGCAGAGGCAGCGAGGGCAGAGTACGCTCTGGACCTTATCCTGCCCTTTGGCTGTACGGGTCAGTCTGCGACAATCACCCATTCAGTCACATGCTTCATGTCTTAACCCTTTTTGGACTGAGGTCGATAAAAAAAAGAAGGTTCAAAATCCTAACATTTTTCTGAAAGTGGTGCTCAACCTTTTTCATGTCAAGGACCCCCTAGGGTAGGTACCCTCACAAAAAACATGCAGTAATCCTGGTCACTAAACTGCCTCCCCCTGGCCAGCCGGGGCACCTGATGGAGGGGAAACGAACTGGTTGGAATAACGTGTTCCTTCCACGCGCTACGTCCAACCAGGGAAACTCCCCCCTGTCAGGTGTAAAGGAGCAACTTGGACACTCAGGCATGAAGGAAGCATGAGTTCAAGTCCGTTGCTCTTCCCTTGTCCCCCACATATGGTGACTAGGTTGGTGGAGGGTGTGTAGAGCCCAGGATCACATTAGATGATTGACACAGGGGTGGAAAATGGGTTACAAAATCGTGGGATAAAAAATATTAGTTAAAAAAAAAGGACCCCCAAAATGATCTCTATTGGGCCACGGACCCCCATCTAAAAATAGGTAGTTCCAGGGACCCCCCAGAAGCCAATATTTTAGTTTAAAATGTTCGCTCTGAAATATGTATTCAAAGATTTGTGCCACATTTTCATGATTTTTCTAAAAATAGCAGACCTACAAGCTCGTAGCGTGCCACTCGGTGGCGCGCTATGAGCTTGTATTATCTGCTATTTTTCAATAGCTAAATTATAACATAATGTTTAAACACCAAAAGGGGTTCCCGCCCAAAATGGGTTAAAGCTGCACTATAACTTTCCTCTAGTAACCCGGACTGCCTGCGCAAGTGCAGACATTTCTTTTTACCATTGAGCTAACTAGTGCTTGCCTGCTTGCTCAGGGGGTGAATTGAATCTTGACCATCAGGTCATAAAGTCCTAAAGTCGGCTCTTCAGTGCTACTGAAAATGTCTGACGAGCCGAAATCATTTCGTCACTACAGCACCGAAACAGCGGTAAAATAGGAGTATGAATCGGCCCTTACTGTTGTATAATCTAATATTACTCGCCGTATAGACCACAAGTGGACCACAAGGTCACTGGTTCGATCCCGGGCACCGCCAATTCAGTGTATGAGTAGAACGGGTGCTTGGGTGAGGCAAGTCGTGGTTGCTGATGGTAGGTGTGGCGCTCCACCTCAGCAATCCATCTCCCAGCGGTCTAGCGCATTGTAACAGGGACAGACTCGGCTGATGCAGACAATAAGCCACTCCCGACCTACTTCTTACCATACAGATGTACTAGTTATACAGTATGTGAGCTTGTATATATATTTTTTGAATTATTTTCTTACATAAATCATCTCTTCTGGTTTGTTTAAGAACTACTGTATTATATTATGATACGATTCCTGAACATTGTTTTTCTCTCTTAGACTGGCAACCAGAGTTTGGAGGCTTCACGTCTTATGTCGCTAATGAAGAAGATGAGGAGGTGAGTGTGACCCACGTGAACCCTGTTTTATACACAACATTTTCACTATTTGTGAAGATAAAAAAACTAAAAAGAACAACACAAAAAACTGAGCTTGCAGATCTATTTACACTTTTGCTTGTCAAAACATCTTGAAAATGTCAGAAAAATGTTTGATTATTATAGTAATTTGATTCCATAGAATCAGCATGTCTTGTGTCCTGCATCAAAAACACCTACCAAAACATTGTAATTTTACATGTTGTGTTAAGTGTGTAGGACACACGGCGCCAGCGTGTGGTGACTCATTTCACGCTGTTTCACAAATTACATATTAGGACTTGGCCTAGCAGCATTTTTTCATTTGTGAGATTTCATTTAGCTTTAATCCATGAGTATATGACGGTATAAATGGCCTCTGTGTGTGCTTATAGTGCGTTGTTGTGATTTGACTCGTACAGCTCCTGACAGTTCATCCTGAGGACAACTCACTGGCCCTGGTCTACAGAGACAGAGAGACGCTCAAGTTTGTCAAACACATCAACCACAGAAGCTCCGTTCAGTCGCCCGACAAGGGCTCCCGTAGAAAACATTATGACTTTTCTTTTGTCTATTATGAATAAAAAAACTGTCTTTAACACTTGGTTGACATCGTCGTTCGTGAGACCTCTCCTCCACCTGCGACAGTGGTTCTCAACAGTTTCATGCGGTAACGCCCCCCCCCCCCCCCCCCCCCCCCCCCAAATAAATACATAATTAAATAATCGTAATGAACACTATATCTGCCAACCCTCCTGCGTTTTGCAAGAGACTCCTTTTATTTGACCATTTCTCCTGTGCTGCTCCTGTGCCAAAATTTCTCCTGCGTTTGGGGGATTTCACAATTTTTTGCGTGGTGGTCAACCCGGTCAAACCTCTCTCTCATCAATGAAAGAGTGGGAATGTTATGTTGCGTTCATACGGGCAGACGCAAAGATCACAAGTGTGGAGCAGCCGTATCATTGCGTCTTTGCATCGTCATGTCGCTGGCTTCCATTGGCAATGATTTGTAGACTGTATCTTTGCATCGTCATGTCGCTGGCTTCCATTGACAATGAATGGTAGACTGTATCTGCATAGTCATGTAGCTGGCTTCCATTGACAATGAATGGTAGACTGTATCTGCATAGTCATGTAGCTGGCTTCTATTGACAATGAATGGTAGACTGTATCTGCATAGTCATGTAGCTGGCTTCTATTGACAATGAATGGTAGACTGTATCTTTGCATCGTCATGTCGCTGGCTTCCATTGACAATGAATGGTAGACTGTATCTTTGCATCGTCATGTCGCTGGCTTCCATTGACAATGAATGCTAGACTATCTTTGCAATGTCGCTGGCTTCCATTGGCAATGATTTGTAGACTTTATATTTGCATCGTCATGTCGCTGGCTTCCATTGACAATGAATGGTAGACTGCATCTTTGCGTTTTCATGTCGCTGGCTTCCATTGGCAATGAATGGTAGACTGTATCTTTGCGTCTGCCCGTGAACGCACAGATATTCTTTTACTCTTGCTTTTTATGTACAGTAGCCTATATTAGGCTATGTCTGGGTAAAGTCCAGTCCCACATACAGTGTAGTAGGCCTGGCCTACACATACACTCTAAATTGTAATTGAATGCAGATAGAAGAATGAAGAGATATTACTAAAGATGGCTCTTGTATTGCTTCAGTCGTCAAATCAATTTCTGTAGCTTTTCTTTTTTTAATGGATCCTATGTTCGTAAAGCCTGATACAAGTATATAAACTCCCCAAATCCACCAGAATACAGAAATGTTCTAATTTGTTCTACTTTGTTACAAATTTGGTGTACCCCCTTGAAAAACAAAAATCTCCTTTTTATCTGATGGTCTGAGGTTGGTAGGTAGGCTATGGTTGAACATGGAGTTGAGACATTCAGTTTAGTTTGACTTGGTTCCACAGATTCATTCTGTAAAAATCAGAATGTTTTCAGAATGTTTGTCTCTTTCTTATATTATTTGACAATTTGGTCAATGTTTGACCAATTTGTTGATTTGATTTCTTTCTTTTTTTTAGGTATTAAAAAGTCTTAAAAGTTTTGGACTACATAGGCCTACTGTATTATTCCGCAATGTCACGTTTTGCGTTTTGTGCAAGATTTGTGTTGTTAAAATGTTTCAAAAAATATATAAAAATTGTACTTTCAAAGTAAAAAAAAATAATATATAGCAGATCTACAAGCATACTTCACAAAGCATTGCGATGCAACCTGTATTTTTTGAATAGCCAAAGTATATAAAATGTGGTTAAAATGGTTAAAATGATTGTGATGCTATATTTACTAATTTCGCTGAGGACCCCCTGGTACCCCCCAAGGACCCCTGGGGGTCCCCGGACAGTCAGTGGCCTCATAGTAATTGATTATGAGAATGTACACTATACATACTTTACAATCCTGTATTTGAAGCCAAATTGTTACTGTTATATTTCATACAAACTGTAGTAAAGGCAAAGGGTCTGTGCGACATTTACCTTTACTACAATTTATATTAAATATAACATAGCCAACTTTACCAAGACTGCATTTTAACTGTTTTATTCTTTAGATCATGAATGGATAGCCGAAACGTCTTATCCATTCATGATGTATGTAAATAATACAACCGTTAAAATGCAGTCTTGGTGTGTGTGCGACCCTTTACCTTTATTACGACGTTGATTTTAAGCAGGTAACGCACAATAAGTCAGAGCGCAGTGGTCACAAGAAAAGTTGTATTTCATATACATAAACACACTGTCTTGGTAACACTGTCTCATAGAATAATGTTGCAACTTGCACCTGGGGAAATTAATGGAAATGTACACAGATTACTTGATTTGGGAGCTATGCTTTCTAGCCATCTTTGGCGCCACCTGGTGGACACAATAATGCTCGCAGTGTGAGTGTGCCACTATGGTGCCACTCCACTGCTGGCACAGTGATGACTAGTGTCTGCAGATTATGTTAAATATTTTATTGAGAGATAAATGTCATGCTGTCTGCAGATTAAATCATTTATTTTACAAGAGCTAGGTCACTTTACACAACAATGGGACCATGCCAGCCAATCAGATTCTGAAAACCAGATGCTGAAAATCAATCATTCAATCATCAATCAATCAGTTTGATTGATTGAATGATTGATTTCCCGGCAATTGAATCAATCAGTCAGTCAGTCTGTGACTGTGTATCTTTTGATGCCCATCGTATTTAAAAAGAAAATGCACTTAGTAATAATATAATAATAATAATAACAACAATAATAAATAATGAATAACATGAATGGATAATTAATTTGGGGTTAGGGTTTTAAACACATTTAAGCATTTTACACACTACCGAAAATAACAAAAAAGGTTGTGGTGTAGTCAGTTTTACACAAATCACAAATTTGGCAGTGTGGGTATCTTGTAAAACATAGCTCTTTATTATTATTGTGCGCGACACCGTGATACTAACGGAGTATAAATACGTCTCGAGGCCTCCAGCCACTTCCTTCCCGTCAGTCGGCACGTTCCCTCTCCACCAATCAGAGCATGTCTTGACTCCACCGCCAGCCAATCACAGGCCGGGAAACCCCTCAGTGGGTGGGGCGTGAGCTTTCAGGAGGAAGCCAAGGAAAGCAACACACACCGAACAATAAGTTAAAACTTTCTTCTAAAAAGGTAAGATTCGTTAAAGAGGTTAAGTGTGGCGCTTGGTTATTTAATGTAACTAATAATAACCATTCAAAGATATCGCATAAAGGACAGAATGATATGGTAGAAAGAAAACACGTTTTGAGGGTTTTTCTTTTTTTTGGTCCCTTTTTCTTTGTATACAGTTGTTTAAACACTTAATTGGTGTTGTTTTAATTGTTGTGAGGTAGTGGTGTAGCATAAATGGGTCTAGTCTAGAACAGTGGTCCTTGAGGGGGTTCCAGGTGGTCCCCAGCTAAATGATGGAAAGTTGGACCTTAGTTTAAAGTGGACTCTTATAGATCTTTAACTCTTGAGAGTGTAAAATGAAACCAAATGCACCCGAAGAGTGAAAATATTGTTAAACATCTGCATTACTTAATTAATGTACAAGTGGTCTACACAATTAGAGCATGTAGAAGTATTGTTATTTTGATCAACGTTTGCCTGTTATCTTTTCTACGGTACCAACATCAATACAGCATGATGGAATTGTGGGCAAAATTGATAACAACATATTGAGGTTAAATGTCATCAAATGGTGTTCCGTGGCTCAAATGCCGGATAAATAATGATCCTTGATATGAAAAGGGTTGAAAACCACTGGTCTAGAGAGCAACATAACAAGTAGCTGTCATGAAGTCATGAACATAAACAACTATAAAACTGTCCCAACTCTGATTGCCTGCCTGGCATCTGAAATGGTACCAAACTGCCATGATGCAACTAAGTGTAAGTGTAAGTCCTGCTATTACCAGAGACGTTTGGCTTTTTGTTAGCTGAAATTTAAATCAGTAAACTTAAATCCCCCCTTTCATCTCTGGGACCCCTAATCCTTCACTGTGCAAATCCTCCGTTTTAATAAGATAATTGAGAGTATACAAAACAAAATGTAACCAATTAGGTCCATTCGGTTCCATTTTGACACCATTTTGGTTTCTTAACTATCCTTTATCTGGGGGGGACCGGACCCCCCTCGCATTGAGAACCATACAAGCTGCATAATGTTTTAAGCTTTTGATGATGACATATTTTAATCCTCATAATACAGCTGGGGGAATGCTTAATCTTACCACCACCACCAGTAAACACTTCTAGAATATACTATAGTGGAGACATATGAGATTCCTGTAAGGCCCCGGTGTAAATTATGAAGTGTATTAACGTGACATGTGGAATAATACAGTATGTAATCCAGCTGTGGGATGATGCTCTAGTAGTCGTCTGCACGCATCAACAGCCACACAGAGTTGTCACGTTTGACTGACCCCAAACACCAGCATTGTGTGATGATGTTATAGACTGTCAGTCACTGGTTCAGACTCAGAGTAGAGAGGGGGGGGGGGGGGGGGGGCGGGGGGCTGTGATTAAATGTGAATTTATGTAATGAATGATTGGAGGGGAGGGACAGGGTTCAAGGTACAATGAGGATTGAACAATGATGGACTGTTAACTCTGGATAAAAATCTGTTGGGAGTTATTTGTTCACATCAACTGTGTGTGTGTGTGTGTGTGTGTGTGTGTGTGTGTGTGTGTGTGTGTGTGTGTGTGTGTGTGTGTGTGTGTGTGTGTGTGTGTGTGTGTGTGTGTGTGTGTACATTATGTATGTGTCTATATATGCATGCACACACAGTATGGAATACGTTTAGGCATTATTTTTTATAGGTTACATTTTTGTGACTTATCTGACAAAACAAAGGGAGCCCATGTGGATCAACCACTCGGGTAATGCGAGTTCCCTTTCATATCAAGGCTCATTATTTATTCTGCATTTGAGCTAGGGTAGGGATATTAACATTTAATAACTAATCGAATGAATCGAAAAACGTCTCTGCTTTTGCATGTGATGTGACAGACAAGACAGTGCACTTTTCATTTAATTATATTTCTCATACAAAGATGCCGTTGCCTGGCTCTGTATCGCAAATGGTCAAATAACTATTTGATTAAGGAATATTATATTATGCCTTTTCCTATTCTTTCTGTATATCAGCAGTGAAGATTCTCAGATATTCTTTAAGACGCTGCTTATCAACTAACCGGATAATAAGCTTATCAAAACTTATCAACTATTATCAACTATCAATTCATGCATTCATCGATAATTCCCATCCCTAATTTGACACAATTCCATGCTTTTGGCAAATGTCGATCAAAATAACAATTATTCTACATTCTCTAGTTGTGTAGACTTCTTGTAATTAAGTAATGCAGATGTTTAACAATAATTTACTCTTGCGAGCGTAAATTGAAACCAAATGGACCTGTATAGGTCCATTTGGTTTAATTTTACGCTCTCAAGAGTTAAATATCTATAAGGGTCAATTTGGTTACCTGGGGACCGCCTGGAACTGCCTCAAGGACCACTGGTTGAAAAACAACGGGCTATCGGCTCACCCCAAACACAGAATGACAGTGGCATTTTTGTTCTGTCATTTTGGCATCATTCATGATGTCCTTTTTGCACTTACAGGAGGACAACAACATCCTGTGTCTGCTAAAATGTACAAAAATATAATTGTTAAGTATTCAGTTAAAGAAGGTGACATGTTTTGATGTCATGTTTATGTCACCTCTGTAAAAGCTGGGCATTCTGCAATGAGGCTGGAGTAGAAGAGTTTAATTAGGTTTGTCCAGATGGAATCTTGCATGATTCTATCGTGCAAGATAAGATTGTTGCTTGCCAAAAAGAACAGATCTACAAGCTAGCTGACGATGCCGATCTGTTCCTTTAGGGAAGCAACATCATCGTACGGTACTACATAATATTGATTAGCCATAATCCTAATATAAAATAAATGCACCATGTCGCTGTGTGCATTGCACGTATGACGTGTGCACATAATTATGTCTAACCACCGACTTCTTGACACACGCGTTCCACACCACCACCACAGGGAGTACTGTGCCCGTTGTGTCAATCGGATCGGTGGTTGTATTGTCCAGAACCAGCACAAAAGCCTCTGCCCGTAGCCTGGCTCCAGCCCTGAATCGCTACCATTAAAAAATATATATGTCCGGGACGAAATGAACATTCAGACTGAGTGTCAGGCTACTCTGCCCTGGCTCATCATCTTATGGCATCCAATGGGTACCGCTCAAAGTGGGGTCCGGGGATCCGGGGGGGGGGGGGGGGGGGGTCCTTCCTTGACATTAATTAGTTAGCCCATTCAGGCCTGACGTCGAAATTTTAAAATGCTCCTCAACATTCTTTGTCTCCGAAATTGTCAATGAATTTCATCATAGTTTTAGTCATCAAAAGCGTAGTTTTTTTGCTTCGTTTTTCGTCAGTGAAATAAGGTACCGGTAGTCGACACAAATGTTTCACCAACGTTTTACTTGGAGGAATGAATGGTGTTCTAAGAAAAACCTTACTGTAATACATACTGACTCATAATGTGAATCCTAGACTTGGCACCTTGCGAGGGGGAATGGCTCTGTGGTAACTCTGAAAGTTGGCTCAGAGGAGCTGACAAATCTGGAGCTGGTGACAGCTGACAGGGCCCGATGACTTTAGAATCGCTGTTAAGAAGGCACTCTGGCAGTTTGATGGAAGAATTGGCCAACTTCCAATATACATCATCAGGGGAAAAGGAAGGATCTGTCTTCTGTGGGGAATCAGAAAGCAGGGGAACTCTTGAGTCTTGACACTATACTGGGGAGAGTAGAGGGAAGTCTGGACGTTTTGTTGACGGTAGAAAAGCCTCCCCGATGTCTCTGTGAGTGACGTGCCGAGAAAGACGCCGGGAGCTTTGCTTTTTGCGAGTTCTTTAACGGCACGCAGGAGTCTAGCTGTTTGTGAAGAGAGACATGAAAAACCTTAACAAAACCGATTCCACAAACGACTCACATACTGTGTGTGTCCGTATAGCTAAATCTTGATCAGCACCACATTTCTTGTGCACACTGCCAGGAAGTCATAGATGTACTACCTATACTAAATTTCTTCACTGTCACATTGTTTTAAACTTTCTTTAAATTTAAATTTAAATTTAATTTCATAATGGAAATCAATGATCGGACTGAAATTTTGAGTCATAGAGGGCTGACATCGTATACATGACAGATGTCACACGGGCTGGCCACGTGGAATCGAGAACCGTGAATAGATCCACATTGGAGCCACGCAGTCAGAGTGGATTCCATTTCTACATTAGTAGATTCTCAAACATTTTCATGTCAAGGAACACCAAATGAATGCTTATTTGGCCACAGAACCGCCATTTGAAATAATTTTATGCCAGCAGTCCAGCACCCCCAAAAGAGAATCTATACAAGCTCACAAGCGCTACAAGCTAGTGAGCTTGTAGATTGGCTATGTTCGAAGAGCCGGCTATAAAAGGCTTAAGTGTTTAAACCCTCATGGACCCTCGGACCACTTCTGAGAACCACTGCTCTAAGGCCATGTCTGTCTGGCAGTCCAAATCAAAAATGTGGTGACATTCTTTATTTCTTTTGTTAAAATAAGTGTTAAATTATTAGCTCTAGTAATCATTACTAGAGTCTTAGTTCAGTAACTGGTCCCCCACCCCCCTCCCCCTGGCTCTCCGGCTTAGTAAACAGAAAAAACATGTTCAGTTAGGGATAGATAAATAATTTCATCCAGTCAGGAGAGCTGCGATGCACTCTAGCAGTCCAGCGGGACTCCTGGATCACTGCCCTGCACTCCCTCTCATCCAGCATCAGCACTAGCATCAGCCAGTGGCCCCGTCAGGACGTAAAAAGTGCGGGGACATTATTTTGTGTGGGGGGAGGGAGGACGTCATGACTCACATTGTTTTATTAGCATGGCTGACACCTTGATCGAGTTGAGACTGCAGTTAATTACTGCACGTATGCAGCCAATACACCATGGCATGCACCAGTGCCGGGCGGGGGAAATAAATAAATAGACCAGGCATCCCCCCCAATAGTGCCGGGACATTCAGACCCAAATGACCCCCCCCCCCCCTCCGACGCCTATGTCCGGAGCTCTGCAGCGCTGCTAGCTCCGCTGTCATGCGTATCATGGCACACCTCCTATCTGTGCCTTGGCTCCCCCTCCCCTGGCTCCACAGTCACACAGTGTCACAGTTCACTCCAGCTACCAGGTTTGGGTGGTCTTGTCTGACTGACACAGTGCCCAAACCAGCCTCACCCCTTCTCTCCCCTGACCTTGGCTGTGACCCGCGGCAAGCCTCTTTTAGGCTGTTAGAGGTGCACGTTTCTGATGTTTTCCTCCCATGATGTGACATTGAAGTGCCATTCATATAGCATTTGTTGTGTAGGATCCATCCACAGCCTTTTTATTTCCTGCTGTACACTGAGCGTCCATGTCTCTGCCCCCTGTTACTGATTCTACTGTAGCCAAGGTACAGCTATGTACTTCTTTATTATTGTCTCCACCAGGCCGAAGGCATGGGGGGAGAGTATGTTTTGCACTCCGTCCGTCCGTCCGTGTGTGTGTCCCTGTGTCCGTGAGCAGCTAATCTCGGCCACCGTTAACCCGGTCGATGCCAAATTTTGCACACACACTCCCTGGATGCCAACGACGAACCTCAGCCCCAAACTTTCCAGAACGGCCTGTTATAGCGCCACCAGGAGGCCGCTTTGTGCAAAACAAGTTTTTGCACAGTACACCTACAGATTTTGTCCAAACATCGCGCAAATTGGTACACAGTCTCTCTAGAGCCATTCAACGAAACCGGTCTTTCAGATTTCTCAGACTCCATCCTGATTGGTTAAGATTGGCTTCCAAAGTTCACAGGAGTGCTCAGTTTCAAACAAAATGCTGCAAATCATGAACACATCGCGTGATTTCCGTGAAATTGTGCACGCACATTCCCACTAGGCCGAGGACGAAATGCCACATGAACAATTTCAACTCAGCCTCA
This sequence comes from Protomyctophum parallelum, assembly GCF_964188405.1. Taxonomy (NCBI): domain Eukaryota; kingdom Metazoa; phylum Chordata; class Actinopteri; order Myctophiformes; family Myctophidae; genus Protomyctophum; species Protomyctophum parallelum. The sequence goes on along the minus strand of NC_139699.1, from coordinate 43,210,912 downwards.
AGGTGGCGCTATAACTGGCCGAAAAGTGTTTTTACCTCTAACTGCACGGATCTGTGGATAATTTACTTTTGTTGCCCTTTTATCCAACCACCAGATGAAGGCAAGCTGCAATGTCCTACATTCCTATCCTGGTGGAGACCTGTGCCCAGAAGGGCACTTTTTCTAGTTGATAAATGGTTTGCCCTTGATATCGAGGTGGTTTACCTCTTTTTTTTTTTTTTTATATTTTTTTGCGGCTTACGCCTTTTATTGATTTTTGAAGGGACAGACAGTAGGCTGACAGGAAACGGGAGAGAGATGGGGGGATGACATGCAGTAAAGGCCGTGTCGGGTCCGGGAGTCGAACCCGCGGCACACTGCGACTGGATTACCAGTCCGGTGCCCAGACCGTTACGCTACGGCCTGGGCCGGTGGTTTACCTCTTGCCAGAAGTTGAACTGTAGGCTACCTCGATACATTGATATAAACATTATACAAAAAATAGTACCTAATCTTCATAATAAAGAGAAAAACGGTAAATGCTGGTCATATTCAAAGTTGCAAACTGTATGACTTGATTTAACATGCTTCATCCCACAATGGTTATTGTCTCGCTTCAAAACAATAATAATATGTTTTTTGGGTGATATGATGCAGATTTTCAAACCATTTTCAGATGGGGGTCCGCCGTGGCCAAATACATATCAATTTGTAGGTCCTCGACACTGCAATAGCACACACGGACACGCGTTATTCAGCTCAAAACGGAAGATTTGTCTTTGTGTGCACGAGCAGAACATCTGTGCGCAGCCAATGAGACAAACTGCATTAATTAACATGGGAGCGGAAGTATAGCAGGCATTGAGGCAACGTCCGCGCGCGTAAGCTTGCGCTTTTGCTGGGTTCTGTGCGTCACTCCGACTTCAGAGATTATTTATCGCGGCACACTTGAGCAGCTGTGGGGACAATCATTTCTTATTTTGAGCATCATCAGACAATGTGTTTTTGTTTAATGTATTCTTTGTCCTATTCGCTATCTGGTGGAAACCTTGTATGTCCAAAACTGTTACTTTTCAGAGAATGGAACAAAGAACCTGTGTTCTAATGTACCGGTAGTTATTAGTCACGAGCTCCTTTTAACACTTGGCAGTGAGTGGTTAAATATTTACAGGCACGCGTAACAATTTGTCAACCTGGTGTCCCTTTTTTTGGGCATGCCAGCCCATTATAGAAGGAAACGTTTTCTCAGATATATCGGTATCATTTTTATTCAAGTGCGACCCGTTGTGAGCTTGTAGATAATAAACTAAATATTGTATTTTTGGCACAGTGAAGTATAAAAGTCACACCCGTGTGAAGTGAGGGGCGCTCTTATCATCATACATCATCTCATTCCTTGTTTCATCTAATTCCCCTGATTTATGGGGAAAAGAAAACAAAATAAATGTGAAGATACAAGGTTTCTGCCTGACAGACACTAAGTGACGATTCTATGAACATTGTGTGGTCAGAGAATGGCAGACCAGACTGTGGAGCAGCATCACCGGCCCTGGGCAGGATGTGCGGTCTTGTTTCTGCAGTCGTCGTGCCCCTCGGTGAACCTGCTCTCCCTCTACAAAGACCAGCACGGAAAGTTCATCGTCTTCAAAGTCATCAAGCTCACACTGACAGGTACCGTAAAGCCCGGACATTCTTCAGCCTACTTGGCAGCATGCTAAATCATGAGAGTTGTATGTTGTTTGCTTTTACAGAATAGTATTTGTTGTAAAGCTTAAAAAAAGATTTCAACCTGGCGCCCCAATTTTGGCCATGACATTGTAGTACCGACGTCAAAATAACACGTCCCCTGGGTCACGGAAGTGTTTTTCCCATTCACAA